>NC_047578.1:30603685-30920508 GCF_011004845.1 Esox lucius
TTTCCACCAAACAAAATCTTCACAAACAACAAAAGAACAAACCAACAGTTATTAGGTCATATGCTTCAATCCTTCCTAAAACAGACTGTTTAGTCACAGGTCCGCCATTGTTCCAGCCAACTGACACTGGCCTTCTAGCTTTTCAGCTCTCTCTCTCCTCGTATACCAGCCACTGCTCCACTTTCTATAGAGGATGAAACAAAGCAATTAGTAGATCCACCTGCAGTCAGTCTGGGAGTTCCTAATATAACATAACCACTCCAGATGAGGTCACTGTTGGACACCTTCCCAGCCAGACCACACTGCCACACTTCACATAGAATTATGCAATATGAATGCTATAGTATATAGAAACAATGTAAACAAATTATAGAAAACAATGACATCTTTCTACAGCGCCTGCCAAAACCACTGCAACTCATTCAGAAAGCAGTGGTCCGCGTGGTGTTCAACCTTCCCAAGTTCTCCCATTTCACCCTCTCTTCTTTACACACTAAACTGGCTTTCAGGTGAAGCATAAATCTGTTTAAAGGCTATGGTACTTGCCTACGGAGCAAAAAGAGGAGCTTCTCCCTACCTTCAGGCAATCAATGCCACCTCTGTGCTCTTGGCCATTCCGCCTGTTTGTGGCAGTTCCCGATCCACGCAATCAAAACTCTTCTCGGTCCTGGCACCTCAGTGGTGGAACCAGCTTCCTCCTAAAGCTAGGATACCAAAAAAAATATCTAAAATCTCACCTTTTCATTGAGTACTTGAAATGGGTCCACTGCCTCTACTGATGTTGTCCAGTTTTTATGTTTCATGGTTATTACTTGAATGGTCCTCTTTCCAGCACTGAGTATTGCCAATAAATCATTTATTGATTAGAATGAACTTATTACTGCACTTACTGTAACTCGCTCTGAATAAGAGTGTCTGCCTAATGGCTAAAATGTAAACAGTAAATGTAATTGTATGATAACTAAGTTTGAAATGTTCCTTAATTTGCTTTCACCTAGAAAACTTCCAGTGGGTCCCCAGAACATAAATCCTCACACCTTTGAATTGTTTTCATTAATTGCATCATCATGGGTATCTTTCTTGCCAAAGGGAGCACAGCCCGGGGAGCCAGAAACAACATTTATCTGGTCCTCAGTCAGATCACCATATTGGTCAGGACCAGACAACAATTCATGCATGTGTACTGATTGCACATTGTTGACAGGAAAAGTTTGAACAAAAAATGTGCTGTCAAAGGAATAACCAACTTAAAACAGGAAACAATTGTGCATTGTTTTAAAAATAAATTTAAGCATAGATTATGGTCCCAATCACGAATGTAATAAAAAAAACGTATCCCACTCCGGTGAGATTTCACTATGCACTAGTTCTTGTAAATCCTTCAAGTGATTAAGGATATTAGTTACGTTAGAATCTTTGGTGGGTATGAGTGTACCGCCATGCTTACCAATCAGAGTACAGACACCCCATTCTTTTGCCAACATTTAATCTAATGACACACCATTTGCTTTGAGACTTAATGGTTGGCCTTAATGGTTGGGGATTTAGCCATTTCACGACATGCAGGCACATGACAGCCAGATGGGGCCGTTACAGGTCAAATCACAACGGATGCTCTTAGGGTTACCAAAGTGCATCATCCAAGCCAGCCCTTTGAAAAATATGTATGTCTTCTGACTGCGAATCCAGTAATGACCGTATGGAGTCTGTTCCCCCAACAGGGAAGGGGCGTGCAGGGTCAACCACCCATTAGTATTAAGTAAACTATGAATAGTGGAGATGGCCCATACGATAGCCTAAAGTGACATTAATTAGCGCATCACTGGTAGATGTAACTAAAAACCTATTATGGCACCTAGGGTAACACTGCGAATGTCCATGTTCATATTTATCTGACATGCTGTCGTGCTCAACCAAATGCCAAACAATGTGGTCACCAGAATACATTCAATGATATCATTTGCAATCAGAACGGGTTTGAGGTGCCATGGGGAGTCTACAGAATGAGGAACCACTGTGCGTACATAGAATCTAAATTACAGAAGGATAGGAACTCTTAAAGATGTATGTACAGAAACAAAATTCCCTTGGCACAATTAAGTTTATTTTATATTTGCAAATAGAAAGATGCGTCCTAAGCCTAATCATAACATGCATCTGAGGCAACACAGAAGAGTCAGATTATTTATTACTATAGAAAAGCGGTGTGGTAAGATGCTGCACCAGTGTCCTATGTCAATAATATACATTCCCTCTGTTCTATCAATACCTAGGTTTTAACCAAGGGGCAGGCTGTCCTCCCCCACATTAAACCAAGGGCCTTGTGGGTAACCTTTTCAACTCTAAAGGGACACATAGCATCTTTACAAAGAACAGATAAACTGATGGTTAAAACAGACCGATTAATGGATAATCCAATGATCTTCTGACACCATACAATGATTACCATAAACAAATAACAGATCTCCTTCTCCTACATTCCTTTTCTTATCTAAACATAGAGACTCAGGTCTTTTAACCAGTAACTCATTTATACATGTATTGGACTAAATTACATCAGTTCAAGAAATTTCCCTATATCATGAAATGTCATGTATTGTTAACATGCAACTTTTAACCAATTTTACTCAGATCATTAAACATCAACTCATTAGGCTTTAGACTACTACTAACAATGCTCTTAAACAACATGATCTTTTATGAAAATTGTCCTTGTTGGCATGAGTCAGGAACATTACCTCTTATAACTTTAAAATCACCTGTTTTCATTACACAGGACTATAACCTAGTACAGCAAAATATTTTATGTTAAAATCACTGGTCAAAGGAAGTTTCAGGTGACATTCAGTGAGGGAAAAAAAATATTTGATACTCTGCTGATTTTGTCTTCAATTTGACTTACGACAGTGCCAACTACACTAGTAAGAACATTTGGCCTTATTTTGTAAATAAAAAAAAACAATAGCTTTTATTAAAACAAGTTATTTAAATACAATGTAAAAATAAAAATAATATTGAACGTGTGAATAAACTTGAACTTCCACAACTAACATAAATAGAAGGCTTACAACAATAACAATGTCAAAAAAGATATATATTCATGGCAACTATGTCCAGCTCTTGTTGATAATTTAAATGACTATTTACACATTGGCATTTATTTGGCAAGGCTGCAGATCCATTGCCATAACCTTTGCTATTGCATTTGTTGTTTCTTAGGCACAAGTTGAGTTTATTGGTAGTTTGGCTCTAAATGTAGCTGGGATAGTAGGTTGAGTGTTTTCTTTCCACTTAAATCAATGTCTTTGTGATGCCCTATCTCAATTAACCATTATCTGAACCTGTTCATAAATCACATACCAGACTCCTAGCTACTAACTAATGATGCAATATGTATTCCATGTACAGTATAGTGTGTCACATTGGGGGTTAAAGAAGGAGCAAAACATTTTTTGCTGGATGTATGCGAAGTGCCCCATGATTTCACATTATACTTGTAAGTCTCCTGAGTATTTCATACAATAAATTCACTGCGGTACTGAATAGTTTTTCTGCAAAAAATATACATTACAGTGGGGTATAGTGCCGTATAGTTGTTTTTAACTGTTTTGTGAGTGCAATTCGTTTAACACCAAATCCTTTACATGAACAGTACACGATCAGTGGCATGGATATTGTGGAGGTGGTAATTACAGAATTCAAACTCCTTTAAAATTTCTCAGTTAGAAATCTAACCTACACATTTTCGAACTAGAATCAAAATTGGTACACCACTGTATCGTATATTAGCATGTGTATTTTGTGATGGAAATTCCAATGTATCGACACTCGGAGTAAGGGACACAGAGACAAAATTATCTTTGTACATTATAACCGTTTTATTAACTATTATGCACAGAGACTATTATGAGAGACACGTCAACCGTTTACACACACATAATCGTCTGAGGTGTCTCTAACTCCATACATGAACAATCCGTATTTATTACATAGAAAAAGGGGTGTGGTAAGATGCTGCCATCGGTCTTGTCACAAGAGTTTACCCAAAGGGCGGGCTGTCCCCCCACCTTATCCTTCTCAACTCCTGAGGAGACACAATGTCTGGATAGTCAACAGAGACATTAAAGGGTTATACAGATTTACGAGTACCCCTCTAATCCACACGTGCCGGTCAAGGATGTCTCCTATTCAAACACCAGACCCCTCTCGGTATCTTTAACTAGTAACTCATTCATACATGTATAGGACGACAAAGAATACATCCTTCTTCTAGGCAGAAATACCTAATAATCCTCTGATATTATACAGACGTGTGTCCCAATCAAAGTACAGATTTACTTATCAGCCAATAGAAAGACAGACATTTCTCAAATGCACCTTAGTTCAAAATTTCCATAACACTCCATCCTCTTTGATACCATGTCAAACCTTGGTATCAAACCTTAAACAGTTCACTCATTAGGATGTAGAATGCAACAAAACAGTACTCTTTAACAACATGACCCAGTCAATATCATTACCCTTAATGATTAGAGAACAGAACAAATCTGAAATGTCTGGATCCTCCTTTACATTCTTCTAGACGATTACCTTCGTATTAACTCCAAGATCACACATAGTCATCATACAGAATCATAACATAGTACAGCAAAACTTATGTTAAAATCATAGGTCAAAGGAAATGATTTCAGGTGACATATTGACAGTATGGGATATGCAGCATCGACACGTGAGTGCGTAAACACATATTACTGAATGCATCCTTCAATTTATCACTGTTACAAAGTCCTCTCATGCCAATTAGATGTACTTCCTAAGTCATCACAGATGTTCTGCTCCTGGACCATTACCATATAGACCAAATCCAATGTTAGCCCCGCTCTGCCTGTCAGGAATGGCTGACGGGGAATAACAGTCCCTATCTGGCGGCATCATTTGTGCTGCCACATCCGCCCAACCATATGCCTGCCAGTCTGCTACTGAAAATGGGTTAGGGGTTAACATAGGAGAATGTGAAGATGTTGGTATGTGTTGGCAAATCCAACAATAAGTCATGTTCTTGTGTTTTGCATAGTCAACCATTATCCTAAGGGCTATGTTGTCTGGCTCTAACAGTGCTCTCCTTACTCTACCTGGTTCAGAACAACGTGGTACAGGAGTAGGAGCTACCGTAGTACGTGCAACTGTTAAGGGACATATCATAGCGGGTCTACCTTTAGGGAAGTCGGGTGATCTGCAAGTGGTGGTACCCCCATTGGTACCGAAACATCAGTAATCCTGGATTACTCCTAGTGGTTTGGAAATGTTAACAGTACAATAATCATTATCATAACATCTCCACCTATTCACTTGGTTGGGAGAATGGTGTGAGGGGTACATAGAGTTCCCTCCTGTATTCAGGTGAGTCCAATACCACTCATTATCCTTCAATACTGGGCTTGTCAGCACATAGCAATCCCCATCCGGGGGGCAATTCATCATGTCACAAGAGATTAACAAAGTCTGTTTGAAATCAGACCCTGTCTGTATCTGTGGGGCCTCTTCTCATCGGGCCTCTTCTCATCGGGCCTCTTCTCATGGTGTACAAATGTCTCTTTCCTTGCTTCATTAGGTGTCCTATTTACAATCTGTCCATGATCATCACAGTGCGGTTTAGAAATCCACACTATCGGTATGGTGATGATAATACTTAAAAATCAGCAGGCACCCAATTCCTCCGGACCTCCTGAAGGGGTTCCATGGTCCTTGTCTCTCTGGCTCCATGGTCGCAGGATGTGTTGGAGTTGTTGGTTACTAGCACCACAACCCACGCCACCCTTAGGTAACTTCAATTTACCTATTCTTTCGCTGTATCTTCTAATCATGGAGCCTTCTTACAGTGTGTGGTGTTCAGCAACTTTGACCGCAGACTGAGTGCCCAGTTGAACTTGGTATGGACCCAACCAGCGTGGCTTGCTCCAGTGCTTTCTCTTGCAGTCCTCGATGACTACCCAGTCTCCAGACTTGATGTCGTACAGCAGGCCTTCAATGGGAGTTGGTAGACAGCTTTCACACTCCTGTTGCGTGTGTCGTCGACCCCAGGTTCCTCTCTCAGTAGTGTCTCCATCCTCTCGACCGGAGGTTACCTTCTCCATCACATTGCAGAATCGTCAGGACTCGAATCAGTCCAGCTCACAGGAAACCAGCATCATGTAGACGTGCGGCACCTAGACGTGCAGCGGGCCAGAGTAGACTCCTCTCTCAGCTGTAGGACAGTCTGTCTGTGTGTCTGTGAGATCCATTTCACCTCAGCCACCTCACAGTTGTCCTTGTAAGCCAAGCTCAGTCTCTCTCTGGGCTCCAACAAGTCCTCTATTGCCGAATCGCTTTCAAGTGTCCTGTATCTGAAGTGTGAATTATCCTTGAGAAGATTAATTGCAACTGCACAGTACACCATCACATATGTCCATTACGTTAGCTTGTTGCATCTCGCTGATACATTAGAATCACATACTATCAAACACTCAAACCCTATATTTCCAATATCTCTCTACTTCTTTTGTCCAAATAGATTAGAACAGTTGTAATCAGTAACAGTATCATTAAAACATTAACATCTCTGGTGCTTCTGTTCTGCTAGTGTAGCAAAATAACAATTCCACTCTTTTCTATAGTTGACTTAACAACCAACATAAAGAACAGAAGAACACAATTTCACATTTCTCATTACTGTTCCAAAAACTCATCAATTAAGATAGTTTGCTTACATTGAAGTACCACTCCCAAAGAGTAGTTCATGGACAATTCTCAGTCAATTTAACCAGATCACAGTTGCTATAATAAATTACATCTGATTGTGTTGTATCAGAACTACAATCAAATTCATCATTGTTTCACATAAAGGATCAAATACCTTATTGCAAATCAAAACATTTCACACCATCTTGAAGGTCAGCTAACATAACTGTTATTTAGCCTAATTTCTCTACAAGATGAAACTCAGTGTGAATGTCTCCAAGTCTCCTATAGTCCTAGCACCTAAAAGACACTTCTGTGATCCTGTCATAAATCATGACCCCCCCCATCTCTCCAGAGCTCTCCCTGGAGTGTGGTGTGGTCTACTAACCAAAGGATAAGTCCAATCTCATAGGACAGAGTAGTGTTATCTTGAGGCCAGACAATAGTAAACAAAAAATGTTGTCTCATTATTCACCTCACAGAAACATCTGTTAACCATCAACATTCCAATGATTGTCTACTATGACAGAAATTAAATTAGAATACCCAATTTTGATAATGTCACCAATAAGTCTGTTTCTCTTCTAAAAGAGTTAAAACAAGTTAAAAAACCTATCTCAAACAGCTCCCCCCAACACACTGGTTTTTTTCGTCAGTGAGTTGAGCGCTCCAGGGGGTCTGTACCTCTATATACAATTTAGACCTCTCAACTTGGTTTTCTAGAAACATAACCCAATGTAAGACCTCTCAACTTGGTTTTCTAGAAACATAACCCGATGCAGAATTACTTCCTCAGTATCAATTAAAACATGGCAAAATTTAGTAAATATGTAAGGAATAACAAAATGTGCTCCCTGCATGTTTTTACCCACTTATTCCATAATGCATGAGATTAATATGATTACTTCTAATCAAATATTATACAAACTGAACAGTAACACTCCCATCAAATTAGTTATTTCTTAGCTAAACCATTTCAAAATGGCAAGATGTATTCCACTCAACCATAACCATGTTAGATTTTGTATAAAACAAACTTTTCAAAAACCCAATTAGACAAACTAGATTATTCAAGTAACTTCTTTAAGTACCTATTTAATTTGCTTTGAACTCTAAGTTCAACTCTTTTTCACCATAGATAATCATTTCATACAATCCCCCCTGCTTTCAAGACAGAGTCAACAAAAAATGACTCCAAGCTTGAAAGCAGAACCATTACATGACCAAAAATGAAAAGAAAATTCTAAAATGCATTCAATAAAAAGTCGCAAACTGAAAATCCAAGAAAAACAAATGCGAAAATAAAAAATGATTACACCACACTCGTGTGAGGGAAGCATATTGAAACATCTCCCAAATTAGCACATTAAAATTAGCATTTCCATAGGCAACGGCCAAACTAAGTTGAGACCAACAAACATCATGACTCAATTTACCTCCTAAAGTCTAGGGAATTCACTCAATTTTAGAAGTAAGTCTATGTCATTCAAAATAGTGGCGGACTGCCAAAATCGCTACTTCCACGCATATCTCATGCAAAGGCATTGAATTTGTACTAGCAATTAACAATGTTGGATGACTTACGGTCTCCACCCTTACTACAATTTGATTCGAAATCATAAATGTAAACATTAAAGCCAGTAAGAGGAAACTTATTTAGCTTTCACTTAATGTCTGATTAACCCAAAACTGAATATGCTTGTGTTGGTAAAATTAACATGGGTGAGAACAGGCTGAACACTCGAATTCAACTCTTAGTAATATGCTACCTTGATATAATGTTAAGGGTGGCGGAAGCCAGCCCAGTGGACCTGCCCACCCTTCCTGAAGCTCTGAGCTCCACACATATATGGTGAGCCATTTAACAAGGCCAAATGTTTGTTTATGGTCTTCAGACTATACTATCAATTTAGCCTACATCGTTTGTTAACTGAAGATTCAGATGTGGTGTCCAACCCATCCTATAGTATCGCATTTCATTAAAAATAAAAAATACATCTGCTTATCAATATCTACACAACAAGTCAACAGAAAACAGACATATGACTTCACTAAAATCAAGGAACAATCAGTGAGCGAACCCCAGGATAGAATTTAAACGCCAGTAACGAGCATCAGGCGTAGGTTTTAAAAACACAAGTAGTATTCCAGTTATCGTTGGTAAATACAAACTAAGCGAAAGTAAATAATGAACCAAATCCAATTGAACGTTTAAAATAGAACATCTAATCCTATGGGTTATTTATTCTGGGAATAAACAGGCTTTGGTTATTTGGGGAATAAACAGGCCGTAGTCATTTTACCCTCTTTTGCAGGCTATGGCTATATTTGCTGAATCCAGTCTTCATTGGAAACAGCGAGTTATCTTAAAATTAAAACTTTCGCTATGGTCTGCATCCCACTCCATACAAGGAGAGAGAAAACAATATTTTAACCCCTCATTACGAAACCACAAGACCATAGTTTACCAAATCAGAGAAGCATCATTATACCAATTTCCAATCTATCCCTCTAATTACATTTAGGACATTATTTCCATATTCAAACCGAAGTTATCAGGCTAACACTCCCACGTGTGCCAGCCATCAGCACAACACTAGAAGGCAAATTCAATTTCGCAATTTCAGCACAAAGGCAAAAGCCGAAAGAGTAGGCCTCGCATAATAACCATATTAACAACGCAGTGTAAGCGTTCACCCAAACGCACCCCAAACAACGCAAAACCTTGCGATTTCAAAACTTCCAAGTTAACACCAACCTTGAACACATACACATTATCCCACCAAGGAACACACAATGCAGCCAATCGGAACCCCCGTGCACAGGGATTACAAAAATGGACAAATGCATTTACTAGATGATGACCACAAACAGATAATGACAAATGCCTGTGACTCCGGCCACAACCACACACAGAAGTGGCGCGCGCATGCACAACTTCTGTAGCATAACCACTGATCCAAACCATAAGCTGACCAACAATTGCGGCAATTTACAGGAGCAATCCCTACTCCCTTCTACAGGCACTGAAAGTATGAGATCCAATCTCAAATGCATATTTAAGTCCAACCTAAATTGCAGATTTTCCAGCAATCCAACTGCTTATAATTCAGCACTAATAGCAACGCAAAAAGGTTAGCTGCACAGGAATGGGTGTCAGGACAGAACAAAAACGACATGTTTCTAACTACATTCGCTATTAACCAAAACACCTCAAAAATAACTTCTAGTTACCATACTTTCTCAAATCCATCTATCAACTTCCACAAAACCAACAAATATAACATACAAAAACCACATTGTTTACTAAAGCAAATGAAAACTGTATAAAGGAACAATCTCACCGGTTGATGCTCCCTCCGTCCGTCTCCTGTCTGACCGTCCGCACACCTCCCTCAGGCGGTTCAGCGTTCCTGCGTGTTCCCGTTGGATCGCTCATGGCGAAGCCAAAGAGAAGCCGAAACTGTTCTCTATTCTTGCGGGAACAATACATCTGTACAGTCGTTGTCCTGATTTGCACAGGCATCTTCCCAAATCCAATTTCCAGTCGAATGTCTGGCGGTAGCTTCATAAATTTAAACGTAGCGGTTAGCAAAGTCTCTTCCTCAATCCCGGGTTTGTAGTCTTCTTTGGTCTCAGCCGCAAACACCGGAGATTACGGATGTGTACACCTGGTGTGTACAACTCCCCACTTATGGAACTTTTCTTGACTCAAACAACGAAAAGGGTCCATATAGCTTGGCTACGTCGACTGTACGACTCCAACAATGCAGAGTCCCGAGCGGGATGGGACCATGTATCGGTCCAGCTGAACTCCGCGGGGTGGGGTGACGGGCGATCAGAGGAGAACGAGCCATCGAACCTGAGCAAAAAACTACAACACAGATCAATATACTCCACACAAACTTTCCCAAATCTTCCATCACTCTACACCGTCTACACACCGTAGCCTACGCCTTCCAAACAACTTCACATCATGCCACCTGCAACTCCCATACGTTACCACGTCCATCTAGCTCCAATCAGCCCAGCAGGCCGCGCATCCATCACCGAACGAAAACGCTAGTCGTCTGAAAACCTAATAACACTCCAAGAAACATCCGTTCACATGTACATGTACCATAAACAAACACTGTTGCCAAAAACTTACCACAAAGCTTACACAACATCAAACGCAGCAAAAAACAAACGTGGCGAAACAAAGACTATTTTATTAACAAATCTCGTAACCATTCAAACCCAATGTGCCCCAACAAATATACCAGCGCCCTAACGCTTTCATCTCAATCAACGTGCCCTTAACATCGTCGATAGACCCGTCGGCCCGTAAGTGAGATGTTCAAGGCCCTAGCCTTGTCTGCAGAATTCAAATGTGCCCTAACACACGTACTTGCGTCCTAACGCAAAAAGGAGCCCTAACCCCCGTATAAATGCGCCCAAAACACAAACTAAAGTGCCCTTAACTCCCGAGTTCGAAATTTAAACCTGGGTATACCTGTACTGATCAGGCACGAGTCCCAGCTCCAGTCAGGCACTCTTTCTCAGCCCGTCAAAGGATAAGCCTCTTCTGGACGATACTAGAATTCCAGAGCTATCTCTGGCCGTGCACGGTTATACAGATTTACGAGTACCCCTCTAATCCACACGTGCCGGTCAAGGATGTCTCCTATTCAAACACCAGACCCCTCTCGGTATCTTTAACTAGTAACTCATTCATACATGTATAGGACGATAAAGAATACATCCTTCTTCTAGGCAGAAATACCTAATAATCCTCTGATATTATACAGACGTGTCCCAATCAAAGTACAGATTTACATATCAGCCAATAGAAAGACAGACATTTCTCAAATGCACCTTAGTTCAAAATTTCCATAACAATTTTCTAAGCCCATATATCGTAGTTTAAATGACAAAGTATTCATCCCCTCTTGAAAGTCATTAGCCCCTGACCTACTTTTGTACATCTAAATGGCAGCTACATTTATCTACTACCTTGCTGGTTAAAAGGAGCTATTAGCTGGTTACAGTCCTAAACTCCTTACCTGTCAAGTAGATATAGGTCAGTAACAAAACAAACGTGTTGGACGGGCATTTGATTTCCAAAGTGGGACACTTTATCCTACTTACCAATAATGATTAGTAATTAGGCTGCCTAACCTAATGAGCTATTAAGCTTTTGTCATTCGGCGTAACCATCCAATATTCACAGTGACAGTGGAATACAGTGATTTTCCAAGAGGCTTACAACACTAGTAATTACAGAAACATGAATACATGGCGAATGAAACCATCAAGGATGTACAGTACCATTATGCAGTATGACAGGACACAGCAACACAAATATACATTGCAAAGCCATTACTGGTACCAAAGAAACAAGAACGTACTCACAAAAACAATGTTCCTTTGACGCAGTAAGCCAGGTGTACTTTTTGTACTCGATCGATTGAAAGTGCCACTCAAATCCTTTCCCTGTCTGGGACAGGGCTGCTAGGTTGGTGGTCGGTTCCTCGCAATTTCCAGCTTTTCTCAAAAAAGGCTTTGCCAGTTAATCCGCCACCAAATCCATATCTTCTCCTCCATTGTGCGTTAAGAAACAACAGGGCTCAGTACAAATGTAAAAAAAACATTGAACAGAATCCAGTGCATCTACTACATCCTTACCATGAACGGTTGCTAGTTGGGGGTTTGGTCGACCCCTCCTCACACTTTCCATGTTTTCTCGAAAAAGGCATTGCCAGTAAATCCACCAACAGATCAACTTATTCTCCTCCATTGTGTGTTAAAAAACAACTGGGCTCAATACAAATCTAAACAAAAGTCTAACGCAAAGCTTATGTCCTAACTAGTTTTATCTCAGTTTGGTAGTTGGGATCACACCACCTGAAAAATTAGCCCGTAGACAACTAAGTTAGAAGGCTGCTACGTGCCAAAGAATAGGCTCAAAATCTGATTGGTTGAAGAATATGACAGTCAACAACCTCCTCCCCATTTGCTTCAACAGAAGATGGGATTCACTCTAAATTCTATAGGTCTCAGGATAGGTTTTCACCTGAAGACGTGGGAAATCTGTGGATAAAAGCTCTGATTTATCTGAGCTGCACTGGAAAACAGCACAACCGAGGGAGAGAAAATCATTGAAAAAGTAGACTGATGGGAATGAACTTAAAATGCATCTAGCTTTAATGAAAATATATATTAAATTATAAAAATATAATTTTCTGGGCCACCAAAAAAGTCCTCTGGTCAGCAGCAGTTTCAAAAAATATCTTCTTGTATACCAAATAATAGCTTTATAAAGTCGTCAATGTTTTGTAATGATTAGCGACATAATATGTTAACTAGCATGTCATTAATGACCATTTCTGAAAATTTCCAACGCAGTTAAAAAATAAAACCCCATTCCCAATTATCATCTATCTTTCTATTTTGTTCACATTTTTTTTTATCGAAGTCAGATACAGGTGACAAGATGAGTGACTCAGAGACAGGAAGGTAAGCAAGAATTGAACTTCTGGTCAGATTTGTGAATCGTCTTGTTCAACCATCTTTGATCTCAAATAGACATTTGGTCCCAGAATTCAGTGGAATGAAAACAAAAATGGCTGCGCATGTAAACAGTAATTAGCCCAACAAGCTCCACATAACCTTCATAAAGGTGTTTTTCACTGATCATATTTGTCCATTACTAAATATGTAAGAATCTGAATTCATTATTTTTCACCATCTTTAGTGAAATAGTGAATAATCACATAAATAAAGGCATTATTAACACACAAACCATTGTCTGCTGGTTAGCATATGTTTTATTGATAAGTGGAGTGATCCTCAGGACAATAACACATCTTGGAAGGTTGCTCAATAAATATTCAATATACTCTTTAACAGAACTACTGTCCTAAATAGTTTCAAAATAAACATGGTGAGCACGGTGAGCTTGCAAATGTAAGAAATCTCAATTGCACCACCATGAGGTTGATAAACAAATCTTTGCAGTCATTATTGTCCTATCATCTTTGTTAACATATGCACCAAGTAGAATTGGTATATCATCGTCCATTATCCTTGTAGGAGATGTCTATATATGTGCAAAACCACGCCCCTACACGTTCATCTGTCAATAGCGGCCATGTTTTTTTTACATACTGGGCTGGCTGATATAACTTGAGGACCTTGGTCCTTAGATGCCAAATATGAAAGTACGCAAAGATTATTACATTTGGTGCTAGAGGAGGTAATTCTTTAGTGTTTTTCACACATTCAAAATGGCTGCCAAACCATTAAAGCGAAGTTAATGAGTCCCAAAGGCAAATATAATCCTTATGAGGAGAAGGACTTATCTACTTATTTTCAATGCAGTATCATTGAAAACGGGCTGAGTATGGTGACCTTGCTAATGTGAAAAACCTCAATAGTGCCACCGTGTAGTTGATAGTGCTATTAGTGTGGTAGACATTTGGTGCCAGAGTACTTTTTTTAATGGTTTTTCAAAAAATCCAAAATGGCAGAAAATCCATCATGGTGGACTTTATGGGTCCAAATGTCAAAAATGTTGATCATGAGGAGCTACACCTATGTACCAATTCTCAAGACTCTAGGCAACAAGGGCTGGGTGTGGTGAGCTTGCAGAAAGTGTGACTTTGGAGGCTTGTGACAGCGCCAACATGAGGCCAACATGCATGTCACTGCACCAGAAATTGCGGCCCTTGGCCCTTTACAACCATAACAATGTGGGCCTCTTTAAGCGATTTTATCTCACAGGAATTTGCCAGTGAACTGCTGAAACCCTAATCATAATAATGAACTGGAACAAACACAATAGGGTTTAACCGGTGACTTGCTGAAGCCCTAATAGTAATGAACTGGAACAAACACACTAAAACTAATAATAACACAAACAAAAACAATAGGTTTTTCAAAACAGTACATCTAATTTTACCGTGAGGAATAAACAGGCTTCAGCTATATTATTACAGGGTAATATGCGCTACACACAACACATGATTAAAATAGTACATTTGGGCCTTCACCACCTCATGTGGCCTAAGAAAAACATCAACCACGCTGTTACACACAGTGACCTTAAATCTATATAGATATGCCATGACATTGGCTTAACATTGAATAATAAAACTACATTTACCATGCTTTTAGTATAACTTAAAACATTCAGAATTTCTTTGGGTTAAGGAGTTAGTTTTACATACCTTATAAAGTTTGACCTGTGTTGCCAATATGATGTCAACTGGGAGAAAGGCCGTTCTATCGCTAGGGTTGCCTATTTAAACGTGACCATTTAACATACGCCCCCACATATTATTTACAGAATAAGACATACTTATTGGTCAACATACAACAGACCCTCACAAAAACACACCCATCCCTGAATATGTTACAGTTTTTTACTCATGAATCAGGTCCCCCCTGTCGAATAATGCAGCTGTGTCTAGGAGTCCTATTATGTTGAAAACAAGGTTGCTTTAATCTAAACCAGGGCATGTCTGGATTCAAATTGAACATTATACCCTTGCTATACACAATATAATACAATAATACATATGTATCACAATATAACACAACTTAATACACATTACCCTATTTGATTCCACACATGCACACACAATCACACGTACACCACCCCTCTATTCAACTACTTCACATAGTTCAGAACGAACCAATCAGAATATTCATACAGACACACACACCCCCACTTGATTTATCAACCTATGGCTGGTGTGTATACAAATGTGAATACAGCAAAGGCTTCTGGAAGGTTTATGAGATATTTGAGACCATCCTTGGGTCGTATCACCAACCCTAGGACCTGGTCTGACCCTAGGTCCTTACAACATTTGATCAATCAGCAGCATGATCAATCTGGAAGCGCCGTCCACAGAATATTCCCTACATGAACTACTTATCTTTGATAAAAGGTCCACCAAGTGTTGCAAGTGTGGAAAGTTTGGTCACTGGCAAAAGGAATATGCTCTCGACCTCGACGTCAAAAATGAAGAAATGGATCAAACAGAGGTGATTGACAAAGGAACAAGGTACAAGAAATAGAACGCACAATAGATGCACGAGTTTAACAATCTTTCTACCGAACATCAGCAGAGACTGCTGGATGCGGTGGAGGGAAACTAACTGACCCATCTTGTGGCCCATCTCTGCTGGTGTACACATGAAATCAGATGGGATATACAGCTCTGGAAAAAATTAAGATAACACTCCTAAATTTTCTTAAATCAGCATCTCTACATGTATGGCAGCCGTTCCATTCCAATGTCTGTTAAATTCCAACACAGGCACACCTGATTTTACTTAATGAGGTACTGATTAGGTGATTACCTGAACCAAATCTAATTTAACAAGGAAAAGTATAAAAACCACTGCTGTGGTCATCACTATCCTCTTGCAATAGGACCAGCTGGATGGCACAAACAGTGCAAGTAGTACCTCAAAGGTAATTTGAATAAAAAAATAACTATTCAGCATGACAAAAGACTTGAAAAGAAAAGCTTTGCTTCCATCCAGAATATTTAAAAGACAGCGGTTCATAAGAATAAAGTCAAGCAACAGACATTGGGGACAACATAGCTACAGAGGGCCAAAACAACTGTCTACTGATCAACTCAAATGCCCCAATTATGGAGGAACTATCTCATCTGGCCACACTGATTACACTCCCTCAGTCACAGATTGGTCGATCATACAAATGCATTATGGAATCATAAAAAATATAATTGTTTATCATTTCAATGTCAACTAAATAGTATGTAGGAAATAAATCATAATATAATTGTATTCTTTTTAATATTTTTTTCAACCACAAGATAAACTTCTTGGGTGCCACGCACCCATCACACCCATTAAATCTCCGCCTCTGCTCCAAAGACAGTCATGACCCAGAGCCTCATAGAATGTAGATCCATCCTTGTCCGAAGGCCCTTTATTTTCAAACCTGAGAGTTCCACTGTAGCACTTTGCGGTTGACATAGTGCCATTTACAGTTATGGTTTTCAGAGATCATCATCATTTTCCTATTATATCAATGTTCTGGATTATAAATTTTTTTCCCCTGCTCTAGGGATATACGAATTGATGAGGGACAACCGAACCATATCCGGTCAGACCATCAACACAGTGGAGCATCTGTCTCTTTACCCAGAACTTGTTACTAGCCTGCTTTACAGAATTACTGGATGCCAGGTCTGTTCACAAACCAGAGACTCTCTCTTTCCCTCTGACATGTTTATTTGGCGGCATCACAAGTTACATTAGTTGATGCACTGCGTAACTTTGTCTTCAGTGTGATGCAGATGATATATTCTGGGTATCTCAGGCTGTTATGGTTTCCTTCACCCTACAGGATATGATAGAGCCAGTTTACTTCTACATTGGGGTAGTGTTTGGCCTGCAGGCTGTCTACATCACTGCCCTTTTCGTGTCCAGCTGGATGTTGAGCGGCACCTGGGTGGCCGGCATGCTGGCCGTGGCTTGGTATATCATCAACCGGTAAGTGTGAAACTGTGATGGCAATTTCTAAAAATCCAAATAGTTCTATGAAAATGGTAGGTAAGACAGGAAAAATCAATTGCGCAATAAACGGTTTTAATGAAACTTGCAAGGAGAAAGTATACAGGTTACAAAGTAACAGTGAATAGTTTCTGAATAAAAACAGGCAATCGACAGTATTTAAAGACAGGAGAGGGGTGTGACAAATCCTGGACATTCCAGATCAATCAGGACACATTCCCTTTGTTCTATCACACAAGTCAAATGCTATCTTCCCCCACCTTATCCTTCCTGCCATAATGTTTACTGTAGTGTTTACCCAAATCTTCACACCAAGGACAGCTCTCCTTCCCGCCATAAATACCTTCTTCAACTTTAAGAGTTCTTACAGTATCTGGACAGACAATAGATGCCCTGGTGAGTTCAAACAGATAAGGAGATAAAGAGTAACCCTTTCATCAGCTGACACCAGTCAACGATGCCCCCTAAGCAAATGCCAGATCCCCCACATTCCTCTACCTATCTAAACAGTGGGACTCAGTCCTTTAATCAGTGAGAATACATTGTATAAAGAAATTTCCACAACAATCCGCCCTATATCATGAAAGATCATGTAGTTTTCACATGCAACTTTTAACCAATTTTATTCCTAAGACATAAATCATCAACTCATTAATCTTCAAACACAATCTTACACAACATGATTTTTTATGATATCATCACCCCAGTAGTTTGGGAACGGAAACACCTCCGAAATGTCTAACTCCCCATTTACACGCTCCTGGACCATTACCTGTGTGGCAAATTTAGAAACACATAGTTTAATTAAACAAGACAAGAATATACCACAAACAGTCAATAGGGCAATAGCGGCTAAGGCAGTAGTCAATAACTTGTATATTGTCATCCCCCAGGGACCAATCATAGAAGTCAACCCTGAGAATGGGTCCCATCCATGAACTGTATGAAGTATTTCTACACCTTCCTTAGTCTCTTGTACCAAATCATTTACCTTTTGTGATGCATCTGAAATGTATGTACAACACTCGGATTCCTACACCTTACAAATCTAATGCCATCCTATTCTGTAAAGCAACTGAGCGGGTTTCACTTAACTCCATGCCTATTGCTGCAATGGTATCACTGGTCAAATTCATGTGTTTCTCCAACACTTTGGACAGGGCCATTATCTCTGCCTGTGAGGTGTATGTGCCATATCCTGGGATCAACACACTGAATATACGTTGAGTTCTAGTAAGTGTTCGCTTACGGCGAGATTGGGATAGATGTAAAGCTCCCATTTCCCCGTGGTCAGCCCGCCTAATCAAAGGGACCAAGTACGCCATGTAGCATACTCCACCTGTGTCTCTAGGAATACAACTGTATGCATTCCCACCACAGACTATATAGACCTGCTCCGGCAAAGCTCCTAGAGCCGTGAAGTTGGCTTGAGTCGTGGTGGGACAATCACTTTGTCCTAAACTCTGTGTGGCTCCTGGAGCATCTGTAATACAGAGCAAGACATTATGCAATTCATAAACAGGTATTGATGGCCAAGTCTGGGCACAATCACGAAAACTGAGCTTCTCGGATATCAAGGGAGTAGAACAGTCATGCAAATTGATGGTCATTGAATCTATGTTCACGTATGTTTCCCATGGGATAGAGTTAACCACTGCATCAATACGAACAGAGAAACCTGAGGGTAAGGGAGTACAGGTCCTACCTGTTCTGATTCTATCCTCCTTAGTGCGACAGTCTGTCTGCACCAGGGTCATTTGTATCCTTACAATTAAGCCACCTTTTCCTATTCGCTAAGTGTAGGTTAACTTAAATAATTTGGAAATGTTTACCCCCATAGGACGACGGTGATTGTTAAATTCTGCTATCACCATATAGACCAAATCTAAGTTAGCCCCACCCGGCTGGTCAGGAATGGCTGATGGGGTATAACAGTCCTTATCTGATGGTATCATTTGGGCTGCCACATCCGCCCAACCATATTTCTGCCAGTCTGCTACTGAAAATGGGATAGGGGTTAACATAGGAGAACGTGAAGATGTTGGTATGTGTTGGCAAATCCAACAATTGGTCATGTTCTTGTGTTTTGCATAGTCAACCATTATCCTAAGGGCTATGTTGTCTGGCTCTAACAGTGCTCTCCTTACTCTACCTGGTTCAGAACGACGTGATGCAGGAGTAGGAACTACAGTAGTACGTGCAACTGTTAAGGGACATATCATAGCGGGTCTACCTTTAGGGAAGTCGGGTGATCTGCAAGTGGTGATACCCTCTGTGGTACTGAAACACCAGTAATCCTGGATTACTCCTAGAGGTTTGGAAATGTTAACAGCACAATAATCATTATCATAACATCTCCACCTATTCACTTGGTTGGGAGAATGGTGTGAGGGGAACATAGTGTTCTCTCCTGTATACAGGTGAGTCCAATACCACTCATTATCCTTCAATACTGGGCTTGTCAGTACATAGCAATCCCCATCCGGGGGGCAGCTCATCATGTCACAAGAGATTAACAAAGTCTGTTCGAAATCAGATCCTATCTGTGTCTGTGGCCCGGGCCTCTTCTCATGCTGTACAAATGTCTCTTTCCTTGCTTCATTAGGTGTCATATTTACAATCTGTCCATGATCATCACAGTGTGGTTTGGGAATCCACACTATCGGTATGACGATAATAATATTCAAAATCAGCAAGCACCCAATGGTGCATCTCATTCCTCCGAATCTCCTGAAGGGGTTCCATGGTCCTTGTCTCTCTGGCTCCATGATTGCAGGATGTGTTGGAGTTGTTAGTTACTAGCACCACAACTCACGCCGCCCTTAGGTAACTTCAGTTTACCTATTCTTTCGCCGTATCTTCTAATGCTGGAGCCTTCTTACAGTGCGTGGCGTGGATCCAGGTACCTCGTTCAGCAACTTTGACCGCAGACTGAGTGACCAGTTGAACCTGGTATGGACCCAACCAGCGTGGCTTGCTCCAGTGCTTTCTCTTGCAGTCCTTGATGACTAACCCAGTCTACAGGCTTGATGTCGTGCAGCGGGCCTTCAATGGGAGTTGGTAGAGCAGCTTTCACACTCCTGTGGATGTTGTTCAGAACCTTTGACAGATTAGTGCAGTATGTTAACATTGTATCATTCACATGTTCTGAGGTGAGGTCTGTGTGAGTAGGGGCACCTAGACCTGTGTTCATTGGTCTTCCAGTGATGACCTCATGAGGGGAGAGGCCTGTTTTCACCCTGGGCCTTCCTCTCATGTATGTAAGCACAAGGGGGAGTGCTTTAACCCAGTTCAACCCCGTCTCCTCACCCTACTTTGAGAGTTTCATTTTAATAGTCCCATTTTCTCTCTCCACTGCCCCCCCACTCTGCGGGTGGTAGGCACAGTGGGTCTTCAGATCAACTCCTAGATACTCAGACATCTTCTGAATAGCTCCGTTCACAAAGTGTGATCCATTGTCACTTGAAAGTTTTTAGGAATACCCCATCTGGGTATTATTTCAGTCAATAGTGCCTTAGCAACTGTTGTCGCGTCAGCCTTCCCAGCCGGGAAAGCCTCAACCCATTTGGAAAACATATCAACAAACACAACAGTATTTCTTACCCTCGCAGGGGTTTAACTCAATGAAATCCATCATCACATGATCAAATGGGCCATCAGGGGGAGGATGGCTGGACTGGGGGACAGCTTGTCCCCGCCCTACATTAAACCTCAAACACACCAGGCATTTTGAACAAAAATGTTGAGCATAATTCGTAAAGCCCTGTGTGTACCAATACTTATTTACAATATTCACCATCCCCCCTTTTGAAGCGTGATCTCTACCATGTGAGAGCACCGCATAGAAGTGGAAAAGACATTTAGGCAAACAGGGGTTACCGTTAGGACCAATCCAAACCGTATTTACATAAGACGCCCCCGCCTTTCTCCAGGCAGTTCTCTCCTTAGGTGAAGCCTGAGATTGCGCTTCAACAAAATCAGAGAGGGAAACCGTGGGGGTCAGATGGGTCATCTGCAGAGCAGAATGAGGAGGGGCCTGAGCAGCAGCTTTGGCAGCCGCATCTGCTCTGCGATTCCCAAGGGAAACAACATCTCTGCCAGTAGTATGGGCCTCACATTTACATATCGCCACTTCCCAAGGTAACAGGACAGCTTCTAACAGGTTACGTATAAGTTGCCCATGTTGGATCTGAGTACCAGTAGACGTAATAAACCCCCGCATTTTCCACAATGTACCGAAATCATGTACAACACCAAAAGCATATCTACTGTCCGTGTAAATGGTAACACTTAGACTCTCAGCCAGGATGCAAGCTCGAGTGAGAGCAAACAGCTCCGCTGCTTGAGCGGAGAGGTGATGTGGCAGTCTGTGACCCTCAATCACATCATGATCAGTGACAATGGCATAACCAACATGATTAACAGTGGAAATAGGAGATTTACTGGCAGACCCATCAACATAAAAAACAAGATCACAATTCGGCAGAGGTTCATCAGACAAGTCATCACGAGGGGTACACTGTTGGTTAATAGCAGCAAGGCAGTCATGCGGCTCGCCATCTACCTCCGTGGGGAGGAAAGTGGCTGGATTTAAAACAGGACTCCTTACAACAGTGAGATGGGGCAACGACAGCAAAATGTTATGGTAATGTAGAAACCTAGCACCAGACAGATGACTAGTCTTGTGTTCCAACAAAATAGAGGCAACAGAATGAGGAACCCGTAGCTCAAGCGGGTCATGAATCTGGGGAACAGACAAGAAGATCATCAACGTATTGGATAAGGGTACTACCATGTTTAAATTGGAACCCCTCCAAGTTATCTTTTAGCGCGGCCGCAAACACGGCAGGAGATTCACAATAACCTTGAGGTAATCTCGTCCACGTGTACAATTGGCCTGAAAATTCAAATGCAAACCAAAATTGCGATTCCTTGTGCACAGGAATGCTAAAAAAGGCGTTAGCTAGGTCGACCACTGAGAAAAAATTACTATTGCTCGGAACCTGAGTCATAATTGTATATGGATCAGGTACAATCGGTGCGCGCGCATATACTGCTTCATTAACTTTTTTAAGATCTTGTACAAATCGCCACGCCACAGGTTGTCCAGCAACCTTGGCTTTCTTAACTGGAAAAATAAGAGTGCGACAGGGGCTGTTTGGACATGAAACAATTATGCCTTTTTCTAACAATGCTTTAAACACGGGAGCTATCCCTTCAATAGCCTCCGCTTTCAGTGGATATTGAGCCTGGCATGGTCTATGGGGTCCTCTAGGTGTAACTACAAGAGGCTGTGCATTGTTAATTAACCCAACATCATATTTATGCTGTGCCCACAAGGAGGGTGGAACTTCCACTAACCTAGGATCTGTAGCAGCCACCTGGACTGCACAGACCTGACGGACCCAGTCCTCATGCGGCATAAGATGTACTTCCCGTTTACCCAAAACGGTGCACCCAAACCTCTCCCTATAGGCCTGGGCTGCCGCGGAAAATTCCACTCCCACCATGTGACAAGGGACCCAGTCCACTACTGTATTGCACCCCTTCACCAAAGGACCCAGGCTATCCCATGTGCCAAACACAGGTTTAGCAAGGGGAACATGGGGGTCTGAACCCTCCATATCAAAAAAGCGAGACACCTCTCTCGCATTCCGCACAGACCAGGCACAAAAACCCCCCAAAGACCAGTATACATATTCACCCGCCAAAAAATCACTTTTACCATTATCAAACCACACCTTCTCAAAACCAACATCCTGACTTTCTGAAACCTTCGCCGAGCAACGCAAGTCGCTCACATCCATAAACAAAGCCAAACCAGTGTCTACTCTATTCATCGCCTTATTTACCAACTCATGTGAAACCGCTCTATGCCCTGTTCTTTCTAAATCCCATGAATAACAATAATCAACAGGCTGAACACTATTTTGAACTGCTTGCAAAACAGTATGTTTAATTCACATGCCTTTGTCTGAACATTCTAGTGTGATCCCTAACTGTGTCATCAAATCCCTAGCTAACAAATTAACTGGACAACAATTGGAAAACAGAAATGAATGTTTTGGATAATGCTTGCCCTCGTCGTCTACAACCGACAGAGGGGTTGTAAATCGCTCAGTGGTCTGTCCCCCCACAAGCGGGCCCCATTCCTGGGCTCTAAGGACAGAATATCCCGCTCCGGAATCAACCAAAAATTCTATCTGTTTACCATTAATTGTAAGAAACATTGTGGGTTTAACCTGATACTCTACTTTCTCTCTAAAAGCTTGTACATTAAGTGTCTGCATAACATCAATATGTGCGGGGTCATGTAATGGGTCGATCTTACCGGCTGATGTGCTCTGGACCACCCCGTCTGACCGTCAATACCCCTCACCCTGGTAATTTTCAGTCCTATGCGCTCTTGGGTTGTTCACCGTAAATCCACCGGAATTAAAATTGTCCCTATTCATTCGTCCATCCTCTCTTGGGTCCTTTTCAGGACAATCGCGAACCCAATGTTCAAGGGAACCACAACGGAGGCAGGCATTGTCCGAATTTGAGCGGTTAACATAACCCCGTCCTCCGCCTCAAATCGGTGCCCGACCTCTAGCTCTACCACGTCCTCGGCCTCTCTGGTCATAGCCTTTGTAGAAACCTATTTGGGCCATCTGTAGTTTCGTTTCGCGCTTCTCCCTGTCGTCTTTTTTCTTATCTTCTTGGTCCTCGTAGACTCTTTCGGCGTGCTTGATATACGGCCAAACGATTTCCATGCGGCCCTTGTCCAAGGCCACGCAGTGCTCTTTGACATGTTTCCGCAAATCTGGGAGCAACCCAGCCACCAGTCTTATCTTACACTGTTGTTCCCAGGGAGAATCATTAGCCCCGTCTGGTTTTTTGCCCATCCCGCTGTGAATTTCAAATTCTTTCTCAAGTCTATTACGATAGTCTGTGACTCTTTCCCCCAGCTTCTGTTTGCAGACAGAAATTTTCTCCCAGTTCATCCGTCTCGGGAAAAAGGCATCTATCCATCCACACAGCGCAATGATGGTTATCCTGTATTGAGAACCAGCACCCCAATTATACGTGCCATTCCTTTCACCCTTCCCCATCTGAGCCTTAGGGCTTTCATCATTACCATTTCGATTTCAACTATATTTGGTCTATATTGTTCAATCTGGAAAAAAATACAATTGAATTCTTCTCCTCCTTTCAATTCCGGGTTGGGTAGTGAGGCGGCCACGTCTTTAAGGTCGGCAGGCGACCATGGCCGGTAGACGAAAATAGTAGGGGGCCCATGTTCTTCACCTCCCACGGATGGATTAGCAACTTCTACCATCGGGAAATGACCTTCAGGCTTCTCAGACGACGTGACGCTCCTGGTCCTCCAAGCAATTGGGGATGTCGCACAAAAGTCGGCCGCGAGTGAACGATAAGTCTTCCGGACAGGAGTGGGACCATCTCGCGACATTTTCGGCGACTTTTCTGTTTGTGGTTCAGGATCTGCTGTGGACCTTCGTGGTGAGGCAGCAGAATATGAAGGAGGGCGGCCAGACGGAGGGCAATCCAGATCCACATCCACCTTATTAAGAGGAGCCAGAACACATTGATCCCTACACTACTCTGCCTAAATCTTTTATCAGTCTCTTCTTTCCACATACCATAAGCTTTCCAATCTACTTTCCGTCTCCCCTTCTGTATTTTCTTAATTTTCCCCTGCTCGTATTCCTCCAACTTCTCTTTCAACCCATGCAACTGTCTTTGGCTAAAGCTGCCATTCTTTGGAAAACCCAAAAACCTACAGAGGTACAATTGTTCACATGTCCAAACACCATACTTATCCTTCATTACCTCAGCCGGGCCAACGTAACTATGAGGGACGTTCAATGGTTTACTGCCGCACTTTCCCATGTTCCCGATTTACCCAGTAAATCTAGTTTATCTCAACCAACCAGAAAGCGAAGTCAAGCTCGTCAGCCCACAAATGAGATATTATAAAAGGTCCAACCTTTTACTGCAGATTTTAAACTATAAAGTCCAACTTTAAGTTTTTTAACCGTATTGCGTTCTTACCTCCAAATTCAATATCCGCAGGAAACCTGTACTGATCAGGCACGTGTCTCAGCTCCAGTCAGGTACTCTCTCTCAACTCCTCACAGGATAGCCTATTATGAGGATAATAGAGTCCAGAGATTGTTCTCAGGCCGTGCACGGTAAACCTGCTGTGGAAAAAGACTCGAACCGATCAGGATAACGATCCCGGACGAGCCCCCAAAATGTGATGGCAATTTCTAAAAATCCAAATAGTTCTATGAAAATGGTAGGTAAGACAGGAAAAATCAATTGCGCAATAAATGGTTTTAATGAAACTTGTAAGGAGAAAGTATACAGGTTACAAAGTAACAGTGAATAGTTTCTGAATAAAAACAGGCAATCGACAGTATTTAAAGACAGGAGAGGGGTGTGACAAATCCTGGACATTCCAGATCAATCAGGACACATTCCCTTTGTTCTATCACACAAGTCAAATGCTATCTTCCCCCACCTTATCCTTCCTGCCATAATGTTTACTGTAGTGTTTACCCAAAGCTTCACACCAAGGACAGCTCTCCTTCCTGCCATAAATACCTTCTTCAACTTTAAGAGTTCTTACAGTATCTGGACAGACAATAGATGCCCTGGTGAGTTCAAACAGATAAGGAGATAAAGAGTAACCCTTTCATCAGCTGACACCAGTCAATGATGCCCCCTAAGCAAATGCCAGATCCCCCACATTCCTCTACCTATCTAAACAGTGAGACTCAGTCCTTTAATCAGTGAGAATACATTGTATAAAGAAATTTCCACAACACTCTCCATCACAAACTTTATTATTTCACTTCGAGTGCAGGACTTGTTTTGACCAGGCTATGTCTGTATACCTGTTATCCTCTTCTGTGTATGTGCGTGCTATGCCATGCCCTCTGTAATTATTTGGAAAGTAATGCTTTTTATATTCCAGAAGTCAATTGTTCCAATCTTTTTTTGTCCTGAATCAAGGGGACTATGTAGGGTGACACAAATTTTTGCACTATTTCCCACATGTCAGAGCTGAGTCTATACTTTAAGCGGTTTTGATTGAGTCTAGACATTCCAACTATAGAGTAAACGAAAGAAAGGACAATCAGTTATTTTCCCAGTAATAGGTGGGTGTGGGTGTTGATTGCCTAACAGCTGTGGTATATAATATTATGCCACAGGTATGACAGAATTCATTTTTTACTGTTCTAATTGTGTTGGCTGGTTCATAGTAGGAATATGGTGCGTTGTGGCTTGTGCTGAATTGCAAATACCTCGTCTCCAATCACTCTGCATTGCATTATGAATTGCATAACAACAACCCTTAGGATATAGTTACATTGACGTCATTAAACAACAATAATGAGTTTCATACTAATTTTTTCAATTGTGATATTTTTGCAAAGTGTTATCATGTAAGATGTCAATACCTGGTTTTCATGATTGTTGGAATCCTTTTGTGGACAAAAGAATTGTGGACAAACACGTCAACCTACTAGTCCAGGAAACCCTATTATCTCTATTAAGCTGGCTTCAACGTAAAACAGAGATATTCAAAATAAATAAAATTACCAAGTGTATTTTCTTCACACTAGAATGTATCTTTGAATAAGGCAGCCATTCCTCCTTTCCTACCATTTCGACACAGTCATATAAAATTAAATCTCACTGAAACATGGTTAACAGTAGTGCTACTATTCTCAATGAGATATCACCCGAAAAATCTGAATGATTCAGAGGAGAACTGGGTGAAAATTGAGCTCTTTGGCATCAACTCAACTCACCGTGTTTGGAGGAGGAGGAATGCTGCCTCTGACCACCATCCCCACCGTCGAACATAGAGGTGTTTTTCTGCCAAGGGGACAGGACAACTTCGCTGCATCAAAGGGACAATGGACGGGGCCATGTACCGTCAAATCTTGGGTGAGAACCTCCTTCCCTCAGCCAAGGCATTGAAAATGGATCGTAGATGGGTATTCCAGCATGACAATGACCCAAAACACACAGCCAAGGCAACAAAGGAGTAGCTCAAGAAGAAGCACATTAAGGTCCTGGAGTGGCCTAGCCAGTCTCCAGACCTAAATCCCATAGAAAATCTGTGGAGGGAGCTGAAGGTTCGAGTTGCCAAACGTCAGCCTCAAAACCTTAATGACTTGGCAAACCTGGTGGCCAACTACAAGAAACATCTGACCTCTGTGATTGCCAACAAGGGTTTTGCCACCAAGTACTAAGTCATGTTTTGCAGAGGGGTCAAAAAATAAATAACATTTTAATGAACAAGCTTTTTAAAAAGATTTTTAACATAGATTACATTTGTAATTTTACTGATGTTAGAGAGTGCCCTGGACCCTTTTATTAGTGCTTTTAAGAGTACGGAGTAGACCAAATCTCTAATTTAATGCTGATGTATCTGACAATATTTATAATAGAGATGTGGCTTTGTCCAAGGCTAGGAAAACTGATTTAAGCTCGTCTGCCTTTAGGCAACTATGAAATATACAGCTCCGGAAAAAAATAATTTTTCTTTCCTTTCCAAAAAATTGTGAAGAGTGACGAACAGAAATGTTCAATTTGCAGTTGTCTCTTAATTTTAACCCTTCTGTTCCTGACTCAAAACTCTCCTTATCGACGTTTTTGGAAAGTGGTCTCTTAATTTTTTCCGGAGCTTTATCAAGTATATTCAAAAAGCCAAATCTGACAACTACCTAAATACCTTACTAGAATGTAATGGAAAATCAGCAACATTTTGGAAAATAGTGAAATCACTGAAGAACAGCTCACACACCTTACCAAATAAGTTGTTTTGGAGACTGGTCCTATTACTGACAAGAACACTAGCGTTGATACTTTTAATCACCAGTTTAGAGCAGGCAAACTCTTTGAAAAAACATTCTACAACTGCCTCATATGATAATTGGATATTTTGGCAGAAATCTTCTGATGATTGTCAAGATTTTTCCCTAAGGCCATTCTCAGAAAATGGTGCTCGATGATTTAATTACTATAAATGTCCTGATTACACTCATGCTTGCTGGTCAAGGCAGCACCGCTAATTTCAGGGGTGATAATACATATTTTTAATGCATGTTTTTTTCCGTCTAACATTGTCTAATGGGATCATTCCAATGATTTGGAAATCTGCGCATGTGCAGCCTCTACAGAAAGGTGGAGACACTAGTGTCCTTGATAATTATCGACCTATTTATAAATTGTCTTGTCTTGCTAAAATATTGGAGTCACCAGTAAACATACCGCTGCATTCTCTTTTTTAATTGAAAATGGCATACTGAACAAATTTCAATCTGATTTTAGACCAGGGCACAGTACTATTACTGCGATCATGTTGGTTGTAGATGATATTGCTAAGACCTCGGATGCAAAACTAAGTTGTATTGCTTTATTTATTGACCTGTCCAAGGCATTTGACACTGTTGACCACTCTTGCTGGGAAAATTGTCTTCATTGGGCATCAAAATGAATACTTGTTTATGGTTTCAAAACTGTCTTAGTTATAGGACTCAAGCGGTTGTGTCATGAGGGTGTAAATATACATCTATAGCAGTTGTTAAAAGAGTTCCCCTGTGTTGGATTTTGCGTCCATTACTGTTTATCAACTAGAAGTGATATCTGTTAACTTGTAAGAAAATTAAATTTTCTCTTCTATGGAGATTACACAGTATTGTATGTGGCAGCCCCTTCTCTTGCACAAGCATATTTGCACTTGCAGTCTGACTTCCAAGATTTACATAATTCTCTTATAGATCTTTGTTTGGTTTTAAATGCAAATAAAACCAAGTATATGGTGTTTTCAAGGTTCGGGAACATAGGTGCAGATACTTTGAAAATTACCACACTAGTCAATTCGGTTTTAGATTGTGTCACTTCATACAAATATCTTGGTATTTGGTTAGATAATAAACTCTCTTTGAGTTGGTAAAAAAAAAAGGGAGATCAGAATTGGGTTATTTTATAGAAATAAAGCATGCTTGTCATCTCGACAGAAATTAAATTGTTCTGGCCACTTTTATGTGTGGTGATATACTGCATGCCTCAGCTTCTGTTGTAAAAAGCCTGGACTCTGTTTATAATGCAGCTTTATGTTTTATTACTGGGGCAATCGTTTATACACACACCACTGTCTTTTATATACTGCTGTTGGTTGGGATTCCTTGCATTCCAGGAGGACAAGACACTTTTTATAATACCATCCTGCAGAAACCTCCTAATGATCTTACCTCCAAACTTACAGCTTTGGAAAAAATGTATTTACTCAGAGCATGTACTAGGAAGTTGTACGAGGTCTTGACTGACATTTTCAACCTGTCACAGGCCCAGGCGGTTGTTTTCACATGCAACCATTCTGCCAGGCTCGAAACAGTCGACTGCGTCTAGTCTGAATGACTTTCAACCTGTCGCACTCACCCCCACAATCATGAAATCATTCAAAAGATTTCTTGGCCCACCTTAAGTCCTACCTCCCCCCAACAATGGATCCCTACCAGTTTGCCTACCGGCTTAACAGGTCCACAGAGGACGCCATCTCCACAGCTTTAAACTCTGCCCTGACCAATCTGGACAAAACCAACACCAATTTGAAAATGCAATTCATAGACTTTAGCTCAGCATTCAACTCGATCATCCGCTCTAGGCTGGTCATTGAACTCCATGACCTTGATCAGCCCCTCTCTCTGCAATTGGACTTTGGAATTCCTAACCAACAGACCCCAGTCTGTCAGTCTCTTCACCCACGACTGCATTCCTTTACACAGTTGCAACACCATCATCAAGTTTGCAGACGACATCACAGTGGTAGGCCTGATCAGTGACAATCACGAGTCAACCTACAGGGAGGAGGTCAAGTACCTGGCGTCATGGTGCACTGACAACATCCTTGCCCTAAATGCAAAGAAGATCAAGGAGCTCATTGTGTACTACAAGAAGTCTATGGTCTACAGTCATTCCCGAGTTCTCATCGATGGCACTGAGGTGGAGTGTGTGTTCAGCTTCAAATTCCTGGGTGTCCACATCTCCAAGGACCTCTCCTGGACCCTGAACACCTCAACCTTGGTTAAAAAGGTGCAGCAGTGCCTGTACTTTTTGAGGAGGCTGAAGAAGGCTCGTCTGTCACCCCAGATCCTTGTGAACATCTACTGCTACACAATAGAGAGCATTCTGACGAACTGTGCCACAGTGTGGTTTTGCAGATGCTCCGTGGGTAACCGAGAGACCCTGCAATGGGTAGTGAAAACCGCCCAGCACATCATTGGTGCCAAGTTCTCAGCCATCACAGACCTGTAGCGCAAGCTGTATCTGCGTAGGATGCGCAGCATCATCAGAGACCCTTCACAAAATGTTTGCCCTCCTACCATTAGGCAGGCGGTACAGGTGTCTTCGTTCCCGCATCAGCAGGCTCAGGAACAGTTTTTTCCCAACTACTGTAACACTGCTGAACTCTGTGACCCATCACAAACCATACCCACCCGCCCACTGCTTAGTACTGCCTCTCAGGGGCACTACTCCCTTGCATTACTGGACTCTGATACTGCTTTGCAAAGTCTGATAAGTAAGTTCTGTTGTTACATGTACATATCTAACTCGGGAACCTCATTGCTGCTATCCCTGCATTTCAGTTGCGCATATTCACCTACAATTTGCTCGATTGCACAGTCAGAATTGCCATTTGTCCTTGCATTTGCCTCATTGCAAAAATATTCACTTCCCACTTGTACATACATTATACCTAATACTTGTACATTTTCTGCCATCCCCTATTTGCCTTAATTCCTCATTTAGTATTGCCATTTGAACTGTATTTACTTTCATGGCACGTCTTTACGTTCCACTTGTAACATACGTAATACCTGTACATTTCCTGCCCTCTTCTATTTGCACTTCTGGTTATAAGCTAACTGCATTTCGTTGTACTGTACTTGTACTGTTCAGTGACAGCAAAGTTGAATCTAATCTAATTAATGAGGGTACCACTGCTCAGTTTATGGAAGGCATAGTTATCTCACCTACAACAAGTGCAGAGTCAGTTGGTGTACTCCTGGATAATTTTAACGCTAAAATATTGATTGTCATGGATCATGTTGCACCAGTAAAGGTAAAGAAAACTCTGAGCAAATGGAAAGCACCATGGAGAAATGCCATGATGGTAAACACCCTGAAAAATGAATGTAGGAAAGCAGAATGTAAGGGGAGAAAAACTAAACTTAAAATCCACTACCACATCTATAAACAAAGCCTTTGTTGCTTCAGCTATGAGTTACGCAGGATTAGACATCAACATATATCCGGAAGGATCAACAAGAATATCAACTTATACCCACACTCTACAGAGACCAACTTTTTATTTAGTTTCCAAAAAAGTTTAAAAGGAAAGTTTTGAGTGAGGAACAGAATTGTTCAATTTGCAGTGGGCAACGCTGTTTATTTAGAGGGGAGAGGCAAAGGAAGGCAGGCAGAGATACAATACACAATCGATGAGCTTGAGGGACAGATGGGCAGCAGGCAGGAACGTGGTCGGAGACAGGCAGAGGTACGGTACACAATCAGTGGTTCGGAACATGGGAACTCTGGAGATAACACTATGTGAAATGGGAAGACTCTTGGAAAAACACAAGTCAAACTGGCACCGGAACAAGGGAAAAGCACAGATTAAATACACAGGGGATACTGGGATGACGAGAGAAACCTGGTGGGGCGGGCCACAAGGACAGCGCAGGAGGAAGGAATCAGGGCCTCACCCCCTTGTTTTATTGATGTTTTTATTCAAGTATTTGGTTTTTTTTCTTTGTAAAGCACATTGAATTGCTTATGTATGAATTGTGCTATATGAATGAACTTGCTTGCTACAAAGTACGCACTTTAGTAGAAGGGCGTTGGGGAATTAAAGTACCCTTCATGAAATCGAGCAAAAGTGGTTAATCATTATAAACAATGAGTCATATTTTGGCCTCATACATGGGTAGCTGTATACTTTTATTTCAACACAATCATTTGTCAAACACAAAACTGTTCTATGAGTTGTATGATTATTTGAAAAACATAGATGTTAAAATTATTGGAACCCCTACAATCAGTATTATGTGAAGCATCCCCTGGAGTGGATAACAGCCCTGAGCCTCTTCCTGTAAAGTCTGTGAAAGTTGGCACACAGTTTTGTAGGATCTTGGACTTCTTCTCAGCGCATTTCAAGATCCTTGATAGTTTTATGTTTTCGCTTGTTGACTGCCCTGTTCAATTCAGACCACAGGTTTTCAATTGGATTCAAGTCTGTAGACTGTAAAATATTGATTTTGTTGTCCCGCAAACATTTCTGTGTTGATTTTGATGTTTAGGGTCATTGTCTTGTTGAAAGGTCCATCCTTGATCAAGTCTCCGTCTCTTGGCCAGGTTTTGAGCTAAAATGTCCTGGTAGAGGAATTTGTTATGCATCTGTTGTTCATACAGCAATTGCAAGAAACAGTGTTTAGGCTCAGATCCAATACACTGGTTATGGAATGATGTCTGGACGCTGGCTAAATAGGAGTCACACACCCCTTCCCAGAGGAGTCACCCCAGTGGGTCACCCCCTTCTCAGAGCCATTGGGCTTTCTCTTTTGCAGAGCAAAATAACAAAAATATTAAGAGAGAGACCAGACAAACAGATTGATGGAAGCTCCAGTGATGTACTGGTACCATTCAGTGATGATCATAAACAAATTAACAGAGACCAGATCCCCTTTCTCACATTCCTTTTCTTATCTAAACATGGGGACTCAGTACTCTCCCATTTACTAATTTCTTCAACCAGTAATTCCCTCTGTCCCTCTGACCTAGCCCTCTGACCTGTTCATTACTTCTTTAGTTGCCCCAAGATACAGCAAGACTCATGTATTTCATGTATTCAAGTCATAAACAAAGTCTTGTTGGTTCTTTTTTTGTCATATATCAAATTTCCTTTTCCACTCATCAATCCTTGTATGCAGTCCCTTTTTGTCACCAGTTACATTTTTGTTTCATCTGACCGCATTGCATGATTCTAATTGTAGTTCCAATAATGCTTGGTGAAGTTCAAGCACTGCAATATGTGGGTTGCTCTACATTGTGCAGTTCTGAAAATGATCCTTGGATTCGTCTTTGCTTCCTTTACCATTTACCAATTTAAAAAAGGTTCCAGACTGTACTTAATGGTGTTTTCTACTGTTAATGTATTTGTTTGTATCCTTTGCCTGATCTGTGTATATGTAACCCTCTGTTGTAAATATAAACCTCATTTATATTCCGGGAAACAGGAACAAACGAAAGGCATCAGCACAGTTCATGGAGACCAACTAAAAAGCACAGACTTTTATGTCAGATGCCACTTAATTGTATTTTAAAGATTCCTGCAATGTTGTTTATTATTTTCATTAACCTTTGCTCAATTTAATTTAAGGTGCCAATACCTCTTGAGTTTACTGTAATTTAGTGTTCCTCCATTGTCTCCCCAGGCCAGACACAACCAAAGTGGACTACGCCATTCCTCAGAGGGACAACTGGGTCTTACCATACTTCTCCTGCCAAGTTGCAGCCTTAACTGGATTCCTGAGTGATAACATTAACTCTGCCACTGAGGTGAGCTTCCTCTGAATTTTGCTCAGTGCCTGTCCTACTCTTAAGCTACCACTTAGGCCCCGACCTGATGATTTTTTTAAACTCTAAATGGAGTGTTGATTTCTCAATTTGGTTGCAAATCAACATTATATTCTCTTCAGTCAGACTTGTCACTTACCTAGCCCAACTAACATGTGACCTGCACAATTTTCTCTATGTCCCACAGCCACACTCTAAACATTGTTTTCTTTCTTTCAGGTGGGCCATTAAAATGTTTTGCCCATGAGGTTTTCTCCCCATTGGCGGAGAAAACCCTCTTTATCGCCCTCTTTTCTGTTGCAGATGTTCTGTTATCTCTTAATGAGTGCCAGCACGTTAACCTTCATCCTGGTGTGGGAGCATAGCCACTATGTGCTCTTCATTCAAGGTCTTGCCCTGTTCTTTCTCGACTCCTTTGATCTGGTGCAGTCCCGCAAGGTACATATTGTCCTCCTCAGTTGTTGGGACATTTTCTAATTTCATAGAGCTACTATTTGGTAATGTACACTACTGGTCAAAAGTTTTAGAACACCGCTGTTTTTCCAGTTTTTATTGAAATTTAAGCAGTTCAAGTCCAGTGAATAATCTTAAATGGTACAAAGGTAAGCGGTAAACTGCCAGAGGTTGAAAAAAAATGAAAAGGAAGCTGACAAGCCTAGTTCAGCCGTTCAACAATTGCAAGTGATGATTATTGTCTCACTCACTGAATTCGAAAACTGGGTCTCCCACATGAAACGCTGTCTCTTTAACCACTACGCCACAGAGCTATATGTAGGCTGAGTGTCAGTATACCGTCTCAACATTAGATCACTTTGTCACGCATTAACATCATGCCAAGTTTTAATATTTTGCTAGACACCATTAAGCATTGTATTAAACTGAGTAATTTTTCTTATTAAGTTTACTTCCACCACAAAAAGCATCTATGAACTGTATGGCTTTTGCCACTAACCGTTTTAACAGGTTATTAGCCAATAATAGGCTTATTGGTATCTACTAACTTACTACTTGGAATGGTCATGAGAATTGAGCAGTTGCTAGCGAGACTGAAGAACAACTTTATACTACCAAAGATATTTCATTTCATGGCACAACATCATTTGTTTTTCTTTCATTCATGAATGACATTGATACAATAAATATCAATATAGGTGATGATAACTGACTTTTTCACCTTACACTGGTCGTGATGTCACGTGAATCAATACTTTGATTCCAGTTTGGTACAAATGGTTCTGATCTCCATTTTCCACACGTTCGGTAGTATTGATTGTACCAAAGAGAAATACCACTTGTCATATGTCAAATATTTTCTAGAAGGACATGGAAAACCATTGTCAGAGCGAGTGTAACACAATGTTAATTTTGACGCCCTTATTTTTATTTAATCTAGTCTTAAACATTTTGACTAATATCTGAAAGTTTAAGTCACGTTTTCATCATTTGAATAATGATTTACTCTAGTTATTGTCAAAATGACAATAACAGTAAGCCATTTTAGTTGACGAGATGTCCATATGTTGTCGTCACATTTTAGTCAAATAAAAATATTTCCTCATTAACGTATAGGCCTAATATACATAGGGCTATCACTGACTTCCAAGTATACAAATATAGTATTGTTTTACCAACACATCATTGTGCATAAACATTATTAGATAATTATGTTCTCAATTTGGTGGAAGAACACAATCTGCAGCAGATAAAGGACAATAATTAATCCTAAAACATTCACTGAGATTAAAACACTCTAAAACACTTGAAACAACTCAAATGCTGTGTATTTCTCCAATGAAATCAGTTATGACAGCATTGACTGGTAACCAGAAGGAAAACCAAACAAATGTGTGTTTAACTCCTCTCAAAACTTATTGTGGCTAACTAGCAACATTATTAATCTTAGTAAATCGTAGTTAATCCATATCAAATAAGGCAATGGAACCTATCAGAATGTTTAGTTTATAATGTTGATGAAGCCAATTATTTATTAGAATTTCTAGCACAGCGTTGGGCACAGAATGGATACACGTGAAATTTCCAAAATATAATTAGCAAGTAAACGCATTATCATTTCCGTGGTTTAATTGACATTGATGGAAATGTCCATTTGAGATATAAGAAATGAGGAGAGTACAGAAGACTAAAAAACATTTGAATTAGTATGACCACTTCTCCACATACCACACCATGCTCTTTACCTGATGTGCTTTCCAATATCTTTTTATGTTCATAGTTTTTTTCTAACTGTAATTCAGCCATAGTGAACACAATCAATCCTTTGCTGCCAGATTAGAGAACAGTCAGAAAGGTATCTTTGGAATGACCTGGGCATGAAATTTGTTTTTCACCAATAATGGAATTGCAACATTGGAATGAGAAAGAAAAAAAAAAATTCTGCTAATGCTCATTCAAGCTTTTGATTGGAAAAAAAACCCGCTGAGAAGTTCTCTTTCCAAAATCCTCCTATCTAATTATGGTAGTTTTCCAAGACTTTTGTTCCAAAGATAATTTTGTGTTGTCTCTTTTTTGTCATTCAAAATGAAAAAGTTTAGTTTTAGTTATTGTCTTTTTATTGGTATTTATCGCCTCGTCAACAGCCAATGAAAAATGTTTTAAACAAATATATTTGTCACTTTTTGTTGATCAACCAGTGTTTCTCAATAACCCTGAATTATAAGAAATCCTGGTATGATCTCAGGGAGGCTATAAAAACTGCAAAAAGTAAATACAGAGTCAAAGTAGAATCTCTACCAGGGCTCCAATATCAGGAACATGTGGAGTGGTCTGAGAACCATCACTGACTTTAAAGGCAATACAGGTAGTGTGGGGGAAGTGCTTGTTGGGAGAACATCATCCCTGGCATGGATACTCAAATGGACCAGGACGGTTGCCCTTTCCAAATGACCAGGTCAGACATCGGTAAAGCCCTAAAAAGGATTAACACCCGCAAGGCTCCTGGACCAGACAACAACTCAGGCCGTGTTCTCAAGGTCTGTGCTGACCATCTGGTTGATGTATTTACTGATATCTTCCATCTATTGCTACGTCAGTCAGTGGTCCCCACCTGCTTCAAAAAGTCCATCATTGTTCCTGTGCCAAAAAAGCAAAAAGTCCTCTGCATGTGAGTGCTACTGCTTGTAGCACTTACACCAATCATCATGAAGTGCTTTGAGCGGCTAGTTAAAACACACATCACAGAATCCATGCCTGCAACACTACAGTTTGCCTTCAGACAAAACAGATCCACAGAGGACGCCATCACTCTGACTCCGCACTCTCTCATCTGCACAAAAGAAACACATGTGAGGATGCTGTTCATTGACTATAGCTCAGCCGTCAACAGTAGATCGAATGTCTTCCTGAATGGAGAGGAACTTCACCTGGTCTCAGAATTTAAATATCTTGGGGTAGTCCTTGATTCAACACTCTGCTTCAAAAGTCATGAAAAAAAAGTAGCAAAGGTTGTCAAATTTTATCTTAATTTTTGGCACATTCGAAATCATTTAACTATGGGTGCTGCTAAAACATATTTTTATTCAATGATTATTTCTCATTTTGTTTACTGTTTGACTACCTGGTCTCTTGCTTGCCCCACAACACTTAAAACAATAGAAGTTCTATATAAAAAGGCATTAAAAACACTAGATAAAAAACCGCTACCCCACCACCACTGTCAAGTTCTAAAAAAACATAGATTATTGGATTTTCAAAATATGATTAAGTTGAAAATGGCCTGTCTGATATACAAGGTCCTTCACTCCCTCGCTCCGCCACCTCTGAAGGACTTTATTAAATCTAAAGATACTTCTCTGAGGACCTCGCAAGCCTTTACCAGAGGAGACTTGATAATACCTCACAGGTGCACCACCTTCAGTCAGACGGTCCTGTCTGTCCGGGGTGGGAACCTGTGGAATAGTCTTCCTCTAACATTAAGAGAATGTACTACATATAGCTCGTTTAAAGTCCAGTTGAAGAAATGGCTATGGGCAAATCAAAGTTGCACACATTAGTATGTTTTATCCTTCTTAAATTGTTTTACTTTGTAATGTGTATATGGATGTGTGTCTGTGAAGTTGAATGTAGTCTTGTGTGAATATTGTATATAGGATTTAGCTAATTTATGAATTGACTTAGATGTAAATTTTATTTGGCAATGTTTTTGTGAGCTGTGTGATCCTAGCCCGTGGGACTACGGATGGAAATTAGCCCTTGGCTATAATCCGGCATTTTAACATGCATGTACTCCATGTCTTGTTCATTAACATGCACTGTCCCAATCAAATAAATGAAACAAATTTAAAAACACCATTGTGCCCCACAAGCTGGCGGTTAAGCTCAGGGATCTGGGTCTCAACCCCACTATGTGCAGATGGATCCTGAACTTCTTGACGGGCAGACCCCAGGTGGGGCGGATGGGCAACTCCACCTCCTCCTCACTGACTCTCAGTACTGGTTCCCCCCAGGGCTGTGTGCTGAGCCCGCTCCTGTACTCTCTCTTTACCCAACACTGCCTGGCAACTCATGTCTTCCAACACCATCGTTAAGTTTGCAGACGACACCACCATCATAGGCCTGATCTTTGACAACGACGAGTAGGGCTGTCAATGAATATTCAAAATTCGAATATATATTCAAATAGTTTTTAAAAAACGAATTTCGAAGGTGAAAATTTATATTCAATTTTTTTAAGAAAATGTGGAAAAAAACATTTGCGGTAGCAGAGGTTGTCTGGCTGTCTGCTTTGCGAGTGGGCGCGCTAGCGCGCCTGACGGTACAGATCCATTTGTCCGACACAACTGAAGCGTGGTGTCGCGACGTCATACAGCCATGGTTGATGCTCCACACCCCTGACCAGAAGCTGATTGGATGAACGCGTGATGTGGGTCTGGCTACTCAAGAATTTCAATAGTGTCATGGCGGCTCGTTGAGAATACGATCTCGTATTTTATAAAAATAGTTCACTAAAACGTGTTTCTGAAAACATTTTAAGCGAGAAATAGGCCATGCAGTTGCTGAATCTGTCTTCATTTCAGATCAACAAAAGTTAGTTTGAAAGATATTCGTGTAATTCTACTGGATACTCTACAACTGTGAAACTTCAATTAATGTTAATATTTGTTTCAATCACTGCTTTCAAGCCTGCTATATTTGGGACAATAGTCGCAACCTTATATTGCTTGCACAAAACTCTTGATCAGCATTCAAAATGTGTTTATTGTTGTTCATTTTAAACCGTTATTGCGCAGAGAGCGTAAGGGCGAGAGAGAGAAAGTGCTTGAGCGAGCGAGCGTGACGTCTGCGGTCTTGGTCATCATTTGATTTACTTGTTTTTGTGTAGGTAATACGTTGTCAAATATGTTTAAACTTAACTAGTTGTATAGGTAGTCTATTTATGTCTCTTTGTATAGTCCTGTTTGACGTAATGCGCGTCAACCAGATGTTCGAATAGTTCGAATATTATGTGTTTTTTTTGAGGGAATTTTCTAATGTAATTTTTGAGGAATTTTGACAGCCCTAATGACGAGTCAGCCTATAGGGGTGAGGTAAGGTCACTTACTTCATGGTGTCAGGATAACAACCTCCAGCTCATTATCAATAAAACGAAGGAGATGATTGTTAATCACAGGAAGCAGCGGAGGGACAACGTCGTTGTGAAGGAGGCCAGAAAATGGCTCTTCTTCCTACGCCGATTAAGGAGATTTGGCATGGATTCCAGGATACTCACCAACTTCTACAGATGCACTATCGAGAGTAGCCTGACCGACTGTCACCACCTGGTATGGCAGCTGCACCACCCTCGACCTCAAAGCACTTCACAGGGTGATTAAAACAGCAGAGTGCATCACAAGATCTGACCTGCCATCCTTGCAAGATCTCTACACAGAGAGGTGTAGGAGGAGGAGCAAACAGATCATTACAGATCCCAGCCACCCATGCCACGGACTGTTAACCAAGCTGCCGTTAGGCAGAAGGTACATGAATATTCAGTCCAAAACAAACAGGCTACAGGACAACTTCTTTCCACAGGCTGTAAGGCTGCTCAACTCGGGAACCCCTCTTCCCTTCCATCCATAGCCCATGCACACCTGTCAGTTTATATCATGCACATCTGTCACTTATATCATGCACACCTGTCGCTTCAACATTGCACTACGGTTGTATAGCTATTATTATTGATGCGTGTTTTTGTATAGTGTTATTACTGATTGATTGTTATTATAATTTTTTTAATTATAATTACTGTTACTTTTCAACTTTTAACTGCACTGTTTGTAGTAGAAAAAACAAGCATTTCATTGCTGTAAGTTGTTATTGCAAATCACAAATAAACCTTTGAACTTGAGCTTGAATAACCCACCCTAGTTGACAAAAGCAGGAGCACTGTGTGGAGAAAAACTTTGCTTTAGTTAGTTAAAAAAACATTTACCCTGCAATCATGACGGGTTGTCTATGGAGTTAGATATCTGCCAAAAGGTTTAGCATACATATTGGTACGATCGTGCGAAAATCATACATAAATTGGTATTTTGGGTGGAAAATGAATAAATAAAACATGGAATGTAAGCGTGAAATCACTTTAACAACTTTTTTTCCATTCAATTCTTATTTTCCATCTCCATCTATTTGTTTACTGATCATTTTTCTATGTACATACTTTTATCAGTAATGTGGCATCTGCAAAGATATGACCCGAACATAGCTCTTCAAAGCTGTGAAGCTAGCAACAATAAGTTGGACCGCTAGCACAGTGCTCCACCATAGGGTTGTGATTCCCAATTTCATGTCCACAGCTGTTTTTTTTAAGACTGCATAACGACATTACCCCAGTAGACTATAATGCATTTAGGTATTAAGTAAAATACTTGTGTGTTGAAATGACAAGGAAACAGAATGGCCTTGCGTAAAATATACATCTGAGCTGCAAAATACTTTTAAGTGATTTAGGTCAATATATTGTTTTAAATATTACTGTCTGGGATGTGCTATTTCACAGATCTAATATCACGCATACGTTTTGTGTTTTACGTATAACTTTTTTTACGATCATGCCAATTTACTTATGGATTTTTCTACAATGCTTCACATTTCCATCTTGGGTGTTGCAAATTGACTTAAAAAATAGTATATTTTGGTATTTTTAAATATCCTGTCTTGGATGTAGTCTCAGCATCTCTCTCTGCCTCTCTCTCACCCTCTCATGTACAAGATGGCTGACATTCACAAAGTGTACCTGAGCTCTCTGTTTTTGGCCTATGTCATCCAGTTCCAAAACACTGCCCTGCTCAGCTCCCCTCTGCTCAGCCTTCTCATCAGCTCCGTTCTAGCGAGGTACTTCCAGGTAGAGATAGCTTTTCTCTCTCTGTTAACTCAAATGGCATGCATCATGGTTAATTAGGTGATGCTGGTACAACTGCTGTTTGACTCCATCCCCTCTGATAATTAACAATTGCATTCATTATTGTTATTTTTCAGCAAAACATGAAGAATGGCCCCCTAGTGGCCAGGGTGATGAAGATCTTTTTGCATTTCTACCTGTCTTTTACCACAGGGATCACCTTTAGCTATATGGTTAAGGTGAGATTCTTTATGCTTATACATTGATTAAATCAAGATAAGGAACCAGGCAAGCCTTGTTCTGCTGGGCTGCAATTAAAAGTGATGAATGTTGTTGCCCTCGCTGGATTCAAACCAGGGTCTCCTGTGTGACAGGCTGTGTCTTCAACCACTACACCACTAAGCTGTACGTGGGTTGGGTGATGGTGTACTGGCTCAACATTAGATCGTTTTGTCATGCATCAACATTCAAATTTGAATATTTAGCTAGACACCATTAAGCATTGTGTTAAACTGACTAACGTTTCTTATTAAGTTTACTTCCACCACAAATGGCATCTATGAACTATATGGCTTTTGCCACTGGCTGTTTTAACAGGTTATTAGCCAGTTATAGGCTTACTAGTAACTACTAACTTACTATTTGGACTAGTCATAAGAATTGAGCAATTGCTAGTGAGACTGAAGTTGAACTTTACACTGCCAATCCTATTTCATTTCATCCAACACAACATTCATTTTTCTTTCATTCGTGAATGACATTGATACAATGACTATCAATATATAGTGAAAAAACGAGAGTATCATGGAAACCCCTCCTCTTTTACTGTGCAAGGGGTTGTGATCTATAGTAACCCAAAAAGCATGCATGGATGCATACTTCGAAAATCCACCTGAAATAATTGCAGTATAACCGTAAAACTGTTTTATTTTAGGCTTACTATGACATAGCTCCTGAAAGTTGTAGCCAGAAAAGTTTTTGTCAATCCTGAAGAAAACCTATTGCATAATTTGTTTTGTGCTATTTCATGCTATTTGTTTTGTGCTTTTGTGAAGTCTAAAGATGAGAATCGTGGAAACCCCTCCACTTTTACTGTGCAAGGGGTTGTGATCTACTGTATATTACCCCAAAAAGCATGCATGGATGCGTACTTTGAAAATCCATCAAAAATAGTCGGTATATAACCGTAAACAGTATTATTATAGGCTTACTATAACATAGCTTCTGAAAGTTGTGGCCATGGAAGTTTCTATCCTGAACAAATCCTAAAGCATAATTTGCTTTGACTGCCTCAAGACGCGAACACCAATCCCCTGAGCGAGAGTCTGAGTCGCTAACCACTACGCTATTTAACAAGGGGTAGTCAGTCACTCAGTTAGTCACTCTGTCACTCATTCATTAAGAGACATTTGCTCTGCTAACGCGGTCTGTCAAAAAAGTATCATATGGGAATTGTCCCTCTGATTGGTGATTCTCATGAAACCAGCATTTTACCAAGGCAGTGATGAATTCAACAATATTGTAATTAAATGGTAGAACCATTATTTCAAAGGCTAATATTCTTTCTTACACAACATTTGTTTTCATCAATTCTTTTGGCATTTATGATGCGTTTCTTATTACTGCAATGTGTCCAGATTCTAAATTGTTGTCCTCTGTTATTTTAAAGGAAATAAATACTAAAACATGTTGCATGTTGTTTGAATTGTTAAACAGTTTCTCAAAATGGTTGCATTTTAGATTAGAATATTAAATTAAAACAAATAAAGAGAATATACACCGATCAGCTATACTATTATGACTACCTGCCTAATATTGTGTAGATCAATCAATCAAATGTATTTATAAAGCCCTTTTTACATCAGCAGTTGTCACAAAGTGCTTTAACAAAAACACCCCGCCTTAAACCCCAAGGAGCAAACAACAGTAGTGTTGAATTTCAGTGGCAAGGAAAAATATGCCACTGAATATACCCCCTTTGCCGCCAAAACTGCCCTGACCCGTCAAGGCATGGACTCCACTAGACCTCTGAAGGTGTGCTCTGGTATCCGACACCAAGGCGTTAGCAGTTGATCCATTAAGCCCTGTAAGTTGCGAGGTGGGGCCTTCATGGATCGGACATTTTGAGGCCAAGTCAACACCTTGAACTCATTGTTTCTCAAACCATTCCCGAAACATTTTTGCTTTGTGGCAGGGTGCATTATCCTGCTGAAAGAGGCCAATGCCATCAAGGAATACCGTTGCCATGAAAGGGTGCCCATGTTCTGCAACAATGCTTAGGTAGGTGGTAAAGTAACATCCACATGAATTGCAGGACCCAAGGTTTCCCAACAGAACATTGCCCAAAGCATCACACTGCCTCTACCGGCTTGCCTTCTTCTCATAGTGCATCTTGGTGCCATGTGTTCTCCAGGAAAGCGACGCACATGCACCTGGCCATTCACATGATGCAAAATAAATAGTGATTCATCAGACCAGGCCACCTTCTTCCATTGCTCAGTGGTCCAGTTCCGATGCTCATGTGCCAATTATAGGTGCTTTCTGCAGTGGACAGCATTGGCACCCTGACTGGCTGCAGCTACGCAGCCCCATATGCGAAAAACTGCAATGCACTGTGTGTTCTGACACCTCTATCAGTACCAACATTAACCTTTTCAGCAATTTGAGCTACAGTAGCTCGACTGTTGGATAGGACAACACGAGCCGGCCTTCGCTCCCCACATGCATCATCGAGCCTTGGCCGTCCATGACCCTGTCGCCGGTTCACCGCTTTTCCTTCCTTGGACCACTTTTGATAGGTACTTACCACTGCAGACCGGGAAGGGTTGCAGTTTTGGAGATGCTCTGACACACTTGTCTAGCCATCACAATTTGGCTCTTATCAAAGTCGCTCAGATCCTTACGCTTACCCATTTTTCCTGCTTCTAACACATTTAACACATTAGAGATGATGACAGGTGCACAATGCAGCCAATGCCAGAATACAGTGAGAAGAACCTTGATTGAGAACCATTCTGCAACCTACGGTGTGCATATATCATTGTAAATATGTAAAGCATATTATATTTTGATATATTTTTGAGACTATCTGTTGCTATTCTCAACACTATACAGGTTGGAACTGGAAGCACGAGAACAGAAGAGTGGGACAAGAATGGAGGACATTCTTTTTGCTTGGAAAAAATTATAAATGTTTTAGGCCTACATGGATTCAAAGTAATGAATCAAAATGAATATACATTTACTGTAAATATGATCATTCTTCTTTGCAAAGTGGGCATTTCTTCTCTTCTATTAGTAATTTGTTTTGAATTAGAAGAACCTATTTCTGTAATTTCAAGACCTCAATCTTCAGTGAATTTTTCTCAAAATAGGCCTGATTCATGTCAGTTTTGGGGATTTTGTTTGGCCTCTCTGGTGCTACTGCAATAATTGGTACAACATCCTCATATTGCCATTCCTCCATCCCACAGTGTGTCAGCTCCACTGGGGGAAGGAAAGGTATATCAAATAAATAAAATAATGTTACTGTATAGTACCTACAGTAGAGCTAGCTATAACATTTAACTAAAAATTTATCTCCTTACAGAATACTGGTTGGTTGAATTTTCCGTCGTCGTTGTAGGGGGCCAGTCTGCTGGGGAATCAATTCCAATATCTTCTGGGACAGAGGATCAATTTATTTGGACATTGGTCCGGTCCGAAAAAGCCATCTTCTCTATTCTCCCGCATCCTTTTTATCCTTAACTTTCAAGTTTTTCCAGCAATAATTAATTTGGTTAGTGTCCCTTTGCGCTTTAATACCTGTCAATCTGTTGATTGGCTCACATAAAATTGCCCAGCTTGTTTCTTTCTTTTTGACGGTCATGTTGTCAGTCTTTTTATCATCCAGTACCATACTTAATTCCTCCATCAGTTCAGATAGTACTTTTTTTTTCATAGCTCACATTATTTTACGAACGAGTTGTGTGGTCTACTTTAGAAATAACAGATTTTAATAAAATAAATTACCCACAAACCACAACTAATTTCATGAAAGATAACTGCAGCAATGCTAGTTTGCTCCTTTGTTTACTATCGTTTGATGATTAGGCAACTTTGTGGCATTACAACGTGTCCGATGGGCTCCTTGTTACTAATCATAGTATAATACCGTTAATCATGGGTTTACTGATCCAGGTTTAAAACTAAATGGTGCAAAACAACTCTGATTCATTTTAATCGTAGATTAGCTCATAACTTAGATAAATGTATAGCATGTTGGTGCAAGCCAGACTTGATATATTGTCTTTGTACTTTTTTATTTAAATATAATGTTTAAATTATTTGCACATCATTGCATTATGTTTTTATTTCCATTTTACACAGCATCCCAACTTTTTTGGAAACAGGATCTTACCTAAAATGTTAAAGTCAATAGGATGTCAGCATCTGCTAAATGCCTTAAATGTAAAATATGTTATTTTAAGTCAAATTACCAAATTTGTTTAAGGTTTTGGATTATGGTTAAGGTTTGTTTTCTGAAGCATGATCATATTTGAATTGATGCTGAAAATGAAGGGGGTTGCTTTAATAACCTCTCAGTGGAAGCGCTCAAGCTGTTTTAACGAATTGTTGTGAATCTAAATGTATTGCAGTTCATAAAGAAATTCCCCAGGGCTTGATACTGTTTACCAATTATATAAATATAAATTATATTTTTGACTCTGTGAGAAACTGTAATACAGTATTGTACACAGCAGTACAGCTCTTTTACAAAATTTGCTTAGAGTTCTTCAGTCCAAATTATACAAAGTACATGGTTTTCCCTATGTCGAATCATTTTAAAATGACTACCCTGGACAATTCAGTCATACAAATACCTTGGAAAATTTGGTTAGATAAACTCTTTAAAAACCCACATTAATCAATTGATTTACACATTGAAAATCAGAATTGTTTTTTTTTTATAGAAACAAAGCATGTCTGTCATCTTGACATATTATTTGAAATATTCAGGCCAATTTTATGTCAGGTCTGGATTTTGATGATGCGTGCATGCTTCATCATCTGATTTAAAAAGTCTGGACTTACTATCATGCAGCATTACATTTTATTACTGTTGTTTAATGTTTGTGCATAAAGTCGTTCTGCAGAATTATCTTTCAAAATGTATTGGAGAAATAGCTCCTACCAAACACACGGGACTGGCTAGTACTGACTGTACCTCATACTCATGAAATAGGTAAAACCTTGTTTACCTACTATGCCCCTCCACTCTTGGAATGATCTGCAGGAAGTTTTTAAGCCCACTGTGCCTACAGTATAAAGCCATTTAAACAATTGTTGAATTACAATTTTACTGAGAATTGTGTTTTATATTCTTAATGTTTTTAATGGTTGCCTTACAGCCTGAAATGAAAATACAAAAACTCAGTTTTGTAGGCTTTATTTACACATAGTAACGCAGAATATCCAAGTGAAATTAACATTCTTAAAAACTCTGAAAATGTATTAAAATGAAAACAGGAAAATACGCTATTTTGTGAACACCACCTCCCTAAGAATCACAACTTGTTGAAGTATAACCAACCACCTTCCAGATCACAGAGGATTGTAACTTATTGTAACTTTCATGGTCAAATAAAGTATTTATCATTACCAACATTTTTTATTTATTTTTTTGCATAAGTTACAGAATATAACATTAATTATTAAAAAGGTGAAATATTTTAGTAAAATAATTAATAGTTGTCCATTGCTATATCTTACTTTGAATGTTTTTGTGGTATTCCACAATGCATTTAGGCTACAAGAAGGTTAGACCTAGGGATTTTTGTACAAATGGAAGTCCCAGAATTTTTTTTTTTTCATTTTGTTCAAAAAGAAAGTTTTCTTGAGGAGTTACTAGGAAATTGCTGTTTGATAAACCCTGTTCTTTTCCAGATGATTGACATATTATGTAATAGCCCTGAACAAGCTGACCTGATTAGCCTATTCATGTCATTGATAATTAGGTAATTCAAGTGTGCTTGTTCTGGGATAGTTGAAATACGTGGAACAGCTGGTGGTCTTTCTTTATTAACAAATGACAGTTTAGGATGTGTGGGTTGTGTGATGTGTAAACAAATCAACTTTTTGATTTAATATGCCTCTAATTTGGTTTACAGCGACTAATGCCAGTCGGTGACAGTGACTTCATTTTGAAATTTCTTGAAGTGAAATTTGGACTGAACACAACAACGTGAGTTGCAACACTTTCAAATAGGACTGACCCAAATATTCTGCATTAGTTATTAAATTCTATTATTGCTGAAAGTCTGAAACATCAGTATTTCTGTATTGTAGTAATATTATTCATTTTCAATAATGATCTTAATTTACAATGAAATTGTTTCTTCTTCTCAGAGACTTTGTGATCAACCAGCTGCTTTGTCAAGAATGCTTCCAGACTCCCAGTCAAGACTTTTTCCTTAGACTGACTCAAGCATCCATCCTACCTTTTTACCTGCTGGTCCTTCTCATCTGTCTGATGTCGATCCTGGAGACAATCTACAGACGACTCAGGTTTGAACCGGCTTAAAGTAGACCATGAAAGAAGCTGATTTGTGTTCTTTGTGTTATTTGAATAACAAAGGTTTGTATATGGTTGTTCAATAATTGCCATCGCTCCATGTTGACAGTGGTGAGCCAATGAAAACCAACATCATACTGGAAGATGGACGGATAGGAGAGCGCCCTGAGGTCATCTACCATGTTTTCCACACAATGTTGTTTGGTGCTCTTGCTATGGTCTTTGAGGGGTATGTACCAAAAACCATGATTCAGGCCTACTTTCCATAATTTGTCTTTCACGAACAGTGTCCGTCTTTGTTCTCGTGTTATTCAACTATGGCTCTCCTGCAGGATTAAGTATTTGTGGACTCCATACGTCTGCATGTTCACAGCATTTGGTGTATGTTCGCCAGAGCTTTGGATGACTGTATTCAGGTGGCTTAAGCTGAAGTCCATCCACCCTGTGGTACTGGTGAGAGTAGCATTTTACATTATTTTGCCTCAAGCACCATTAACACCACACATTGAGTGTGGGCATGCTTACAAATTGATTCAAGAATATAGAATAGTATATATTTCTTAGGCTTTTTTTTCTTAGGCATTAGACATTTTAGAATTTTTATGCAAAAGCAATAGGTCCTTCAGCAGTACACTTGCTATAAAGTGAGTAGCTTAGATCGCTTGAACACCCTAGGTTAGTCAAGTAATGATGTTTATGAAAGTATATTTGATTTATCTTTTCCACTGATTTCATCCTAATGCTGTATTTGAAACAACATCAACAAGAAAGTATTATTAAACCATTTTCAGAATGCTGGTTGTGCGATTTGTTTGTTCTTTGCCTCTTTAAAACCCATGTGACTGGAATGCATACTAGCTGAACCATTTACAAGAGATTATGGAGTGAAATCCTAGCGCAGTACCAGTGTTTTGAAAAGTTGAGCTGTTTTTAGATTTCCAGAGCCATATGAGTCAACCAAAGAGACAATTGATAGACTATATTAACATTTTATTTTATTACAACATTGTCTTTCAGAAGTCACAAGTGGAAATTCTCCAAACAAATGTATTCCCTTTTGACTTCCTAGCTATTTGCCAGTTAGGCTACAACCACCCTTATATAGTTAATTAGGTACACCGCCTTGTTCATGGTAATACACTGGTCACTCTGCGTGTGGTTATAATATGAACGTATAATTTAAATATTTGCTGCTTGTTTTACCCGAACAGGCCTTGGTATTGAGCACAGCAGTTCCAACCATAATTGGATTCAGTTTATGGAGAGAGGTGAGGTTTGTGTAAATTATAATCTTTATACTTTGAACTTAAAAAATTGTGACAGTTGTAACATATTTAATTGGCATTACTCTGTCCTCCTTTCAGTACTTTCCTCATGTCATAGCTGAACTCTCAGAGTTGCAGGAATTCCATGACCCTGATACAGTCGAGCTAATGACCTGGATAAAGTGAGTAATCTGCCTCTATGTCTCTCATACAGATTATGTAAAACACTTAAACTGCGAATAACTTTGACTTTCGAGGGTCACACCATATATCGACATTTCTGCATCCCTCACTACCTGTCTTCCATCATCTGTACCTCACTTTTCTCTCCAAGGACCCATGCCCCTATGGCGGCAGTGTTTGCAGGCAGCCCGCAACTGTTGGGTTTGGTGAAGCTGTGCTCAGGTTTGGCAGTTACCAGTTTGCCTCTCTACTCAGACATCAACCTGCAGAAGAGGAGTGAAGATGTAAGTAGGTCTACCTAAATTCTATGGGGTTCACTTGGCATGGGATTGAACTGAATAAACGTTTCAATAGATGATAAACCTATCTTCCCATGAAAATAGACATATCAGGTGTACGCAATGAGGTCTGCAGAAGATGTCTACAAGATTCTTTCTCTGCACAAGACAAGCTACGTTATCATCGAAGAGTCTCTGTGCAACGAATACCATAAGGGTTGCAGGATTAAAGACTTGCTGGATATCGCCAATGGCCATGTTTGTATTAAACACCACTCCTTATACAGCAACCATACACTTTTTACACACTTTGATAATATAGGTAACATAAATATAGGCTACATGCAGTACATGATATTGCTTTCTTGCAAATTACATTTCTTTCTGACATTGGTTGTTGCCCTCTGTCCTCAACAGGTGGTATATGATAAAGGCGAGATCTACTCCTTCTCCAAACATGGGCGATTCTGTCATGAGATAAAATTGAACTACTCACCCTATACCAATTACTTCTCAAGGGTTTTTTGGAACAGGTCCTATCACATCTACAAAGTCAACTCTGTCATCTCCTTCCAATATTGAAAAAATCATCAGCCTAACTCCTGAGCCAAGACTGTCTTCTGTCTTTACAATGTCTTTTCTCCTAAATGGATGCAATACAACCCCTTTGCAGTTGGTGTTAGTAAAGGGTCATGCACATATAGGTACTTTGTTTTTGCTCAGAGGAATTAGCACCTCTCTCAGACGAGTCCTGAATAGGGATCATCACATTCATACTTGACGTTCTCAGCTGCAAATGCTATGTAGAAGATACATTTTCTGCAAGGAATACAAAGTCCCCCTTCCCTATTGCCTCCTTAGTTGAATAGAGTTTTCTTATTGGCCCTGAGGTTGGACAGTCGCTAAAGGCTTTGCTGCTTTGTGTGTGCATTTGGCTGCGCTTCCCTGTTTGCTTCTATGGGATGAAAAAGGAGTTGATAAGGATGAGCCATGCCCTAAAGCCTGGTGAGACAGTGGAGCCAGCTCAAAGCATTTATGTTTCCTTTCAAACTTAAGACCTAATAATCTGAATGCCTTTAGTTTTGATATAAAATGTTAATTCTTATTCCTACCTGTTTAAAAAAGAATATCCATTGTTAAACTGAATGCATTTCTCTGAGCAGTTAGTATGAATATAATTTCTGTTGACATGAAATTTAATCCAGTATTTGTATTATTTACTTTATGTAGTAACTTTGTTCATCTTTATCAACAGCAATACTTTCTCCCATGTATATGCTTATTTAGGCTATTAGTGTGTGCCACTCTAAATGGTTGTCATTGTTTTCTTGTTTTTGCTTTTTTCAAGACCTCAAAAAGTTGATGAGTTAATAATTGTAAAGAATATATGAAGTCTATCCACTGTTTTTAAAATATTTAACTGAGTATCTTTGCTGAATTCAAATGCATTGCAAAGCTGCTGTGTGTTGTTTTTCTACAGAAATGCCAATGCAAAGAATGCTTGCTCATATAGCTGACCAGAATCTGGGCTCTGTGACCCCGTATAAGTTTTAGCTTAGTAGAGAAACACAATTATGTCTATGCATCTACGAATAGATTGTCTGTAGTAGCTATTCTACACTTGTTGGGTCCTTCAGCTGCCATTATGCCAAATTGATATTGTGAATGATGGACATGTCAGCAGAAAGTCAGCAAACATACCTTTTTATGTTTTGTGTCGTGCGTGCGTGTGCACGTTCGAAATATTCAAACAGTCAACTGGCTAGTATGTCAGCTGGTTCCCAGCCCACAGTTGGCTGCATATTGAATTCAAAAGGAGTTGGTTTCAAGTGACCTTTTTCTATATATATGAACCTATATATTGAAGATTTGATTTGTCAGTCGTGTGCATTATTTCTACAAACCCGATTCCAAAAAAGTTGGGACACTGTACAAATTGTGAGTAAAAAAGGAATGGAATAATTTACAAATCTCATAAAGTTATATTTAATTCACAATATAATATAGATAACATATTGAATGTTGAAAGTGAGACATTTTGTAATGTCATGCCAAATATTGGCTCATTTTGGACTTCATGAGAGCTACACATTCCAAAAAAGTTGGGACAGGTAGCAATAAGAGGCCGGAAAAGTTAAATGTACAGATAAGGAACAGCTGGAGGACCAATTTGCAACTTATGTCAATTGGCAACATGATTGGGTATAAAAAGAGCCTCTCAGAGCGGCAGTGTCTCGCAGAAGTCAAGATGGGCAGAGGATCACCAATTCCCCCAATGCTGCGGCGAAAAATAGTGGAGCAATATCAGAAAGGAGTTTCTCATAGAATTCTAGAAGCCTGTATTAGACAAGAATGGGTCAACATTCCTATTCATAAACTTGAGCAACTTGTCTCCTCAGTCCCCAGACGTTTGCAGTCTGTTATAAAACGAAGAGGGGATGCCACACAGTGGTAAACATGGCCTTGTCCCAACTTTTTTGAGATGTGTTGATGCCATGAAATTTAAAATCAACTTATTTTTCCCTTAAAGTGATACATTTTCTCAGTTTAAACATTTGATATGTCATCTATGTTGTGTTCCGAAATAAAATATTGAAATTTGAAACTTCCACATCATTGCATTCTGCTTTTATTCACAATTGTACAGTGTCCAAACAGTGTCCAAAACAGATCAATGAGGTATTTATTGTTAAAGGCAACTGTTTAGATAAATGTCAAATTGATGATCAGTGGCCCAAGAATGAACAATATTGTTTATCGCCACCAATTCCACCACAATAAACACCTCCACTATGGATGAGCAAATGTCATATTCTGAAAAAAATACACTGCTCCAAAAAAAAAATCGTGCTTCTAACTCATCAACCTTGAGGACAGAATGTTCACTTGCTGCCTAATATGTTCCACACACTGACAAGTGCCATGATAACGACATTATCAGTGTTATTCACAGGGTTGGGTAGGTTACTTTTTAAATGTAATCCGTTACAAGTTACCTGTCCACATTTATAATCAGTAATTTAACTTTTTGATTACTCCAACTCTGTGACGTAATCTGATTACTTAGAATTACATTTAGATTACTTTCATATTAAGAGGCATTTGGGCAATTCCACGCAAATGTCAACCTTGCTGTGAAAAATTTAAGTTATCATAAAAAATCAAAACCCTTTCTAAGTTGTCCATTTGGATCTGTATTTTATTGTATTGATGTGCTGTCATGTAAATTTTAAGGACATTTCTGTTTATTCACCTCAGATAAGGTGTGCATAGATACTAAAATTGCTTTTTTTATACAAACCTATTTCATGCTTTAAAAAGAGGGATCAAAGACACCTTTAATTATACTTTATGTTGATAGTAAGGATTTTGCAGAAAGATGGGGGCATGACTGAGATATAAATACACTCACTTTGTTATAACTGCATTTCCCTTTAAATTTATAAAGGCTATATTTAGGAAGTCACCACTCTTATGTGCTGTGTCACGTCCGGAACGATTTAAAGAATAAGTTTAGATTGTATAATCATTATTATTACAATTAATTTGAAACTTTATGTACAAAGCCAAAATATGTCCATTCTAGTTATGATTGACCAATCATCTCACTTAATTGCTCTAAACAACCTAATTATGCGTTACGGACGTGACCGTTACGGACGCTTCACATTAAATCATGCATGATTTGACCAGCGCATATTTGTTTAATTAATGAATTCATTTATTTATTTCAAGCAATATAATGACCAGTGTTGGGCAGTAACGCGTTACTGTAACGCAGTTACTTTTGACAGTAACTAATACTGTAACGCATGACTTTTAAAATAGACTAACGCCGTTATCGTTACCATATGGTGCGTTATCCGCGTTACTTTTTTAAATGAATTAATTTTGGCTGAAGTGTAGCTACAGCCTAACCTGTTTACAGCAGCGACGCATTGTAGGATTGGTGGATGCCAACCTGTAAACACGCAGACGCACAGTAGGCATGTTTCCGTTTATTCAAGTATGTGCGGCGGCAGTCATGTCGAGTCAAAGCGAGAGCAAGACGAGTTTCTCAAAGTGGAAATATGCTCATTATTTCACTTTGGTTGAGCATAAAGACAAAAACCTTTCAGTCAAATGTAAGCTGTGTCTTTCTGGTTCGAAGGTCCTATCTACTGCGATAAACAGCAACTCCAATCTGTTGAAGCACCTCCAGAAACTACATGCCACGACGAAGCTAGAAGCTAAACCGGTGGACACACTAGAAGTGAGTCAAGCCCCTCCAGCCAAACAACAGCGACTAGATTTTAACCGGATTGTTAGCCAGGGACAGATCAACAAAGCTATTGCACGATATGTTGTTGAAAACATGCAGCCTGTCTCTACTGTGGAGTCACCGGCGTTTAGGCAGCTCGTTAGCATGATAACATGTTCAGGCGACACACAGCAAATGGGACGAAAAACTTTTTCCAACTACTTGGATAAAGAATATTCAAAAATGGAAAGTGAGCTGAAGACAACATTTGAGGGGCTAGACTACATCGCGACCACTGCAGACATTTGGTCTGCCCACAACAAAAGCTTCCTAGGCATGACAGCCCACTGGATAAACACCGCTACACTTCAACGCCAGAAAGCTGCGCTGGCCTGTAAAAGGATCAAAGGTAGACACACGTATGATATCATTGCTGCTGAGATCGATCACATTCATTCATTATATGGACTGTCAACGAAAGTTACAGCTACGGTTACAGATAACGGCTCTAACTTTGTAAAAGCCTTCCAAATGTATCAGCCGGAATCGCTCTCTGACGATGATGATGATGATAACGAAGAGGTGACCTTCACAAATGTTGCAGACGTGCTTGACACCTCCACAGAAGAGGGAATTGTTTTACCACCACACCTGAGGTGTGCCTCTCACACACTTAACTTAATTTCATGCTCTGGTGTGGAAAAGTGGCTTCTTTCAAATCATGGGACTAAAGGAATTTATAGAAGTGCTACCGCCAAGTGCACAGCACTGTGGAGTAAGGCTAGCCGGTCAACTTTGGCTTCAGAGTTAGTGGGTGATGTGGTTGGAAAAAAACTGCTTGTGCCATGCTCCACAAGGTGGAATTCATTTTATGATGCTGTGGCAAGAATAGTTGAAATACCCATGACTGACTTGAGTACCATCTCTAATCGTTTAGAGCTCAAATGTATTGGTGAGAGGGAGTTTCAGTTTTTGAGGGAATACTGTGCTATCATGAAGCCTCTCACAGTTGCTCTCGATATCTTGCAAGGAGAAGAAAACTGTTACTATGGGACCCTCCTGCCCACAATAGAAGTTTTGATGTCAAAGCTACTGGAGATAAAAGAAGGCCTGATTATTGCAACTGGCCTACCTGATGCCATAGTTCAGGTAAGAAACACCAATATAGCCTAAGAAATGTAGAGAATGTAAAGTGCAAAACAGAATTTTTTATTCTACACACACACACACACACACACACACACAAACACTGTACTGCACCTACACACTGGATGAAAAAATAAACAGTAATAATACCATAATTCCTTTTTTCTAAATAAAGTTTTAGTTTTGTCCAATCAGTTACACATATATTTTCAGTTTCTTAATCTGTGTGTTTTTGTGATGTTTAAATCTATTTAAATGTTTACATGTTTAATATGTGTCACTGTGTTTTTTTTTGTAGGCAATCAAAACACGATTTGCATCCATCTTGGAAAGCAACGATGCAATACTGGCAGCTGTCACACTTCCTATGTTCAAACTGCGATGATTGAGAGACCAGAGGAAGAAAGAGATGGTCAAAGGAATGCTGGCAGAAGAGTGTCACAAGCTCATCCCTCGCCCTGGCCCTGTTCAGCAAGCAGTCAAGATGCCTGTGTCTCCGACAACACCAGACTCAAGCTCCTGTAATGTGCAGGACTTTTTCTGTTTTGAGGAGGTTGATGATACCTTCAGCACTGTGGAAACTGAAGTAATGACCTACTTGAGAACAGCCGAAACAGGGATGGAGATTCTTAAACAATTTCCCACAATAAAGGAAATTTCTCTGAAGAAAAATGCAGCTACTCCATCCAGTGCACCCGTTGAGAGACTTTTTAGCCTGGGAAGTTTGGTACTGTCTCCAAAGAGGAACAAGCTGTCTGACCAAAGGTTTGAGAGACTTCTTCTCATGCGGTACAACCACTGGTTTGAAGGGTAAAACTCAACTTAACCGTTCATTCAGGTCCTTGCTAGTAAGCACCTTTTGTTGTTTTAAATAAATAAGCACACATTTGTTATAAAAATATTTGTTTGTTAAAAATAATGGTTAGTTTAGTAGCCACAGTAACATTTCTGTTATATCTTAGGACACTAATTTTATGCATTAAAAATGCATTGTATTGCTAGGAAAAATGCTGTTTTTGTTTGTTTGTTTTTAAACATATAAACCAGCAGATTTTGCACTTTGAATACACAGCTTACTTTACATAAGTTGATGACATGCAACTATTCATTTGTGGTTGGGTTGAAAATTGCTCATAGATTAAATGTATTAAACAGCATTTATATTTTTTATGTTTTTTTTATGCATATCATTTATGTTTGTCAATAATAGCAGTTTTTTGGTGCTGAGTTTCTCGAAATTGAATCTGAATAAGTCCGATTGCTTTCATTTATTTATTTCAAAATGTTTTATGTTGTACATTGCTGATAGTTTTCATACTTAAGCTGTGAAAGGAACATTTTTAAGGGCTCAACACAACAGCTTTTATGATGCAGAAGCCACTTTAGTTTTTGAATCTGAATATATTAATCAGCTTGTTTTGTTATTCATTTCAGAAATCCTTGTGATATATTCAGTTTGTGAATTTGTTATTCAGTTTTGTTATTAGTAAATAAAATAGTGTTTAAATTACTTTCTGTTTAAGTCAGTTTTGTGTTTGTATAATGCATAATGCATAAAAGGGCATTAATGGGAACGTTAAAGAACGTTATTTAAAAAAGTAACTAAAAAGTTACTTTTAACAGTAATGCATAACTTTTTGGTGTAAGTAATCAATAAAGTAATTGAGTTACTTTTTGAATGAAGTAACTAGTAACTGTAACTAGTTACTATTTCTTAGTAACTAGCACAACACTGATAATGACACATAACAAAGGCAATCAAGAAGCATTCTGATTAAATCAATACGAAAAGATAAATTCATCAACTTTACAATATAAATCGATCTATTGCTTGAAATGGAGTGGAAAGAAGTCAAACTTATTTAAACTCACCTTGGTCTTTCATAATTTTACTGTTAAAAAAACCCCACACATATATTAAATTGATCTCTATTACTGTACATCAGAACTTTTTAGAAATCAATTAATACTAATACCATGGAGTGTGCGTGCGCGTGTGTGTGAGAGAGAGAGAATTATGAGACGCGCCTTCTGTGATGACTCACTTTCTTTCCCGCGCACGCCCTCTGTGGTCAAAGGCAGTTATTTCTGTGGTGATTGTAGATCTGCGATTTCTGGACAAAATCTCTACTTTATTTGCAGTAATTGGTAAGTATTTTGGGCGTCTCTTTCACACAGATCGTCTTGATCCTCCTGACATCCAAACCAATATAAACGTGGCAAAAACCTATCGGGCCTAATGAAATGAAGTAATCATTGTGATTTTGACTTAAGACAATAACATTTCAATTATTATTATTTCAATGCATTGGCTAATTTTGCAATAATGTGGCTATTTTAAAGCACGATTGCGCATTCAACAACGCAAAACGGGTATAAACATTGCGATTAGTTTGACACAAAACATAATATTGCGGTCATTGTGACATGATTGCTTTTTTGCATGCAAAAAAAAAAAACGCTCTCCAGACTGTTTGTTCTATATAGACACATATAGAAGCATTCTGATTAAATCAATACGAAAAGATAAATTCATCAACTTTACAATATAAATCGATCTATTGCTTGAAATGGAGTGGAAAGAAGTCAAACTTATTTAAACTCACCTTGGTCTTTCATAATTTTACTGTTAAAAAAACCCCACACATATATTAAATTGATCTCTATTACTGTACATCAGAACTTTTTAGAAATCAATTAATACTAATACCATGGAGTGTGCGTGCGCGTGTGTGTGAGAGAGAGAGAATTATGAGACGCGCCTTCTGTGATGACTCACTTTCTTTCCCGCGCACGCCCTCTGTGGTCAAAGGCAGTTATTTCTGTGGTGATTGTAGATCTGCGATTTCTGGACAAAATCTCTACTTTATTTGCAGTAATTGGTAAGTATTTTGGGCGTCTCTTTCACACAGATCGTCTTGATCCTCCTGACATCCAAACCAATATAAACGTGGCAAAAACCTATCGGGCCTAATGAAATGAAGTAATCATTGTGATTTTGACTTAAGACAATAACATTTCAATTATTATTATTTCAATGCATTGGCTAATTTTGCAATAATGTGGCTATTTTAAAGCACGATTGCGCATTCAACAATGCAAAACGGGTATGAACATTGCGATTAGTTTGACACAAAACATAATATTGCGGTCATTGTGACATGATTGCTTTTTTGCATGCAAAAAAAAAAAAAACGCTCTCCAGACTGTTTGTTCTATATAGACACAGGCCAACACACTGTTACAATCAGACAGCGTTTCAATTCACTGACGGGACTGAGGGGAAACCGGTGCTCTTAACTCCGGAGAATATCGATATGATAAACTGCATATATAATGATTATGTATCTTAGCATTATCAATTCCATATCTTTCGGGGTCTAAAGTAAACACCTTGATTATAAAAACACATTATCAAGCAAGCAATATCATGCCCGAATTGAGTTTTGAACATGCTTACATGCCGGTTACAGTTTAGCAGCATGAGAGATATGCGTGAACTGATCAATAACACGGTGATTTCAGTTTAAATGTTATTAATTGTGCAGACTTACCTTACTGATGTCTCAGATGTTTGTTGTTTCAAATAAAAAGAGACACACAAAAAGTTTTCCAGCGTCAGCCAAGTGATGATTTCGGAACGGTCACGTCCATAACGGAAAGAAGTCACATCCGTAACGTCCGTTTTTCCTCATAAATGGATTTTTTAAAACTAAAATAAAATAAATAATGTATGTTCTATAGAGAGCCGACACTCATCCATTCGGCTGGTATTATTTATTTTGGCTTGTGCATTTTAATTCACAGAATTTCAACAAAGTATATTGTCTCCCACAAACTCGCGTCTTTTTTTTGTCACGTCCATAACGCATGTGTATTTCCCTCATATTAAATATAAAACGCATGTGTAGATTGATATTTTTCTAATGTCTGTACTCCTTTATTAAGGGAGTATGGACATATAAACAGACATTTAAATATATTGGTATTAAATGCATTTTCTGAGAATTTATATTTTAAGTTTTGACTGCAAATGTCACGTCCATAACGCTGGAATCGCCCATTTGGAAGACAAATACGAATAGCCTAATACAAATTGAACACCTTTTGCGGAATGAATCAATGTCAAAGTTTACATAGCTGGCCAAAAACGGAATTAGTATTTTACTTTATGGGTTCCCTACAGTGCCTTTGTAAAGGGGTTCTAAACCATTGCTTTGTACTTCAATATGATTGGATTACATGCTGAAGTTCTGTTATATATTCAGTAATTCCAATTAATCCAATAACCCTAAGTAGTGCCTCATCGGTCACTAATCTGGTTATGTGCGCCCACCTTTGCACTCATGATGATCACACACAACTGAGACTCCAATTGTTATTTGGGTTCAAATAAAAAATATTTTAAAACACTAAATACATACTAATATTTCTTGCATGTATTTTTTTTCAATTGATTGATAATCAAAGAAGTAATCATAATTTTTTTCAGAAGTATCTGTTATAGTTGTATGAAATATATTGGTAACATAACGGATTACAGTTACTGTTTCTTTGTAAGTACTTGTAATCCATAACTCCCCAACTCTGGTTATTCACTTTACCGACAACCTCTGGGCATGCTCCTGATGAGATGGCAGATGGTGTCCTGGGGGATCTCCTCCCAGACCTGGATTAGGGCATCAGTGAGCTCCTGGACAGTCTGTGACACTACTTGGCAGCGTTGGATGCACCAATACATAATGTCCCAGAGGTTCTCAGTTAGATTCAGGTCTGGGGAACATGAGGGCCAGTCAGTGGCATCAATGCCTTGGCCATCCAGGAACTGCCTACACCATCTGGCCAGATGAGGCCGGACATTGTCCTGCACCAGAAGGAACCCAGGGCCCACTGCACCAGCGTAAGGTCTGGCGATGGGTCTGAGGACTTCATCCCAGTACCTAACAGCAGTCAGGGTGGACATCTGTGTGACCCCCCCAAGGATATGCCTCACCAGACCATCACTGACCCACTGCCAAACCAGTCATGCTGGATGATTTTGCAGACAGCAAAACATTCACCACTGTGTCACCAGACTCTTTCATGTCTGTCACATGTTCAGTGGGAACCTGTGAAAAGAGAGCACACAGGGCAGACCTGCCAATTCTGGTGTTCTCTGGCGAATGCCAATCGAGCTGCACGGTACTGGGCTGTGAGCACAGGTCGCATTAGAGGACGTCGGGCCCTCATGCCACCCTCATGGGGTCTGTTTCTGACAGTTTGGCAGAAACATGCACACCAGTAGCCCGCTGGAGGTCATTTTGTAGGGCACTGGCAGTGCGTCTCCTGTTCCTCCTCGCACAAAGGAGCAGATACCAGTCCTGCTGCTCGGTTGATGCCCTTCTACGCCCTGTCCAGTTCTCCTTGTGTAACGGCTCATCTCATGGTATCTCCACCATTCTCTTGAGACTGTACTGGGATACAGAGCAAAACTTCTTGCGACGGCACGTTTGGAGGTACTGGAGGAGCTGGAGGTACCGCTTCATGCTACCAGTAGTGACACTAGCAAAACACAAAATAAGAGAAGAATCAGTCAGGAAGGATAAGGAGAGAACCATTATCTGTGGCCACTACATGCAAAACCATTCCCTTTTTGGGGGTTGTCTTGTTGTTGCCTCTTCAATGCTGCTGTCACTTTCATTTGCACCAAATCATGTGACAGTGGTTCACAATTGCTAATGCTTCCTAACCTGAAGTTTAATTGACTTGGTGTTATATTGCGATGATTGCGTGTTCCCTTAATGTTTTTGAGCAGTGTACTTCCATGTTAAAAATATAGTAAAAACCTGTCACTTATAGATAAATGATGCATGTGCTTAAACAAGGAGACTGGACCTATGCACTGGCGTTGAAATCTACTCATTATCCCCACTAGAACCCCCGGGAGAGATCCACAAAGAAGCATTGTTTTTTGTAGCCAATTTTCATGGAAAAAAGGACTATATTTTTCCAAATCTCCTCTCGGTTTTTCCATTGCATATTTATAGACAAATGATGCATGTGCTTCAACTATAAATCTGGACCTATACACTAGTGTTTGAATTAAGGCCTTTTTGTGGTCTATTCACTAGGCGAAGATGTTTTGTATTTTTCCATAATTCAGTGTTAAGCCTTGTGGATCTTTTGTTTATCAGTTCATCTGGTTGCCTTTTCACTATCCATTAAGTGTAATTGTTCTTTTTGTACACATACATTTTTTTATTTGTAGAGTTATGGTTACAGACTCTCTCCACCTTTGTACACTTGTATTTTGAGTGTAATTCATTTGCCAAAAAAGAGAAAAAAAAACACATTAAGGGAACCAGAAACAGTTATATACAAATTACACATATTATAATATAATGATGATATATGTAACAATAACAGATTATTACTAATACAAAAAATATGGCCAACTATATTCAAAATATAGCAGCTAAAAGTTTAACTATATACAAAATAAATTAAGAACATTAAGTTGGCTCACAGCTTGTCCAACAACCTGGACATCAATGACTCACAGCCAAGCTGTGCAGACCTGAGTTGTGTTAGTATCTCTTCATGGCGCCACCGACTGGCTTCTTTTGCCTCTTGTAGAAACTGCGTCACCTCATCATTCACACTTTTGCGTTTCCGAGACTGCATCGGTGAACACATTGGTTGGATGCAGATCGATCAGCATCCAGTGTCAGCCAGAGCAGTCACACTGCTGCAGTGGTCTAGTGTCTACTAAAAAGAAAACACACTGTTAACATCACACCATGATAGAGCTCTTGTGTTTCAGTACAACTAGCCAGGTTAGCCGCTTTTAGCAAAACCAGTTGATAAAAACACATTAAGCGGTATTTCACACATACTAACACTAGCAACATGTACACAGTCAGCAGTTGGATAGTACTGTGCAATTTTAATGAGACACAAATATACAGAATTGCTAACATAAACAGTATAACTACAGCTTTCACTTAGTGTTGATACAAGGTGATGCCATCTTTGATTACGAACTCCGTGATAGTGGGGTTCTTCTGACTTTCCATTTTCAAGGGGTGCTCCAGTTGAAACTTCCGACTTGGAACTTGAAAATTCCGAAAAATGCAGGTGTTACATGTACTTATGTGAACGAATAACTACTCCAAAACTACTTAATAAACAGACAGGTGATACAAAAGCAATTTTGAAAGTACAGCATTTTCATTCTTATTTGTGCTTATGAATTTACCATTTAAAGGGGACTCCACCCACCGTGGTCCCATAGTGCAACCGCACCACCTGCACGCCCCATAGCTATGCCAGTGCACGTTGGCATCCAGGGATGCCAAAGTGGGGGAAATGGGACTGACTACCCAGGGCCCCAATGAGGGGAGGGCCCTTGAAAACCTGGAATAAAAATGTGTTTTGTTTGCACTTTTTGCAAAACCGTGTAAGCGGAGCCGGCTAAGAAGAGCGAATGTCACTGACTGACTGACTACCCACCCACCCCTTGTTAAATAGCGTAGAGGTTAGAGAAGCAGACTTGTGAACTATAGGTCCCAAGTTTGTATCTCCTCGCTGGCGATGCGTATTATGCATTATGAATTCTTCTGTATAGACCAAAACTTCGCTGGTTAAAACCGTTAGTATCTACATTATGGTAAGCCTGAAATAAAACAGTTTACGACTGTTTCTGGGGGATTTTCGAAGTATGCATATGTGCTTGGGTCAGGATAGACAAACACATTTGCTGGCTTAACAACGTAGTTACGATATATTAAGCCTTAACTGAAACTGTATACGGTTATATTGCGACTGTTTCTGGCATGGAATAGTTCATCTTCAGTCTCACTAGCAATTGCTCAATTCTTATGATTATTCCTAGGAAGTTAGTAGATACTAGTAAGCCTATTTAACACAATCCTCAATGGAGTCTAGTGACTACTGAAACTTGTAATGCCATGGCATACTGGTTAACGACAGTGTTTCTCATATGGAAAACCTAAGTTTGAATCTATTGAGAGCAACAACATTTATTAATTAATCATTTGATGAAAAGGTAAGTGGGAATGTAGGCAGAAAGCTGACAAGTATTAGGTGTAGCATATGTTACAAGTAGGATAATAGTTGTTCGGATACAAATGGCAATTTCTAAATGGCATTCTAGATGCAAGCAGGATGCATAATACAACTCTTGATTGTGCAGCGGTAAAAGGATCCTAGAAGAGAGATGGGCCCTTGAATGCTGAGCTGAAGTGCATGAATAACATTTTCACATAGGTGTTGGTTTTGTCCAGGTGGATCAGGGCATAGTGTAGCATGTTTCAATGTCCGTATGGGTGTCAAGAGTGGCTTGAGTGGCAAACAAACTCCAGACTGTGTGTTGAATCTGGTGCTGTAGAAGTGAGTCTGACCACTTCTGGCCACACTTTGACTGTCCTCACTGATGGTTTCACACGTTTAAAAATTTGAGTCCCCTGCAATCAGCAAATTACCACCTGGGTGTTCTATCTGCTGTTTGCTAATAGCAGCCTGCAGTTCTTTCATTGCTAGGTTAGCATTAGCATCTGGGGATATGTAGACTGCCATAACAACAATAGATGTAAACTCCAGAGGCAAGTAAAAAGGCCTGCATCTAATCATCAAGTATCCCAGATTGGTTGAGCAATGACCCCTGGTTAAGTTAGTATACCATGTTTTGTTCACATAAATGCATAGTCCACTTCAATCCGATCTGTTCTGAAGACATTGCAATCATCCAGCTCAACTATGTTGTCAGATATGTTGTTGTTAAGCCACGTTTCCGTGAAAATCATGACGCTGTAATCCATAATCCAATTTTTGAGAGGATTCTCAGTTGTATGTCATCCATTTTGTTTGCAAGTGACAGTTGATATAGAAATATCTATATCAACTGTGTTGAACTAATGTGTTTTAATGCCTTTTTCAGATGTATAGGGGAGTAGAGAATTACTGGTTTAGTATTGGTTTGGTACCTTTAGAATGGTACCAAACATGTATTTGGCCAAGTAGGAAGAATGCAAGATATGTTAATGGTGTCATAAGTATGAGGGGGACAAGACATGGGTGGGCAATTGAAGTCAAGAGGTATTTGTAAAATGCAGGTGGGCAACCTAAATTTGGGTGAAACCTTGGGCGGAGATTGAAACTGATAAACGGAATAAACCTAACTGGTTTAGACCAGATTAACATGTATTGATGAAATGTCAGTTATTTTGTGAGATGTTGTAACACTTTCTTCCCTATGAAAAAGGAAGTTTTCTGAACTGTTCTTCAGACTCTCATTGATTTTGTAATAGTGTCTTTCTGTGTCTATTTGTAAATAGTATATAATAAACTTTAATTGTGTTTAACAGCATTTTGATCTCTGTCTTACCTTCCTTAGTAAGAGTTATATTTGATGGAATTGCCATCACACCATATGTTAGTGAGGAAAAGGTTAGGTAGTGAAGGTCGATGGGGGGCTAGCATTTGCCTGGCTGTGCGTTTGTAATTTTCAATAATCAGTTATTAATAATCTGTTTATCAATCTATATTTTAGGATTCTAACATTGATTAAAATATAGCTAACTTTAAACAAATGGCGAGACATTCCGCTGGACATTTAGCCTACTGAAATATTTTATCTACCGCAGCAATTCGATGATCCACCTTGGACAGCAGATCGTCAAATTGTACTTTATTCAGCCTGAAGTAGCCCTGAAATAATAAATTAACAAACCACAGCTCTTGTACCAGTATGGTCAGTTATAGTTATGGGATAACCATTCTGACAATTTCATTTTTCATGACAGTGAAAAGGTATTAACAACTTGTTTTATCATTATATATTTGGATTGTGATCTATATTGTTCAAACATTGCAGAGTACAATATCATTTCATGTTAGATTACCACTGTATTTGCTGCGCTGAAACCTTTTCTGAGTCTCTCAAAACAGAGATGCAACCTCAAATGAGTATCGGATCCCTTGGATTGGACCATGACTGTACGTTCACCAAAGCTCCTGATGGAGAGGTTACAGGACTCTACAGTTGAATATTTTTATGCGAGTTGCCCAGTATACCAAGGACATTGACCTCCAAATGGAAGAGCTAGTATCCCTCTCAGGACAGCACAATGACCTTTCTTGATAAGGACAAGTAAATATATCATCATCAGACAGATCCCCTCTATCAGAATATCTGACCTCATCCTAAAAGTCCTGGGTCGTCAGACCTTGTTTTTTCAAAACCAAGCAGGGCTAAATATGGGATTTCTGTAGTGTAATGAAATGTCTGTTGAGGAAGAGTGGAAGTGTATTCGACGAAGGGGCGACGAAGAAACAGATTTATTACCAAGTAGGTTTTCCTAAATCTAAATCTGAGAAGTAGATATGTTGGAATGTTGGAAATAATGCAGGTGTGTTAAATAAAATTATTCTAGTTAATGAGAACAGTACAACTATAACTTGGGCAAGTTCATACTTACTTGATAAGATAACTGAATCAGTCCTTTAGTAGGTGTTCCAAGATGACCAGCCATGGTCCTAATCTAAACCCTAACCTTGGCCTTAACCCCGATCCCAACCCTAACCCTGACCCTAATCATAACCTTCATCCCATCACTAACACCAAGTCTGATCCTAAACCCACTAGGATCATCCCTCTCATCAGTACATTCTTGCACAGTAACATACAAGAATGATTGATTGATTGATTGAGATTTATTAAATATTTTTTTTATTAGGAATAAAACTGGATACAAAAATACATAAAGATGAAGATAAACTTACATATTGACAAGACCAAAGTAATTAATTAATAGCCTTCCCAAATAAATAATTGTATGAATAAACAAACAGATCGTTGTAACATTGTGAACCAATATAAATTAATACAAAACCCATGGCTACAAGGTAGTTGACCGCAACAAATAAACTAATTAACTTATACAACACGGCTACACACTCATATATGTGCATAAATTAGTAAGTAAATACAGAAATTCATAATAGAATTTCATTGTTCTATATGTTTCCTCATAAATTACTTGATTAATTGATGAAGGCATAACTTAATTGCTATTTACAAATATATAAATAATTAGTGTGGTTTCTTACATATGTTGAGATTGCTGGATACACACAGAGAGCCACCCAGAGTTTTGCTACCTTTGAGTTGTAATAATAATATAAAAAACATTAAGATAATGAATTTGGAAAAATAAGAAGTGTACCTTTTAGAAGAGAGGTAAAGGAATACACTATCCTTGTTTATAGATCTCTAGCTCATATGGATTGTTAGCTATTAAAAATGGGTTGTTTATTAAGATAAATGATTGTAAATTTACCAAAATTTAAAATGGCAAATCTAAGTGGTGTACTCTAGACAAGGAGTGACAGTGACCAACATGCAAGTGGTTTTAGATGTATATGTCATCTGGATAGGAAGCTATTGAAAAAGGTTCATGTGAATTAGGTAATAGAGTTGTAATTTCAAAATTGTTGTTAGTAAATTACATACAGAGAATTGTTTTGGACAAAATAAGAGGTTTACCTTTTTGAGGAAAGATAAAAGAACACACAACATGTGTTTATAGATTTGTAGCTCATATGAAAAGTAAGCTATTAAAAATTAGCAGTAGAGAAGGACAAAATCTGCTAAAATTACCGAAATTGTAAATGACAAATCCACAGACTGTACTCTGGAGATTGACCAATTAAATGTGGTTTCAGATGTACATGACTACTTGATAGGAAGTTAAGAAAAAAAGTTAATCTATGTTTGCAATAGAGTTGTATTGGAAAAAATAGGTGCACCTTTGAGAGGATAGGTACAGGAATACACCACACTTGTTTTTAGATCTTCATCTCATATGGATAATGAGCTTTTAAAAATGTATTGCATAAATTGATATACAATTGTTTTAGAGATACTTGTCATCTAGATAGGAACTTATTGTAAAACACATCTCTATGTTAAGAGTTGTAATAAGGTAAAAATGTATACAAAAATTAAAATAAATAATGGGGAAATGTTTCGGAAGCGACCCACAGTGGAGCTCTACTGAGAGGGGAGCCTGCAACCGGAAGCGATACACAGTGGAACCAGATGTGAACCATGCAGCCAGACCCCTCTTCTATTTTTAATGACAGTGTGCAGGCAAAAATGGGCTTGGGTGGGTTGATTTAAAGATAGGGTTTTATAGAAAAAACTGCGTTCAGGCAGTTTTGTTGTGGAGTCCACGAATTATTGCACAAAAGGGTCTAGCTGCCGACAGGGCACTGTCAGCCGGGGCACTGTGAGCTGGTGGGGTGGCCTGGGGCACAGTGGGCTGGTGGGTGAGGCTGGGGCACTGGGCTGGTGGGCGGGGCTGGGGCACTGTGGACTCAACTGAGTTAACATGTTACAAATGCATTACAGTATTAGTTAGCTAGCTTCGCATTTCAGTGTTAGCACTGAGAACCTGAAATAACGTAAGAAAATACAGATGAAAGAATAAAGTACAAATACGAAGTCACTTGAACTCTTTTCGGTAAACAATTACAATTGAGCGAATCATGTTATGTAATTAATAACAGTTTTAGCTAAACACAGATTAATTAAAAAATACGAAAAAGTGAGGGTATTATACTCATGGGAGCCTATGTAGCGTAGTTAACCAGTTATTGTGTTGAGTCCATTCTTTTTTAGAAAAGAAAGCATGTATGTGCATAAGTTAAGCATTTGCTGATGTAAAACAGGCTTATTAAAATATATTTGAATGATTGACATTTCCAGGTATACGTTTGCCTGTGTTGTTTTATGTAGCTGTAGCAGTTCAAGCAGTTTGTAAAATTTAGTCTTGATAGTTGAGTAATTAAACAAAGATAATTTTCATTAGTTTGTCCATAAGCCTTAATATGGTAAGCTCTGTACTCATTTCTTCTAACACGCACAAGTTATATAATATTTGATCCCGTTCTTATTGAACAGATGCATCGGTCAATTTTAGTAGAAGATGCCCTGCTACAGTTTTCAAGATGTTTATCGTGCTGTCAGTTATATCACTGCCCACTCTGTCGAGTGACTGTTTTCAAACCCACCACATTAAGACCAACACAGAAGCACATAGAAGTCCACAGGAAAAACACTGTGTTGTTCAAAGGTATGTATGTACATGCACATTTATGAACATACAGTGTGCATAATAATTAATAAACAATGAAAGGATTATTTACATTTCTTTTACACCATAAGATGCTTACTGTAGTCAAACATCTCTGATTTAATTTATTAAAATGTGTGTTTTTAATGTTTTATTTGAATATTGAATTAATTCACATTGTTGCTTTTTCAGCTGTAAGTTTCTTTTTACAAACATTTGCAGCTTAGAGTGCAGAACAAATGGTCACTATCATTTTCCTATAGGTCAGAACACTGTCATGAAGACATATCGTATAAATGACCACCTGCAGTCATGTCAAGGCACACCAAAAGCTGTTCAGTGTACCTCCAAACTTCCACCAGCTTGTTCCACCTCTGATGTTCCATTGCCATTGCCCATTATAACAGATGCACACTCCCCACTACCTGTTCAGTCTCCTGCTTCCACAAACTTTTCTGTGATTGAAAAAAATTATAATCACATTATCAACAGAAAAGACAATGTCCCCATTGCTCTGTAAATGTGCTGAAGAAGAACCTGTCAGCGCACATTTCAAGGATGTGTGAACTGTTATCACAAAGGAGTGGGTTGAACATGTGAACATGTTTCTTTTCAAACCTGAGAAGAAACATAGCAATCATCTAGGTAGAATTATTGTGACCTACAACACAAATGCCAACACGTGGCATTGTCACTGTGTCAAGACAAGGAGATCATACCTTCACAAACATATAGCAAAATGGCACTGACACAGGCAACAAAATCACTCATCAACCCACGAGCAATGCCTCATATCCTCCAACTAAGGAACTGGAATGTTTTGTGCAATACAATTACATTAATGACAAAGTTCCAGATAAGCTCCCGACAGAAATAACAAAACCAAAATCCCAAGTTACCCTACAGAACCTTTCCTGGCAGACAGCATGTACATTTTTGTGCAAGACAACTTGACCTTGAAAAACCTTACAAATAAAGCCAGGGTTGTTGGCCTTCATGGTGTTATTGACAGTAAGTTCTTAAAGTTATTTTGTTCATACTTAATACATAGATTGAAATGTGATTATACATTGCTTGTTATTTTTTGTATTTGTGTAGATGTGTCCACCTACTTCAAGACTTGCACATAGTGTCAAATCGTTTACTGGTTCCAGGAGTGGCAGGAAAGACTCCACAACCTTAATGACCATGTTCTTTTGACCATTGAACTTTGCCTTTATTTCAGACATACATTACAGGTCTTGCTAATTTATATTGACATCAGTAATGTCATGTAATACACTTGTAAAATTATTGTTAAACGGCTTTTAAGTGTGTATTAACTTTAGTGTCTTCTGTGTCACCATAAGAATCACACATCCATTTCAAGGACTGTAAACTCGCTGGAAGGATTATGGCAAGTTAAGTTTCCATCCAGGGATGACATCCTTCACGCATATTCTTTGAAGCCCTGACGTGTCATGACTACACATGTGTAAATTGTGGATATTATCAGTGGTCATCATGGACCTGACCATGGTTTGACCACACATGCCAATTTGCACTTTCCTACCTTGATGCAGTTCCAGCCACATAAGGGGAGACTGGCAGAAACAACACCTGAAAACATAACAGCAGCTCAAAAAGGACACCTTCAGGTCCCCCTTGCATGGCTACTTGAGCAGAGTTTAGAACCAGACCACAATGGACATCCCATTACTGGATCCTCCAGCCCACTACATACTATATGATTAGTCGCAATAAGCTAACATAAAGGATCAATGGAACATACTGAGGATGATCAACAATCAACAACTACTTTTTTTAAAACATGGCACTGACTCAAACACACTAGATCTGCAGTTACAGAAGGGTGTAAGACAACAACAGATCAGACAAATCACTCTCAATGATGTTGGACAAGCTGTATTGGGTGAGGGTAAAGTACACAGTAATAATGATAATTTTACCTTCTCCAAAAGGGAGAAGGTAACTGTATTGTGGTAATTTATAATTTTGGTATTTACACAACCTTTAGACCCTTGAACACTATCAGAGGCACAAGGATATATATATATATATTGTTGGAGGAAGGGGCTTTAGAAGACCAACCACTGTCATCTACATCACCCCCACATGCTTATAGAGGAAAGAACAGCTGTGAAGGGCTCCAGGCTCAGTTGTCCCTGAATGAGGTCTCTCAATAGGAGCATCCTTCATTCATTATCGTCAGCCAGAAAAAACTATCCTCCGAGTTAGGGAATATTGTCAGAGCAGAAGGAAGCAAGTTTTCTTCCAGGACAACCTTGTACGTGTCTTGATTAATGCGTCCTTGCTAAAACACCGCCTGATCAATCCTCTGCCACATTTTTCAATGGGTGCCAGACACTGTGGCTTGTAGGCCTTTCATTGTGAAGCTTTGACAAATTGTGAAAACATTCAAGCCTGTCAAGCTTCTTGTACACCCAATCCAAGAAGAACTGGTATGAAAAATTTACAAAAAAAGGCCAGAAAATGAGATAACTGTCAGACCAGAAAGGCTTGTCTGACCAGGTATGACTTCCTCAACCTAGGCTTGTCCAGACCGATGGAGTCAAAAGTGAGTAGCAATGCTTTTTTTTATGTCCATATTAGATTGATGTTCGGTGCAGAGATGTACTGATAGTCCCTGTATGGAGCCTAGGACATTTCATGTTGTGTGTACGTTTTTAATGTGAGATAAAATACTATGTTGCGTTAACAAGTGACTGAAGTATTTTTGCCTAACTGTTAATTAAGCAGGTTTGCTTAACAACACAAGGAAACCATTAACGTATGTACATCCTGTACTTATAAGTAACATAGTTATTGGAGCTAGGCAAATAGTGTAATTGCTTGTTTTTTGAACATCCAGATTGTATATTCCTTATAGACTCACCTAAAGGATTATTACGAACACCATACTAATACTGTGTTTGACCCCCTTTCGCCTTCAGAACTGCCTTACTTCTACGTGGCATTGATTCAACAAGGTGCTGAAAGCATTCTTTAGAAATGTTGGCCCATATTTATAGGATAGCATCTTGCAGTTGATGGAGATTTGTGGGATGCACATCCAGGGCACGAAGCTCCCGTTCCACCACATCCCAAAGATGCTCTATTGGGTTGGGATCTGGTGACTGTGGGGGCCATTTCAGTACAGTGAACTCATTGTCATGTTCAAGAAACCAATTTGAAATGATTCGAGCTTTGTGACATGGTGCATTATCCTGCTGGAAGTAGCCATCAGAGGATGGGTACATGGTGGTCATAAAGGGATGGACATGGTCAGAAACAATTATCAGGTAGGCCATGGCATTTAAACGATGCCCAATTGGCACTAAGGGGCCTAAAGTGTGCCAAGAAAACATCCCCCACACCATTACACCACCACCACCAGCCTGCACAGTGGTAACAAGGCATGATGGATCCATGTTCTCATTCTGTTTACGCCAAATTCTGACTCTACCATCTGAATGTCTCAACAGAAATCGAGACTCATCAGACCAGGCAACATTCTTCCAGTCTTCAACTGTCCAATTTTGGTGAGCTCGTGCAAATTGTAGCCTCTTTTTCCGATTTGTAGTGGAGATGAGTGGTACCCGGTGGGGTCTTCTGCTGTTGTAGCCCATCCGCCTCAAGGTTGTGCGTGTTGTGGCTTCACAAATGCTTTGCTGCCTACCTCGGTTGTAACGAGTGGTTATTTCAGTCAAAGTTGCTCTTCTATCAGCTTGAATCAGTTGGCCCATTCTCCTCTGACCTCTAGCATCAACAAGGCATTTTCGCCCACAGGACTGCCGCATTCTGGATGTTTTTCCCTTTTCACACCATTCTTTGTAAACCCTAGAAATGGTTGTGCGTGAAAATCCCAGTAACTGAGCAGATTGTGAAATACTCAGATCGGCCCGTCTGGCACCAACATCCATGCCACACTCAAAATTGCTTAAATCACCTTTCTTTCCCATTCTGACATTCAGTTTGGAGTTCAGGAGATTGTCTTGACCAGGACCACACCCCTAAATGCATTGAAGCAACTGTGATTGGTTGATAAAATAATTGCATTATATAGAAATTGAACAGGTTTTCCTAATAATCCTTTAGGTGAGTGTAGGTTTTAAAGCCGGCCCGGGTGAACATATTAAGAGTACAATTTGTAATAATTAATAAATGCATGTGGGCTAAGTCCAGAACCTAGTCCAGGTCGGAAGCATGACCAGATGGACAATGACAGGGACAACACGGGGGGGGGGGTCAGCAGAATGGTAGCTGAAATCGTCAGATATCATCTTGATCTGCAGTTGAAATCGTCGGGTATCGTCTTGATCTGCAACACAACCAGGAGGACTTTGGACAGGGACAGCAACAAGTCTTTCAAGCCTGGTACTCTTGAGGTGTGGGCCAAGACCTTATGTCCTCCTAAGTTTAAAACATGGCAGGAGACAGGGACATTTTTGAAAATGCATTCCTTAAATTGTGATGGTAATCCAATCGATAGGAACTCTTAAAATAGTAAGTACAGAGACAGTTTATTTGCAAATAGAGAGATCCGTCAAAAACTTCCAAACTAACCCTCTGAGGAATCTCTGAGGTAAATTCATGAACAGTCAGAATTTATTACAGTTAAAAGGGATGTGGTAAGTTACTGCCCAGCTGTCTTATGTCACACAGGGAGGGCTGTCCCCCCACCTTATCCCAAGGAACCTAGGTGTTTACTGTTGTGTTTACCCAAAGGAGCCAATTGCCCCTACTTCCCCCTAGGGCCACATTCCTATGGTACAAAGGACAGATATCCTTATTGGTTCAGGCATATAAACAGATGGTCAGAGTACCTAATGATCCTCTGATATTATGCAGACATGTGTGTCACAAACAAAGACCAGAGTTACATACCAGGTAATAGAAAAGCAGAGCCCACCTGGCAAGACAGCAAGAGTGGACAGTATCAAGCCTTTCTGGTCACCTTCACGCCCCTGGACCAGACTTCATTTAATCACAGACCATGCTGTAGTGATGAGTCTTTAGTAGACACTTGAAAGTTTGCAGTGAGTCTGCATTTCTAACCTTAATTGGCAAATCATTCCACAATACTGAAGCTCTATGAGAGAAGGTCCTGCCTCCGGCTGTTTGTTTAGAAATTCTAGGTGCAATTAAAAGCCTTGCATCTTGCGATCTAAGGTTAAGTGAAGGTATGTATGGCTGGATCATTTCAACAAGGTAAGTAGGAGCAAGTTCATGTATAGATTTGTAGGTTAACAATAAAACTATTAAAATCAGCCCTAACCCTAACAGGATAAGGGCTGATTAGGGCTTTAATGATTTATCAGAGTAACCAGTAACAAAAGCATGGATGAGTTTTTCTGCATCACTTTTTGATAGAAGGTTTCTGATTTTCGAAGATGGAAATAAGCAACTTTTGAGATTTTTTTTATATGTTCATCAAAGGAGAGGTCAGGGTCAAGGGTAATGCAGTTTTTTGCGATACGACCATGCAGCCGTCGAGGTTCACAGTGAGATCTGCCAACAAAGCTCTTTGTTTTTTGTGCCCTAAAATGACCATTTCTGTTTTTCTTGAGTTTAAAAGCAAGAAGTTCTCTGTCAGTCACTTCCTAATATCTGAAACGCATGCTTCCAAAGTAGCTCATTTTGGGGCTTCTCCATGCTTCATTGAAATATATAACTGGGTGTCATCAGCATAACAGTGAACGTTGACATTGTGATTCCGGATTACATCCCCCAGAGGCAGCATATATAGTAAGAACAATAATGGAACATTTCATAAATGTTAGTTGTCTTCAGGAAGGCATTCAGTTGTTGGGGAACACATTTTTCTAAGATTTTTGAGAGGAACGGGAGGTTCGATATTGGCCTATAATTGTTTAATATGTCGGGATCCAGATGAGATTTTTTTTTAGAAGAGGTTTAATTTCCGCAGTTTTTTGTCCTTTTGATACACATCCGGAGGAAAGGGAGCAATTTATTATGTTCAACATTAGCAGACCTAACACAGGAAATAGCACCTTAATTTTGTTGGAATCAGGTCTAGCTGACAATTTGTGGGTGTAGAACTCATTACAAATTTAGGGAATGTGTCGAGCGATATGCTATCAAAATATTCAAGTGTCCCCATTGACACCTGGTCAGTAGTGTGAATCTCTTCACATGTCCATAAGTAGTGATATAATGTACCCTGGTGAGTATTACACTTATAACATAGATCCAATATATTAGGATAAAATGTATTTAATTGTACAGGGGAGATGTATGTCCACATTGTCGAATTGAATTGTATCATTCTCAATCGAGTGTTGATGGTTTGAGTGTGTGTTCTTAAACATGTTTTACTCCATTCCATAAGTGAAATATCTTCTTGTAATTCACATATCCACTCCTGTCTTTTACAATCAGAGTTTTCCTTATGGTTTTCAACCAGCATGTTATAAAACTGGGAGACCAGTCTTTTACCAAAAAAGTTTTTTGTAACATGCGTTTCTAAGACTGAGAATGGTGGTTGTTGCACTGAATTGTTTAAGTGTGCCAGAATAAAACTTCTAAGTTGTAAATACTTAAAGAAGTGTTTCTGCTCTTTTTCAAGCTGTGCCTTTAACTCATTGAATGACATCAGAGTATAATCCTCATAAACATCTTGTAGTTTCACTATGCCCTTGTTCCACCATGCTTTAAAACCCTGTCGTTCTTAGCTGGGGCGAAGTTTTCATTACCCCAGATTGGGGAGAAACAGGACAACCCTGGAGAGTCATCCAGCATTTTTTGTACTTCATGCCAAACAACAAGTGTTTTTTACAAAACGGTTAGTAGTACTTTTCTTTAATGTTTTAAAAGATGCTGAGTATAGATGGCTATTCAATGACAAACCCTTTGAGGACAATTTTTCAATTTCTAACCAGGGCAAGAAAACCAAAACATTGTGGTCCTCAGATGAGCAGCCCAGTAATACCTTTCTAAATTTGGCAACTGTACCCCTCCCCTGTCATAAGGTAAATATAAGAGGGATAGTCTGAGTCTTGGCTTCCTATTGTTCCAGATGAAATTAGAAAGAAGCTTTCTGGTCTTAGGAAAAAAAGAATGAGGAGGGGCCAGCGGAATTGACTGAAAAAAAATAATAATTAGGTAATGTAGTCAATCAAATTTATTTATAAAGCCCTTTTTACAACAGCAGTTGTCACAAAGTGCTTTACAGAGACACCCGGCCTTAAACCCCAAGGAGCAAACAACAGTAGTGTTGAATTTCAGTGGCTAGGAAATATAGTCGTCTTTATTATGTTTATTCTACCCAGTAAAGAGAACGGCAGTGTTGTCCCCCTGTGATCTCTTCCGACACCTCTACTACCATGGGCTCATAATTGGCTGAGCTAAGCATACTTATCTTTGGAGTTATTCTGATGCCCAAATATTAAAATCCCTCTGTGGCATTACATTTAACCCTTTGGCGCGTACGATCACACCGGTGTGATCAATCTAGAGTTGTCCCTGAAGCGTACGATCACACTGGTGTGATTAGAACGTCATGTTTAGAACACACCATTAGCATGCCTAGCTACAAGTAACGTAACAATGGCTTGTAAAACTGCACTATTATTTACTCACATTTAGCTCAAACAGTGTTTATAACTTTATTTCCTGACTGTAATTGTTTCAAGACCATACTATGATATTAACCAGGTAGAAAGCATTCAAATCGGGACAAGAAGTGTTACTTACGTACCAACAGACAGCCAACACTAATAAAACAAATTATATTAGCTACTACTACCAATCAAAACCATTGCAAAAACTTTCTAGAAGTTACGTTCCCCGTTGTATGCATTTTATATAGTTTATTCATTTTCACTGCACTGAATAACTGGTCACGATTTGTTAGCTAGCGGGCAGCTGACGTTTGCTAGCGGTTAGCTGACGTTTGCTAGCGGTTAGCTGACGTATTCTAGCTAGCACCAGTAATAAATCAACCAACTTTTGCAGCTCTTAGAATTCGAGTCAACGAGAGAAGCTTGCAATGCAATGCATGTAGTGTTCTTTACCTAGCAAGGTGACTGTTCAAATGCTGGAGAGTACTGAAGTCACGTGCAAAAAAACTCACGCTGGGGGGTCGGTAAGGAATATTTGAAACTCACGCGTGAAAAGGTTAAAAACACAATAGATTACTTTTCTTTGTTAACTTTTAACCCATAGATACTACCAAATAGATTGAACAGCTCCAAGAGAGATGGGATTGATTCTGCAAGATGTGATAAAAACACAATACTATCATCAGCGTATAATGCTGTGTTGTGTATAATATCCCCGGTCTTAATACCATGGATTGACGGTTGTGTCCTAATCGCTATTGCTAAAGGTTCCATGATTATCACAAATAGTAGAGGTGAAATTGGGGACCCTTGCCTTTTGCCTCGAAATAACTCAAAAGGCTGAGAGATGAGGTTATTAGTAGCTACCATTGCAGAAGAATCAACAAGTAAAATGTCGATCCATCTACAAAAGTACTCACCAAATCCAAAACGTTTGAGCACCTTGAGTAGATAGGGCCATTCGACTCAGTCGAACGCCTTTTCCGCATCAAGTGATAGTATTGCAGTGTCAGGGGACTCTTCACATTCGTGGATTATATTAATAACTCTCCTCACATTGTGGAACCCTTGATGATATTGAACAAAACCATTCTGGTCTCCATGTATAATGGCTGGTAGAACTCTCTCCAGTCTCATAGCCAGAACCTTAGCTATAATCTTTGAATCGGAATTTAAAAGTGATATGGGTCTGTCGGTAGACGCTTTGCCTGGTTTTAGAATAAGAGTGATCAGAGCACTACGTAATGAAGCAGGGAGGCAACCTGTTTTAAAGGATTCCACATAAACATCTAATAAAGGGGCTATTAATTTTGCTTTTAATAGTTTGTATATATCTATCGGAAAGCCCATCTGGACCCGAAGCTTTACCTCCTCTCATGTTTGTAATGGCGTCAGAGATATCATTCAAATTTTATTCCCTCTCAAATTTTGTACCCTCCGAAATACAGGGAATGACCAATCCATCCAGGAAACTGTTTTGGTTTACCAGGTCTAGTGGGCAGTCAGAATTATAAAGGGTTTTATAATATGAGACAAAGATGTTATTCAGTTCTGTGGGATCTGTAGATAATTCTCTTTGTTTGTTCCTAATTATATTAATGGCTCTGTCAGATTCAAGTTTCTTTATCTGCCACACTAGCAGTTTACCTGGCTTTTCCCCCTGATCATAAAAAGTTTGTTTCAATCTTATTAGACCATCTTCAGCCTTAAGCAATGAAAGCTCCTCATATTTAGCCTTAAGGGTCAGTAAGTTCTGTTTTTTTTGTATTGAATTATCCATGATAACTTATCTCTCTAATTCCCTAATTTTAGCGTCTAATTCATTCATTGTCTGTTTGTATTTGTTAAATTTAGAGCTGGTGAAGCTTATCATTTATTCTCTAATATATGCTTTAAAAGCTTCCCACCTAATGGCTGCGGTTGTTTGCTTTGTATTTATTAAGAAGTAGAGATCAATGTGTTCACCTACAAAAAGTCAGAATCTTGTATCCATTTAGGGTGTAAGCGCCAATTAGCAGAGCGTCTATTCAATGGTTCCACGTTGTAAAATAGTGAGGTTGGGGCATGATCTGACAAAACAATACTATCATATATACAATTATTTAATAATCTATTCGGGAGTGGGTTTTAAACACTGCTGAGTAGCATGAGAATTCCTTTTTGTTAGGGTTTTGAGTACTCCATGGATCACAGAGGTTCAGGTCTTTCATATATTGTTCTATTTTCTTTCTTGTTTGAGAATGAGATGTATCCATCCCTGACGAGCGATCAAGCTTCGGGTCAAAGCACAATTTAAGTCCCCTGCCAATATTATCTTACCAGGAAGGGTGGCCATCAACAGAAATAAATTTTCAAAAAATTATGGGTTATCATCATTGGGGCCATATACATTAACCAAATTTATATTTTCTTTCAAGAGAGTTCCTTGAACCACCAAGAATTTACCAGCTTTATCATAAATGGTGTTGTTTACTTGGAAAGGCACTGAATTATGAATTAACACCATAACCCCTCTTGAATGAGAAGGGAAACAGGATGCTAGCACTTTGCCTGGTCATCTCCTACATACTTTCGCCAGGTCCTCTCTAAGTAAATGAGTCTCTTAGAGAAACACTATTGATGACTTATGTTGTTTAAGCTTGGTAATAACCTGTTTTAGTTTAGCCAATTTTACCATTCCTCTCACAGTCCAAGAAATACGTTTTCACTTACTTCTTATTTGAAGTCATCTAATCTTAAGACTACAACAGATTGTGCAGCATAGCATCAGCTTTAGTAGTTGGTAAACCTTTAGAGTATCTCTATGTGTTGTATTAGGAGTACACCAGCAAAATGCAACTTGACGTGAAAAATACAAAATCACAAACAAAAACTTTAAATCTGCCATAAACGAAACCCCTTGGCTGTCAACCTGAACAGGACAACCCCTCATTCTACCCCACCCTCCCCCTGCCCTTGGGGTGCAGCTAAGTGCACAAACAGATCCAATGTAAACAAGGGAGCAGCTGGACCAAACAGAGTAGTCGTTGTAACAGAACACAACAAAACTAACAGGATGATTGTGTCCCCTGGCAAAAGTATATAATCTACACAAACAAGTATGAAATGTTCCTCGTAAATGTTCTTGCAGCTGAACTCTCAAAAAAGTGTGTTACTGGCCTGTAAAACCAGCACTTTCAACATAAATCTGTTATAGGCAGATAATAAAGGATTCAGACATTAATGGCGATATGGTGACAATAGCCAGCGTTTATATGTAAGCGGATGAGTTTGTCTTTCATAAATAAAATTAAATGACTTGATGTCACGGCTGAGCCGTGATAACTAACAAGAACGGCGTTTCTACCGGACAGGAAGTATCAATATATTTGGTTGTCAAACATTTACAAATAGTTTAAGCAATGTAACTGGTGTAGTTCTAATGTAAAGAACAATGAAGTAAACCAATGACAAAGAGGCGTAACCTTTTTGACCATTTCCGAGTTGTCTTATAAAATCTGCGACTACCACGGAACACAGCTGTTGTTCCAGCATGGAGTAGGCCATTTACATAGTAAATTCACATTTTATTTGAAATAATTGATTTGAATTGTGTTGCAATCACAAACGCTAACAAACGACACATTTGAACTTTTTAAGAATGTGTAAATACATTTTAAGATTGAGCAATCCATGTGCTTTGATCTGTCTTTCATATTGTCTGTTTTATATCTCTAGTTTAGGTTGAGAGGAATTGTGATGACTGCGCCCTCTACTGCCTCTCCTCCCCCTGCAGCAGGCAGGCTCCAGCGGTCGACATCACCGGTCTTCTAACACCACCGCCCATCTCATTCATTAATTTCACCTGTTGTCTTGTTTAGTGCATCTAGTCCTCATTCTACTCATTCCCCCCAGTATATATGTTCCCTCTGCTTCCCCTGTCTTTGTGTGTTATTGTCTCGCCTACCAAGAGAATTGTCAGGCTACGCCATTATTTCCACTATTAAAATACAGTTAATCAGTACGACTTCGGATTCCTGCTCCTCATTCATCCTCGAGCCTGACAGGAATTAAATCCAGCCGTTTTGGAAAACACATTTTTGGGCCTTCAAATCTTGGTAAGTAACCGTCAACGGTGTTGATTGGACTGCACAGTTGTAATCTTACACATCCTGAACAGATATGTTTTGTGTAAGTATAATTATTTACAGAAATGTTTAGCACTAAAATATTATTAAAATTACCACAATATGCATACAGCTGAATCTTTGTACTCTGTAAATTAACTAACATTGTGAAGACCCGCTGATGATGCAGACTACATCACCAAAATGGCTTTAGTAATGGACCCTCCCCACCTTGTGGCTGCAAAGCATATATATATTTTTTAATCACACTTACCCCATTACACAATGCATGAAAGCTGAAGGTAATACATATCTATAGTCAAATCATCAAAACTGTGATGTATGTAAATTTTTGTTTGATTTAAAATAATATTTTAACCTGTAAGTGGATCATTATTTACACGTTAAGCTAGAGATATGGCAAAATATAGTGATAACATCAGACCAGACACAGAACGACCATCAACATCTACACATAATCAATAGATCACACACCAAAATACAAATGAACTGGCCAATATTTTGTTACACGGCCATACAGACATTAATCCACAGATGCAAGGTTTATTAACAGAGATTAGTAGCCCCCTTTTTCAGATGATGTAGTTGACTCTCCTTCGAGCTCTCTGATGCAAACTCAATGCAACGAGGGCAATGTTAGAGTTATACAATGTAATGCGTTTGACATAGTTGAATTACGACAGTTGATACATTTCCAAAATTCTGGTGAGGTTGGTGATTTTGCCACACAATGTGACAGGCTTGATTGTTAGAGCTTCAGACTACACGGTCCTGGGGATCGTCTGCAGATTAAGTTGATTGGTGAATCTCTGATATCCCCTGTACATGTGTCCATGAGAACAGATGAATATAATGAATACACGTTTGGTAGTTCACTTGAAAGTGTTATGCATAGTAATGCCACGGTTATGATTGATGAACCACTAGAGCAGGTGGTACAAATTGTCAACAACCACAAGGGTGATGCCCCACGGCGTAAATCTCAAACACTATTGATAGATCAGATTATCAATAAAAAATTAGGCATTTATATGTGCTTGTGAATAATGATTCTACATGTTTTGCAGTTTGTTTGATGTGTTGAACCCACAGTATACATATGCTGAAGCCGTGATTAGTGGTGGTGAGCTAAAGTAAAGTAACCATTCCGTTGTGGAAATGGAAATTTTTCACGATTTATTAAAATAAAAACTCCTCAGAGTCTGGTATAACAGATTATTTCAAGTTTAATTACGTGGATCCACGGGAAGAACCGTCTCAACATTGACAGAGAATCAGTAGAGACTAGCAGAGTAACATCATAACAGATTGTTCTGATTGCGCATTCAAGTTTCAAGCTTATATTCTCTTCCAACAGTACAGATGACGGAATTTGTATTTGCAGTATGTACATACAAGGAATAGTAGCCACTATGAGGTCAAAAATGCAAGATTACACAAATAGCTCCAGGAGACACAGAATATCATAGAATGTCGGTTGCCCAGACAACCCGGTCTGAGATATAACAATCTGGACAGTTACTATATGGGGACTTAAGTTAACTATGCTCTTCCCAATAAGGAATAGAGCTCTGTAGACCTGTAGGATGTAAGTAATAATAACCCCCTGCTGTTCAAGAGCTTCCTCCTAAAGAACCGTTTCTTATGGTGGTTTTATGGCACAGGCAGAGGCCTGTTTCTGTTACTGCTAAAAGGAGCCAAGGCCCTGCTCAGCCGACATTCCATTCATCACTGCCCCTCAGTATATGTGTATTTGATCAAACATACAGAATACAAAACCCTTCTTATAAGTTAATGAATAAATAAGAATTACAATAAATACATTTTCTACAATTCCTCCCTTTTGTCCCCAAAGGGCCAGTAAAACGAATTAATTCCAGTATAAAATACATTCTTTATTATCAGAAATTCCTGGTCTTAAGGATCAGGAGGTTACAGTTACTTTCAAGTAAATTATAGCAGAATCAAACACTGACTATCAAGACAGTTGTTATAGTTATAAAGAACAATGTTCAATTTATACTAAGTGTGTATCCTCGTCTTCCTCCACGGGGTCCATCTGCTATCGTAGTCGCCCTGCGGGTTTGCCATACTGGGCCAAGGCCCCTTCTGGGTTTGATGTATACCATTGTGACAACTCCAGGTAATCTATGTGTGTCATTTACCTAAGCGTGGACTTGTGAGGCAGTCAGTATTTGTGAGCATCAGTAGATCAGTATCAGTAGGTCAATTCTAAACATTGATTAGTTCTTTTCCTGAGGTATTAATAATGAAGAACAAGCATGCACTGTAAAACCTATGAGGAAGTTCTAGCCTTTCGTCGAGTTGTAATGTGTAGGAGAGAGTGCCTCCACTTTCCCTAATGATTGGACTTATATATGAGTGTATGGTGTATTGACGAAGACCTACTTTCGAGGAAAGCCCTTGTGGGAGCCATTCCCTGTTAGTAGCTAACTTCAGTCCTCCTGCTATACAGTTTGCCCCTGTGGGAAACCCCTGGAGACCCAGGGTCAGATATTCTGCTATGTCTTTTCTTCCCCCTTTGAACTTTATGTTCCCCAAAATGTGTTGTTGGAGTGTGTGGGTGAGTGGTGGAAGTGTTGAGGTGCAGTGCAAGTGCAGTTTGTGTGGTGGCATCTGGTTTCTTTGCTTGTTCGGTTTGGCTGTCAGAGTCAGTTCTCCAGGCCCACCATGGCAGTTTATGTGGATTCTAAACTCCACAGAGTACCAGTAGGCTGACCAGGATTGCAGCTATCATACTGAGGCAGCAGAGGTGGAGGTCACTGGCTCTCCCTGCTCTTGTATTGATTTTCCAGCTTTGTCTTTGTGAATTGCTAAGATCCCAATTAAAAATACAAACAAAAAAAAAGAAAAAAAAAGAAATGAAAGTCCAACTCCCCTCTGCTCTCTGATCTCCCCATGTCCTGACGACTGGCTCCTGGCTGGTGCAGTGAAGGATCCTGGAGTGTCTTTTGTGTTGTGTGGTCCTCTCCATTCCACCAACCTTCCTTGTTGTTACATGTGTGAACTGCAGTGCTTTAAAGCCTTATTGATGTTACTATTTCCCTCTTGTGATGTTGTCAGCCATTCTGGTGTCCCACATTTGATGTGTGTGCCCACTACTGTATGTGCTGTACCTCTCTATGACCCCAAAGTCAAGTGTCCCTGTTCCTATGAGTCAGTCCAGATGGTTACCTCTCCTTCATAGAGTTCAGCTCCTGGCTGATGTCAATGGCCCAGACTTGGACTCTCTGTTTTATGTGGCTTAATCTGTCACCCACCACTCCTTGGCTGTGGTGAATCTGCAACCATCAGTGTCCAATACTCTTACTCAGAACCCAAGGCAGTCTCTCATAGGTCTGAGCTTTGTTTGGCCCTAGAATGATCTGGACCACAGGTGTGAGGTACCACTTCATTGGACAAGGTGGATCAGTGATTCAGGACTCCTACATTGTGAGAAACAATGATAGAATCTCACACAACATAAAGTTAGAATCCCAACTACAGCGGAGAGTTGTGTATTAGCTAACTCCATTAAACCCCAATCTTGTTTCAGTTGTTTCTTAATCAAACATATGTCTTCCTCTCCCCTTTTTTACTTTTAGAGAAAAATAAAAAAATAAATGAATAGGCTAACTCCTTTAAAACAGATTAAAATCATGATTTCTGTAAGATAGGCTCCTAACCAAATAAACAACACTTTCTGAACCAGACTGGATCATTTAGGAACAAAATAAAAGACAAAACAAGAGTCACCTGACTAGCTTGCCAAGAAAAAATATTAGAAACTGCAAAATGAGTCACCTGCTTTATACATTATCCTATCACCCAAACAGATACCACAAATTCCCCACAGTTTATCATAAACATGTAACTCTTACTCCACTTCATCCTTCTATATTTTAGTTAACAAAGTTCTTCTCCCCCATTTTTCACCCACACTGACCAATCAAACTTATGTCACGTGGACACCCCTCTCTCGACACTAAGGGGAGAAATACATTGTTACTACAACCCCAAGATCTGAGTATGTTTTATGTCATGTCCCCAAATAATCAAACCTAAAAGCATTTGTGAGTATGTTGGGTTTAACATTGGGTCTGCATGTCTAGATGTGTAAACACACACACAAAACCAATCCTAATTAGTTTAAACCTATGTTTGTAATGCAGCATTAATCATAGAATAAGTAAAATAAAATCTAAACATCCAGCTTACTGTCAATATAGCCTACCATAACCATGTTTATTTATTCATACATTTTTCTTATAGAGAACGTTGAGAATATTTAGCCTAAATTAGGAATAACCGTTTTACAAATGTGATTGTGAATGTAGCACACTTTTCTTTCAAATTTTTATCATTGATGTCATTAACTTGTAAATCACCAAACATCCAGACATATAGAACAAATAGCACAAATAAGCAGGTTTGCAGTTTTTCTTTCAGCCCTTCCCTTACGCCTTCGTCAATGGCACCTGTTTTATACGGGAGAAGGAGACAGATAATTATTCCACCAGGTGGCCCTGGTTGTGTCTGATTGCCCCGCACTTGCTTGCTGACTTCTGCTGTGGCTGGGTTGGGAGCTCTAGCTCAAACCAACCCTGTCACACAAGTTAAAACTATTAACAATTTTGTGGCTCCTGCCTTGAATATATTTGAATATTTTATAGTACCAGAATGGGAATGACCCATAACCAATACAGCTCAATTAATAAACATAACCCAGTCTTATTTTGGCTACACCTCAACAGAGAATGTAATTGCATTGTATAGATATATTCAGTTAATTTGCATCGCCTATATTATTATATAATTTTGGTGAGTGCCTAGTGCTTGGCACATATCTTTTTTCAGTTAATTATTTGAAGTGTGTCCCTTGATCAGATATGACGAATTTCTGGGACACCAAACCTTGGTATGACCTCTCACATTAAACATTTCAAAACAGTCTTTGCATCATTGTTTTGTGTTAGAAAAGCTTCCACCAAACTTGGAAATATGGCTTATTACCTGACAAGCAATAGCATTTGTCTCCAGCCCTCTCTGTCATTTCAATAAAATCTATTTGTAAATGTACAAACGGACCCTGTGGTGTGGGTGTTTTATCTTGTTTTACAGGGCCTGTTTTCTGTATGTTGCGTACCTTAGGCGCATTTATATAGCACAATTCAACATGTGTGAAAGTACAATAACAAAAACAAATACTCAAATGAAAACATCACTGCAAATGAATACATTATTAAGTGCTCAGTCATAGGCACGTGAGAAGAGAAATGTTTTTAACCTGGATTTAAAAATTGATACGTTTGGGGCACGTCTAAGATCTTCCGGTAGTTTATTCCAGTTGTGTACAGCATAAGTGATAAACACAGCTTCTCCATGTTTAGTTTGGACTCTGGGCTCTACTAGCTGACCTGTGTTCATGGATCTAAGAGCCCTACTCGGTTTATATTCTGCAAACATATCTGTAATGATATGATAGAAATCCAGGACACAAGAGGGCGCTGTTATAAAACGGAGGTTCACAAACTAGTAGCGGTGTGGATGCAATGGTTTGTCTTCATTAAAGCATTACAGTAGCACCCGATGGCGTAAGTCTCGTTATCATTACATGTTGTCAGAACGGACAAATCCTCGCCAAAATGGAAGCACTAAAAGCACCAGACCCGCTGAGATTGGAAGGAAATATCGCAGACAATTGGAAGAAATGGAAACAAAAATTCGAACTTTACATGACCGCTACAGGCATTGAAGGAAAAGCTCAAAAAGTACAAAGCAGCACGTTACTACACGTCATCGGGGATGAGGCTCTTGAAATTTACAACACCTTTGAATTCACGCAGCAGGAGGACAGATTAAAACTCAAGGTACTACTAGACAAATTGAAGGAACATTTTACCCCACACAGGAATGTAACGTTTGAGAGACATGTGTTCAACACTCGTGTTCAGGCTCCCGGTGAAAACATAGACCAGTTCGTTACTGACTTAAGAACAAAGGCCAGGTCATGTGAGTACAGAGATTTATGTGACAGTCTAATAAAAGACTGAATAGTCGTGGGAATAAGGGATGACCAAATAAGAGCCAAGTTGTTGATTTAGATCTGCCCAAGGCTGTGTCTATATGTCACGCTGCGCAGGCGAGCTGCACGCAAATGGACAAATTGCAAACCGCACAAGCAGAGTGTGTTGTCAATGAAGTCAAAAGGGAGCGCGCGAAAAAATCTCAAACGTCATTTGTCACTTCACACAGGCAAAACATGATACAGGATTGTAAATACTGTGGCAGAGAAAAATGCAAGAAATGCGGAAAAATCTATCACTTTTCAAGCAAGTGCATGTCCAAAACATTGTCATATGCAACAAAAAAGCCAATACACATGGTAGAAGAACATTCTGACTCAGAAGAAATGTTTATAGACATGGTAAAATCAAATAATGGTGAAGACTGGAAAGTAGACCTCATAATAAATGACAGGAAAATAAGATTTAAAATAGACACAGGAGCTCAATGCAATATCATACCAGAATCAATCCACAGACAGACTGGTGCACAACTTTGGAAGTCTAAAGCAAAGTTAGTAATGTCCATCATCCATCCATCATCTTCCGCTTATCCGGGGCCGGGTCGCGGGGGCAGCAGTCTAAGCAGGGATGCCCAGACTTCCCTCTCCCCAGACACTTCCTCTAGCTCTTCCGGGGGGACACCGAGGCATTCCCAGGCCAGCCGGGAGACATAGTCCCTCCAGCGTGTCCTAGGTCTTCCCTGGGGTCTCCTCCCGGTGGGACGGGACCGGAACACCTTCCCAGGAAGGCGTTCCGGAGGCATCCGAAACAGATGCCCAAGCCACCTCAGCTGACCCCTCTCGATGTGGAGGAGCAGTGGCTCTACTCTGAGCTCCTCCCGGGTGACCGAGCTTCTCACCCTATCTCTAAGGGATCGCCCGGCCACCCTGCGGAGAAAACTCATTTCGGCCGCCTGTATCCGGGATCTTGTCCTTTCGGTCATGACCCAAAGCTCATGACCATAGGTGAGAGTAGGAACGTAGATTGACTGGTATATCGAGAGCTTCGCCTTGCGGCTCAGCTCTTTCTTCACCACGACAGACCGATACATCGACTGCATTACTGCAGAAGCTGCACCGATCCGTCTGTCAATCTCCCGTTCCATCCTTCCCTCACTCGTGAACAAGACCCCTAGATACTTAAACTCCTCCACTTGAGGCAGGCACTCTCCACCAACCTGAAGTGGGCAAGCCACCCTTTTCCGACTGAGGACCATGGCCTCGGATTTGGAGGTACTGATTTTCATCCCCAACGCTTCACACTCGGCTGCAAACCGTCCCAGTGCATGCTGAAGGTCCTGGTTAGAAGGGGCCAACACGACAACATCATCTGCAAAGAGCAGAGACGAAATCGTGTGGTCCCCAAACCTGACACCCTCCGGCCCCTGGCTGCGCCTAGAAATTCTGTCCATAAAAATTACAAACAGAACCAGTGACAAAGGGCAGCCCTGCCGGAGTCCAACATGCACTGGGAACAAGTCTGACTTACTGCCGGCAATGCGGACCAAGCTCCTGCTTCGGTTGTATAGGGACCTGACAGCCCTTAGCAAAGGACCCAGGACCCCATATTCCCCAAGCACCCTCCACAAGATGCCGCAAGGTACACAGTCGAATGCCTTCTCCAAATCCACAAAACACATGTGGATTGGTTGGGCAAACTCCCATGAACCCTCCAACACCCCGTAGAGGGTATAGAGCTGGTCCAGTGTTCCACGGCCCGGACGAAAACCACACTGTTCCTCCTGAATCCGAGGTTCTACTATCGGCCGTATTCTCCTCTCCAGAACCCTGGCATAGACTTTCCCGGGCAGGCTGAGAAGTGTGATCCCCTATAGTTGGAACACACCCTCCGGTCCCCCTTCTTAAAAAGAGGGACCACCACCCCGGTCTGCCATCCCAGAGGCACTGTCCCCGACCGCCACGCGATGTTGCACAGGCGTGTCAACCAAGACAGCCCCACAACATCCAGAGACTTGAGGTACTCAGGGCGGATCTCATCCACCCCCGGTGCCTTGCCACCGAGGAGTTTCTTGACCACCTCTGTGACTTCAGCCCGGGTGATGGACGAGTCCACCTCTGAGCCCTCATCCTCTGCTTCCTCAATGGAAGACATGTCAGCGGGATTGAGGAGATCCTCGAAGTACTCCTTCCACCGCCCAACGACATCCTCAGTTGAGGTCAACAGCTGCCCACCTCTACTGTAAACAGCGTTGGTAGGGCACTGTTTCCCTCTCCTGAGGCGCCGGATGGTTTGCCAGAATCTCTTCGAGGCCAGCCGATAGTCCTTCTCCATGGCCTCACCGAACTCCTCCCAGGCCCGAGTTTTTGCCTCCACAACCACCCGGGCTGCAGCCCGCTTGGCCTGTCGGTACCCGTCAGCTGCCTCAGGAGTCCCACAAGCCAACCAGGCCTGATAGGACTCCTTCTTCAGCTTGACGGCATCCCTTACTTCCGGTGTCCACCACCGGGTTCGGGGATTGCCGCCTCGACAGGCACCGGAGACCTTACGGCCACAGCTCCGAGCAGCCGCTTCGACAATGGCGGTGGAGAACATGGTCCACTCGGACTCAATATCTCCAACCTCCCTCGGGATCCAGTCGAAGCTCTGCCGGAGGTGGGAGTTAAAGATCTCTCTGACAGGAGACTCGGCCAGACGTTCCCAGCAGACCCTTACAGTACGCTTGGGCCTGCCGAGTCTGTCCAGCTTCCTCCCCCGCCATCGGATCCAACTCACCACCAGGTGGTGATCAGTTGACAGCTCCGCCCCTCTCTTCACCCGAGTGTCCAAGACATACGGCCGCAGGTCAGATGAGACGACAACAAAGTCAATCATCGACCTGCGGCCTAGGGTGTCCTGGTGCCACGTGCACTGATGGACACCCTTATGCTTGAACATGGTGTTCGTTATGGACAAACTGTGACTAGCACAGAAGTCCAATAACTGAACACCACTCGTGTTCAGATCAGGGGGGCCGTTCCTCCCAATCACGCCCCTCCAGGTGTCACTGTCGTTGCCCACGTGGGCGTTGAAGTCCCCCAGTAGAACAATAGAGTCCCCAGTCGGAGCACTTTCCAGCACCCCTCCCAGAGACTCCAAGAAGGTCGGGTACTCTGCACTGCCGTTCGGCCCGTAGGCACAAACAACAGTGAGAGACCTATCCCCGACCCGTAGGCGCAGGGAAACGACCCTCTCGTTCACCGGGGTAAACTCCAACACATGGCGGCAGAGCTGGGGAGCTATGAGCAAACCCACACCAGCCCGCCGCCTCTCACCATGGGCAACTCCAGAGTGGTGAAGAGTCCATCCTCTCTCAAGGAGTGTGGTTCCAGAGCCCAAGCCGTGCGTAGAGGTGATCCCGACTACCTCTAATCGGAACCTCTCAACCTCACGCACTAACTCAGGCTCCTTCCCCGCCAGCGAGGTGACATTCCACGTCCCTAGAGCCAGTTTCCGTGTCCAGAGATCGGGTTGTCTAGGCCCCTGCCTTCGACTGCCGCCCGATCCTCTTTGCACCGGCCCCTTATGGTCCCTCCTGTGGGTGGTGAGCCCACGGGAGGGCGGCCCCACGTCACCCGTTCGGGCTGAGCCCGGCCGGGCCCCATGGGGGAAGGCCCGGCCACCAGGCGCTCGCATTCGAGCCCCAACCCCGGGCCTGGCTCTGGGGTGGGGCCCCGGCTGCGCCATACCGGGCGACGTCACGGTACTCAAAATTTTATTCTTCATTAAGGGGTTTTGAACCGCTCTTAGTCTGACCCGTCGCCTAAGACCTGTTTGCCTTGGGAGACCCTACCAGGGGCATATAGCCCCAGACAACATAGCTCCTAGGGTCACTCGGGTACTCAAACCCCTCCACCACGTTAAGGTGGCAGTTCTTGGAGGGGTAACTGTTATTCTATTGTTAAATATAGCTTGTAAATCCTTGTGCCACAGGTCAGCATTGCAGTTATAATGGTCTGTTCTAGTACTGTTTTTACCTCTGTATTTTTATATAAATATGTATGTCAAGTTTTGTTTATCACAGATACAAGAGACACAGATCTTATTGCAGCACGGTGTAAATCTTGTGCTCCAGGTCAGCAATGCCATTATAATTCGCCTTATTCACCTACGGCACTTCCTTTAAACCAAAACGAGGCTGTGGGGTACAGAAGTAACGTTGGCCCGCCCATCTGTAGACTTCTGTCATAACGTTACCTACAATGCCGCTGCATTGTTGTGTTCCCAAACGTACGTCTTCAAAGAGAAAGAAATCCTATACAGGTCAAACCTTCCATCGTTTCCCCAAAGATCCTGTACTTGGCCGTGAATGGATTCATAAAATAAGAAGAGATTCAAGGTAAGATGTTAATATTAGTTTACGATGTTAACGTTAGCCATATTTACGTTAACCGTCATAGTGATAGCTAGCTAAACCTTCTGGCTAAATAGACATGACTTGATTAGCCACAAACCGGTCCTTTTTAAGTTATAACAAGCGAAGGGCTGATTCGGGGGTAACGTTAACGTTTTTACTATCCTGGTCAGCTAACGTCCTGCCGTGGATAGCCGTGTCTTACAGCAAAATATAAACAAGACGTGATCTGTGCCTGTTTATGATAACCATTGCTAATCTAGACCTTGTTAAGCACACACCTACGTATAAACAGTAACATCCATTTTACTGGGTTTGTGCATCTCAGTAGATGACATTACTGATTCGTTTTTAGCATCTGTGTGACCTGAATAGTACCTTCTCCAACCCTACGTAACATCGCTATGTGAAATGAGCAACCCATGCCTGTAAACAAATTAACTTATACTTAATATTTATTCATTTTAATAACCAACAGTAGCGCCCTGCCTTGCTTTGTAGTGACACATTGGAAACAAGCTATTTTGACTGATGGTTCCAATACACTTTTAGCTAAAGATCACATCAACTGCACATAACATGGTATTTTTAGTCTAGCAGGGAAAGATGAACTGTTGATATGAATGATCAAGATGAACTGTTGAACGTTTAGCTAGCGTATTTGTTCTAGCAGTGCCACCACAGACAAACTGCAAACTGAGCAGTTTATCCACAGTCATGATACCTGAATGTTGTAAGGTGCCTCGTTTGTTTGCCTTGAGCGAAAAGACTTAGCTCTCACACTGACTGTCTCGCTCCTCTTGACTGTCTGTAAAATTATTTATTGTTAACACTCAAAATAACAGTCAGTCTGGTGTGGTTAATATATCTTAACAATGCTTAGCATCAGCTTGTAATGTTGTCACGTCCTGTTTTATCTAGCTAACAAGCTAACTTTAAAAGTAACGTTAGCTAATGTTGATTTCAGAAAAAAAGCTGTGATCGTCTGTGCATTACCTTCCACGTCGTGCACATATCCCTCGATCCAGTTGCTGTATCCTTTCAGCAAAACAGCCTGGGGAATCATGCAGTCCTTATTGGCCCATGATGACAGACGCCCGCTGCTGCGCTCTGTCAATGAACTTCCTGTTTAGAGTGTACCCCCTAGCCTCGTTTTGGATTTCAAGATGGAGGCGCGGTGAATAAGGTCAAATTATTACCACTTTTCCTATTGTTAGAAATGGCTTGAAAATGTGATTTTATACCTCGATTTATTTGGTATCCTGCACATTCTTTGGTACCAAATATCCTCATTACTTGTTATGTTTACTGGTAATTATTTTCATCCCAGAGCTGACCTCTTTATATTATTAACAATTATTGTGTTTGTGTTATAATTTGCTTGCATGGCTGTTATTTTTTTTTTTAAACCACATTTAATTGGAAACCTGTATGTTCTGTAGTGTGTATTTATGTATATTTCTTTCTGCCTGTTATTTATTTCAGTGATCTGACACATCTTGTTTGAATGACAGTTACTGTACTTTGAAATGTGGAATTAAAACACCAAATGAAAATGTGTCATTATTCTCGATAAACTGCATGCTATAAATATTAAATTTATATATTTATTTTTTTAGAAAATGGCAGATCGTTTCGCCAGATAAGACCCCATTCCTCAGCTGAGATCGTACAGAGCCCTTTGAAACACTTGAGAGAGCCCTTTGAAACGGCATTGATTTGAACTTCAACATTTTGGTTGTCTTTGAAGCCAATTGTGTGGAGAAAAACCCTGAAATGTTTTGCTCAAAAAACTGAAGAAAGAAAGACATGAACATGTTGGATGGCATTGGGGTGAGTGAATTATCAGGAAATGTTCATTTTGAGGTGAACTAATCCTTTAACCTGTATTAACCTGAATTGAATGTTTTATATTTTGTAATTAATAAATACATTCATTTGAAATCCTTTTGACTACTGTACATTTTTGACAATAAAGACATTAGTTAAGTGGTAACTGCATCCATTTCAGATGTATAGAATAATTGTTTTTCCCAAAGATAGTTATAGTAGCTAAAAAGTATTTATAGTGAAACAGATTTATTGTTGTAGATTAATAGTGCGGGCCCTGTGTGGGCTTAGTGAGGGCTTCCTGGGGGCTTAGTGAGGGCTTCCTGGGGGCTAAGTGAGGGCTGCCCATGCATGGCCAGCGCTAAGGGGCCAACGTTTTGCCAATGAGCAAATTCTCATGGGGCCTGCGCTGGCAGCCCGCTGGGGGCCCTTAGGCTAGCCCTAAGTGGGCCTGTAAAGGGCCAGTGCAGGCTTGTGTTGAAGTATAACACTTCCCCGAGTTGGTTTGTTGGAAAGGAGAATAAAACACAGGGAGTCAGGGCAATTACCGTAGTTATACGTCCATTTAATACAGAAGCTTCTGGAGACACGTGTCGCCGCACAATGTCTAAGGATCAACAGTCAAAACATCATTTTTATACTTCTACTACGCCCAAAAGATAGAGTCGTTAAATTCACAGAACAAGTATGCTATTGGTCCAGTTCCAATTCTATTCCTTATAAGGATAAACGCAAACATCTTCTTGTCTCCTCCTGGTATCTGTCTGGTCTGTCAGACTATGTGTGTGTGTGTCTCTAACCTGTGTCCTGTTTCTCACAAAACAGACATACTTAATCTTTCTCTCCCCGGCAACTGCTTAAACAGGGTTTCCTATTCTCCTACTTGCTCCTTCAGTTTCGGTTCATATTACAGACATTTAATATTTTGTTTCATTGGTTACAACAGCTTATAACAGTTCACTAACTTATACAATCAATACATCTACACTTGTTTGCAGGGTGTTGTTTGACTCCTTGTGCTATATTAATGCCCAATAGCAGCTAGCAGTGGAATAAAATTGTCAGACTTGACTTTGCTTAGCCAAATCTGAAATGGTTACATCTATACTATTCAACCATTAAAATGTTAGACCTTACATCAAACAAAACAATTTCCCAATTAACCACTTAAAAACATCCTGTAATTGGAAAATATAAAACATAACAGATCCCAATGCTCTGTTATAACTATCCAAACAGGAAAAAAAAAATATTGTACACAACTCCTTATAAATACCAATTTGATTTGCTTGAGCCTTAAGCCCACACTCTTTCCAATCATAATCAATTATCATATCATACATCCCCACTGCCTTCACTTCATTAAGTCAATGGAAAGTGACACCATGAGTGAATGCAGAACAATGACAAAAACGGCTACAGAAGGCGCCATCCTGAACCTGCACTGGCCATCTTTTCAGGACAGACATGAAAAATAGAGGATTGGTAGTAGGGATGGATCTATAATCCGGTCGATAAGGAGTTGCATCCTGTATATTCATCAAAACAAAGTGAACAAGTTAAAAAACACGAACATTCACTAACACAAAGACATCAATGTGCAACACGGTCGCTTGTGCGAAGGAATTATAAACCATATAACCTATTAACTAATTTTACAACATAGCTAAACAGCTCTCAAATTTGGCTTTACCACAGTACCATCACAAAGGTCTGTGAAATTGGCTATCATGCACTTATAATATCCTGTAGTTCCTTGGCACATGCCTAACTAAATTGTTTGGCCCCCAAGGGATAAACTGCGCAACTAAATTGTAGGAGTGAAAAACTCCAGCCCATGTGCAGTGGTTTACCTGTTGCAACCACCAGGGCAATTGTATTAGCATAGCTACAGCATACAACTTTAGAATTTTTACAGGCAACGGCCAAACTACCTCATGAAAAACAGTGTCTTGATTAACCTCCTAAATTTTAGGGAATTCGCAAAGTTAGATTCATTTTTATTCCAAATAGTCAGCCAAACCCTAAATCACAACTTTTATGCTTTTTCTTTGTTCTATCATAAACAATGGAGGATGACTTTAGGTCTCCACCCTCACTTCCGTTGGTTTCAAAATCATACATTTCAACATTAAAGCTAATGAGAGGAAAATATATTTAGCTTTCACTTAATGTTTGTTATCCCAAACTAAATATGCTTGTGTTGATAAAATTACCATGGATGAGACCAGTCTGAACACTCAAATTTAACCCTTAGTCATAGGCTACTCTGATGTAATGGGAGAGGTTGTTTGGGGTCATCCTAGGGGTCTGCCCCCCTTCCTGAAGCTCCACCCATTTATGGCAAGCCATTAAAAAGGACAAATGTTTGTTTATGGTCCTCAGACTATCCTATCAATTTAGCCAACATCCTTTATTAACTGGAGATATTGATTTAGTATCCAACCCATCTAATATTTTTTTATCATTATCTACACAACAACTCAACATTAGGAAATAAAGAAAACTCTTAGGAATGGCGATGTAAACAGAAAACAGATGTATGACGTCACTAAAATTAAGGTACAATAAGTAATCCAAAGGAAACTCAATGTATGCCTTAAACACTGTTACATCAATACCCTATTCGTTCATTAGTCAATTTACCATTTTAGAATTTAAACTTAATTAACGAGTATCAGGCGTTGGTTTTAAATTGGTAACTATAAATAAGAGAGACTATTGTTAAGAATTTTACATGTATCAGAATCTCTGAAGAAGGACAAGGCTTCGGTCCGAATGGAAATTTAGCACAAAGATTTATTAATAGAAAATGATAAGTCAAGATACATGAATTACACTGCAGCGGTCAAATATTTGCTTAACCTTCGAGCTTCCACAAAATATTCGCCCCGAATCAAGATCGAACATCGGTTTTGATTCTCCCGCCACAGGGGCGGTTACTTTTCACTCTCGTGAGTAAAACCCATCCTTATTGGCTCTTTGTTGGCATGGTGACCTGTTGGACGAATCTCTTTGTTTTCGCTGTCCAATGAAGAAGGGCATGCTCTAAACTCTTCCCATTTGGGGTTACCCTTGGTCATAGATCAACAGGTTCTTGCATACAGGTGTGAAATCTTAACCAGGGTACAGTCATTTACATTCTGTTGTCCTAACCTAGACTAGAACATCAGGGGGTTGGAGACAGAAGGTCCTATCCTGCTGTATAGGGGGCAGTTTCATTTGTATGTTAATTGTGGGGTTTTAATCCTGTCTCTCTATCTGAGCCAGGTGTGAAGTCTGAGTGAGTGTTGGCTGAGTGTAATGTATGGAGTTTTAAACTTTGATGGTTATTGTATTCAATCATATTTCCCTAACCTGGCTGCAGCATACAATTTAATAAAACAAAAACATAAGAATACATGGTTATTAAATCAGCATTATTTAAACTTCATTTATCTCAACACCGGGAAAAACAACTTCTTCCTCGCGATTGCAAATCGAGCCCCTAAGCTCTCCAACCGAAGTTCAGCAGAATCGTTAAAACATATCCATTGGGTTGCAGCAGCATCATGTTAGATATCGGCCATTTCGTATAGTGGTTGTAATAATTAGCATATCCATTTGTCAAGGGAGAGAGAAATTATATTATTTATTGCAGCATTAGAAAGTCTTGTTCATGAGGTTACGGACCAGGGGCCTGTTGCACAAAACCAGGATAAGGGATTAAGCCGGGATATTCAAGTTATCCTGGATGAATTTAGCTTTGATTTGGTTGCACAAAAGCAGGCTGAATTAAACCCAGCCAAGTAACCATGGCGATTTATTCTTTGCAGCTAGCCTGCTCCAGAGCAGGCTAACAGCCAGTCTAAGATTAATCATGGAGTCTTATGTGTTAAATCAGCTGCCGCTCTGATCCAAAATAAACGTCTTTAACAGTTGTTCCGTTGTCTTCTGAATGTGTTCTGCTTTATTGTGATTTAAATTGCAGTTTAGATGGTTGGAAATGGTTGATGAATTTGCAACAGTGATTTCAATGAAGTTAGTGATGAAGGCAATATATGAAGTCCCATTCACCTGTGTTTTTCCCTGCACCATGGCATGCCCATTTCCGAATGATGTTTTGGATGAAGAAGCGATGATATTGAGACGTGCTTTCAGACGTGAGAGGGTGTTTCGGGACAGATCAGACCCTTTAGCTTTTCCCGACGAGTACCTGCATGAGAGGAATTGATTTACTGGAGATGGAATCTGTTATTTGTGCAGACTGCTGTCCCAAAATTCAGCACCGCACAGCACGAAGCCATGCTCTCGCCATCCCACAGATGGTCTGTGTGGCACTGCGTTTCTTTGCAAGCGGCATGTTTTTATATGCCATGGGAGATGCCGAAATTCTAAATAAAGGCACTATTTGCCGTTGTGTCAGAAGTGTGTGTTTGGCACTGAAGTCCGTGGCATACATCTTTATTATTCCTTCCCTGGCCACAGAAGAATGTGCTTCATCAAAGAGGATTTCTACAAAATTGCAGGTAACATGAATTACAGATTACAAAAACGTGTTACATTACAACAGTCACAGGATATACTCAGACTATTTTGTGTAACAGCTTTCCCTAATGTCATTGGTGCGCTGGACTGCACACAGATCCGCATTAAACGCCCCTCAGGGGCCCACAAGGGATATTATGTCAACAGAAAATCCTTCCATAGTATCAATGTTCAGGTAAACATTTTGTTACTGTCAACTAGCCCAAATGTATTCTGTGCATGAAATGTATACTGAATAGGAAACACTGCATTGTTTCAGATGATCTGTGATGCTGCCTGAATCATTACCAATGTGGAGGCAAAGTGGCCTGGGTCTACATAATATTGCCTGTCTGAGGAAGGAAAGGGGTCCAGCAGTGGCACCGGAGATTGAGTGGGACAATGCAGCTATATTCCCAGATGACATTAATGGCAGGCTGGTCAGAGACCAATACATTATTTCAGATGAGTGATTTCATTGTCTTGTCCTTCTCTAATAAAGGATAGTTTGTGTTACTCCTTAATTAGGCCTAATGTTTTATTCAATATTATATTAGCTTACTTTGGTTTCATAACCTAAATTTTCGTCTCACCTCACTGAACCAATAACTTTGCATAGTGTAGTGTACATTCATCACACAGGGAACACCACAATGCTTCTTAAGTTTTTTATTTTATTGCTGTCACTTGTCAGTTTGGAGCTTGGGAGAGAGAACGAAAAACATGATTAATACATTGTTTTACAGATATGCTTAGTGTTGACTGAAGTCACTAACTTCTTTTCTAGTTTCTGTATCTCCAGATCCAGTTTCCTCAGTGTTTTCTTCTTGATTTCTATACCAAGGTCCAGATCCTTGGGAGTCCTTTTGCTTACAGCAATCTGTGCATCTACCAGCTCTATTTGCTTTTTCAGATGTCTTACAGTTTGTTAATTCTGTAAACCACCCATTGATTATCACAGCAGAAATTGTGCATAATTTAGATTTCCATTAGCCCATACTTACTATGTTGCCAGGCAGGCTGTCAGACTGTACTGCGTCTGGATCCTGTTACATACATACATTTCTGAGTGCTACATCACTGAATTCTCTTCCATTATGGGCTATATATGCATTTCCATAAGATTGACATGATACCTCAGGCCTCTGTCCTGTGACACAGTCTCCTCATCATCAGCTGCAGCAGCCCCTTCCCATGCTACATAAGCCCCTTCCCCCTGCCATATTAAATAGAATTTGTATTGACAGGATGTGCCAAGCCATATGCTTTTAATAAATAATACTCACTGGATCATCGTCTGGTGGCAGGAGAGTAACTGCGTCGCCGGACACTGCAAGACACAAGGTCAGACAGTCCACATATGCCCATAAATGGTTGATTGGGTTTGATGTGCAGTACTGGAAAATGTACCTTGTATGAAGAGGGCTGGTGGAACAGAGCCTGTAGCTGTCCCACCCTGAGTCCCTTCCATCACAGGCCTTCCTTGGTTTAAGTCAAGGGCCATTTCCTCAGCTGGGGTGAAGTCTGGAGCTGGATGCCACCCCCCAGTGCCAGACAAATGAGTCTTCTAACTGCTAAAATCCATTTAGATAAAATGTGAGCAGGCATCTTGTAAGTTATTTCTACATACCATTTGCACACTGTTAAGAATTAAGGCACTTACCAGCCTGCAAACGGTTTTTATATTTGATCTTGACTTATTGCCAGATTCTTTTTTGCCCAGTCACATTTGTTCTGTATGAACATTAATTGTAGGAAGATATTTAGAATTAGACATGGCTTCTAGAGATTTGTGCACATGGTTGTAAAACATATTTTCGCATTGTGAATAAGGGTTTGAAATTAAGCCTAGTCTTTAGGGTAAACTTCCCGAGGAACATTAATTCCTTCTGCTCACTTATGGCAAAGTAGGCTAAATAAAATGTTATTTATATTGTGCTTTAAATGTTAGGCTACTCAAAGACACGTTACAGTACAACCAGCACATTTAGCACACAACGAGATACAGCACTGAAACCAACACATAAAACAAGCATAAAAGCAATTAAAACAGTGTACAACTTTGCTAGTTAGTAGATCTTTTTAAATCCTTACGCATTCAGTCGGTCCGCTATTGTCTGCCAGACTTTTTCTCTTAATAAAAGCAGCCGTATTTCCTTTTCTGCATATTATATGCTTTACCTCCTCATAACTTTCCATAATTATTTGCTGCTCAACCCCCATGCCATATGGCCATCGTAAACATTCCTGTCATTAGAGCACAACCTACAGAGAGATAATCTAAACAGAGAGGTTTCTGTTGTTCTCATTATCTAGGCACATTCACTTCCAATGAAACGTACATTCATATTGTAATTGTTAATGCTCAGATTCCACAACACCCACGTGTCGATGCAACTTGCCCCGTACCGTCTATATATGTGTCACATGAAATCACTTTCTTTGACCAATGTTTTTGACATAAAAGCTTTTGCTGTACTGTGTTATAGTTCTGTGTAATGAAAATGTGTGGTCTTGGAGTTACAACGAAGGTAATGGTCTAGAAGCATGTAAATGAGGATCCAGACATTTCAGATTTGTTCCGTTCTCTAATCATTAGGGTAATGATATCGACAGGGTCATGTTGTTAAAGAGTACTGTTTTGTTACAGTCTATATCCTAATGAGTAAATTGTTTCAGGATTGATACCATGGGTTTATTTTGTATCAAGAGGATGGATTGTTATGGAAATTTGTGAACTGATGTTTACTTAGTTCTATACATATATAAATGGGTTACTAGTTAAAGGTACTGAGTCCCCATGTTTAGATAAGAAAAGGAATATAGGAGAGGGGGATCTGGTGTTTAGGGTCATTATTGACTGGTATCAGCAGATTATAGGGCTACTCGTAAATCTGCATCTATTGTTTGTCCAGATGATGTAAGACCTCTTAGGAGTTCTTAATCTAGTCAAAATCCTTTCCTCCGTCCTACTGCCCTCCTTCCATCCCCAATGTCACCCTGTATCTGGAACAAGTGCCTTCCTTTGGTGTCCACATTCCACTGGTCCTTCCACACCTTCCTCACCTCATTCCACACCACCACCTTAGCCTCTGCCCTGCTCAAGGACACCACCACGTCCACCACCCCCCTCACTAGGGCCTGTTTCACTAATTTATTGGCTACTTCGTTTCCAGCCACCCCAGCATGAGCCGGAACCCACATGAATGAGACCTGCATCCCATCTCTTCTTACTCTATCCTGTGCTTCAAACACCCTGTTTAAAATGTCCTGCCGCCTAGTGGACTTGAAAGACTGCAAACTAATTGACACCTGTTGAAGTCAACACTTCCCCGAGTTGGTTTGTTGGAAAGGAGAATAAAACACCAGGAGTCAGGTCAATTATCATACTGTATATTCCGTTTATTACAAAAGCTTTTGGAGACAAGGTGTCGCCACACAATGTCTAAGGATCAACAGTCAAAACATCATTTTATACTTCTACTACGCCCAAAAGATAGAGGCGTTAAGTTACAAAGCAAGTGTGCTATTGGTCCAGTTCCAGTTCTATTCCTTATAAGGATAACTACAAGTATCCCCTTGCCCCCCTTGTGGTTTCTGTGTTGTCTGTCCGATTATGTGTGTGTGTCTCTAACCTGTGTCCTGTTTCTCAAAAGACAGACATACTAAATCTTTCTCTCCCCGGCAACCGCTTGAACAGGGTTTCCTGTTCTCCTACTTGCACCTTCCGTTTTAGCTCATATTACAAACAATTAATATTTTGCTTCATTGCTTACAACAGCTTACAACAGTTCACTAACTTATACAATCAATATATCTACACACCTCACATGAATCAGAGCAAATAACCACCCTATCCAGCTTCGTGTCCTCCACCCACCTCGATGCAAACTGCACCGCCAGAAGCTCCGCCAAGTGATCCGTAACCCTTTTAGTGACACTCACACCCCTAACTCCCCTAACTACAAAAGCTGCCCCCGTCCCTGGGTCTTTTGAACTACACACTCCGGGTACCCACCCTCCAGGTGCCTCTTAACCACCTTGGCAAAGCAGAGGCCCAACCGATCCTCTCGCACCATCTCCAGTATTCCAAGATCCACCACTGGAGGCAAAAGCACCCACGGAGCTCTCAATGTCAAATGTAGTCACTGTAGGACTACATTTCCTCCCTCCAAAACTTACCTCTCTGGCCAGGGCATCCCCTACCCACCCAAAGCTCATGATCTCCCTCCCACCATGTTCCCAGCACCCCAACAACACCTTTTTTGTAGGGTGCAAACCCCCATGTCCCTGCAAATTAACCCAGTAATTAATCAACAATTGCCTTCTCCTCAAGTGTAATGGCATCTCCCCCATCTCCACCTGCAGTGCTGATACAGGAGATGTCTGAAATGCCCCACTACAAACTCAAAGCCCCTGTGCCTGCACTCTATCCAACCTTTCCAGAGTGCTCACTGCTGCTGACCCATAAACTATAAACCCATAGTCCACCACTGATCTAATTAATGACAAATACATGGTTCTCATCACAGCTCTACCAGCCCCCCAATTTTTCCCCAACAGGCAGGGCATCACATTCAAAACCTTCTTACACCTCACCACCACCCTCTCAATGTGCTCTCCCCATGTCATTCTGGTATCAAAGACGACACCCAGAAACCTGAAAACCTAAACCTTCTCCACAGTCCTCCCATACAATTTTACTTTGACCTCGTCACCCACCTTCCTCCTTGCGAAAATTATCACCTTTGTCTTTTCTACTGAAAACCTAAAACCCCACTGTCTTGCCTATCTTTCTACCCCATCTACCGCTTCCTGAACCTTCCTGACAACATACGTCACATTTCTACCCCTCTTTTACAATGCCCCATCATCAGCATACAGTGACCTACCTACACCCTGCTGAACCCGACAGTACACATCATTAATCATTATCAAAAACAGCACCGGACTGATCACACTCCTCTGAGGGGTTCCATTCTCCACATCAAATTTCCTGGACATCGTCGTCCCCACCCTCACCTGAATTGACCTACCAAACAGGATGTCTCTAATCCAATTGTAAATCCTGCCTCCAACCCCCATGATTCCGAGCTTAATCAGCAGCCCCTCCTTCCACAACATATGCTTTCTCCACGTCAAAAATAACAAGCCACCACTGCCCCCCATTCACGTGCCTTCCTGACCTCTGCCTCTAAACACAGAACAGGGTCCATAGTACTCCTTCCTAAATCCGCTCTGAAATGGAGCCACCAACCCCCTGCTCTCCATGAAAAACACCAATCTCCCCACAATCATCCATTGCATAACCTTACAGAGATGTGATGTCAGTGCTATCGGCCTATAGTTTGAAGGTCTTGTCGGATCCTTCCCAGGTTTCCTAATAAGCACCACCACCAACTCCTTCCATGCCACCGGTAACTTCCCCTCTACCCACACTCAGGCTCAAAACCTTGCCCAACACCCCATCACTGAGATGGGCCAACATTACATAACACACCTGATCTTTCCCAGGTGACGTATTCCCCACCTTATACAAAGCCTTCCTCACCTCAGCCACAGTGAACAGTGTATTCATATCCACCCTCCTGTCCATTGCCCCTGGATAGTCCCTCACTGTTTCATCCCTTTCCCGTTGCTCATCCCCAGATAAATGAGATGAGCTATGGACCCGTACAAACACTTTAGCCAACATTTCTGCCTTTTTTACATCAGGCACCACAACCTCATCCCCATCACCAAGCACTGGATAATCCCACTCCCTCCTTACCCCACTCACCCTCTTGATCATACCCCATACCTCCTCCACCGACATTTCCCGCCCAATAGAATCACAAAACCTCCTCCAACAAGCCCTCTTGGCATGCCGAATAGTACTCCTCAGCAGGGCCTGACTCTGTTTATACCTAATCATACTCTGGAAATTGTGTGTCCTTTTTAACACCCTAAACGCCCTATTACGGTCCTTCACTGCCTTCCCACACTCATCTGTCCACCATGGGACTGCCTTCCTCTTCCCTCTCCTCCCAGAGCCCCCCATAGCCCCCAAAGCCGCCCCAACTATTGCTGCCCTCAGCCACTCCTCCCCCCTATCCACCTCCCCGCCCCCATCACCAGCACCCATCAGCTGATCACTCACCTCCCGGAACCGTTTCCAATCTGCTCCATCAAACATCCACCTCCCCACTCCACTCTCCAACTCCTCCTTTTCCAGCCTCCGGCCTACTGTACACCTTATGTTAGTGATCACTCCCTATCGTATAGGCCCCCAAAACCTCCCACACACAACCTCCTGCCACCCTACTGGAAGCCAACGTCAGATCCAATACCGACTCTTTCCCTGTCCTGACATCAGTCCTAGTCCCACTACCATTGTTAAGGCACACCAGGTTAGCTACTTCCATGAACCCTTCCACAACTTGCCCATTGCCATCCGTTCCCAACCCACCCCACAAATTACTTTGAGCATTAAAATCCCCACACCACACCACCTTTTGCCTGGTTTGCCCCTCCACTGTTTCCAAGTCCCCCTGTGCCAATCTCAAACAGGGATTGTTAAACATTGCAAATTGTTGTTGTCTCTCTGTTGCGCAATTGGGCTGTTCTCTGCTCACAATACTCGGCCCTCATTCAGGGTTGCGGTTGGTGGGTGTCCCTTTGGTTGATGCTTGTCAGTATGGGTGGATTGATTTCCTGCCTGTTTGGCCCTGTCCGGGGCTTCCCCCCGATAGGGCCACAGTGTCACTGGACCCTCCTGTCTCAGCCCCAAGGTCTTACTGTGCTATATTATTGTGCTGGGGGAATACGGTCTGTTCTCTTTCTCCACTATAAATCCTTGTAGATCTAAGGAATGCATTTAAGGAATGATCTGAGCGACTTTGACAAGGGCCAAATTGTGATGGCTAAATAACTGGGTCAGAGCATCTCCAACCTCTGCTTTGGTTCGATCCAACAGACAAGTACTGTAGATCAAATTGCTGAAAAAGGGAATGATGCTACGGGTAGAAAGGTGTCAGAACACACAGTGCATCGCAGTTTTTTGTGAATTTGGCTGCGTAGCTGCCGACCAGTCAGGGTTCCCTTGCTGACCCCTGTCCACAGCTGATAGCACCTACAATGTGCATGTGAGCATCAGAACTGGACCACGAAGCAATAGAAGAAGGTGGCCTGGTCTGATGAATCACATTTCCTTTTACGTCACGTGGATGTAAACTGGCGGAGGCAGTGTGATGCTTTGGGCAATGTTCTGCTGGGATATGTTGGGTCCTGACATTCATGTGGATGTTATTTTGACACGTACCACATTCCTAAGCATTTTTGCAGACCGTGAGCACCGTTTCATGGCAACATTATTCTCTGATGGTATTGGCCTCTTTCAGCAGGATAATGCGCTCTGCCACAAAGCAAAAATGGTTCACGAATGGTTTGAGGAACACAACAACGAGTTCAAGGTGTTGACCTACATATTCCCCAGATCTCAATCCAATCGCGCATCTGTGGGATGTGCTGGACAAACAAGTCCGATTCATGGAGGCCCCACCTCACAACTTACAGGACTTAAAGGATCTGCAGCTAATATCTTGGTGCCACATACCACAGCACACCTTCAGAGGTCTAGTGGAGTCCATGCCTTGACTGGTCAGGACTGTTTTGGAGGCAAAAGGGGGACCCACACAATATTAGGCAGGTGGTCATAATGTTATGGCTAATCGTCATTAATCCCAATCAAAAGCTCCACAGAGCCCAAGTCCCGCCCATCAGCCCCCAGTGCCTGATAGTGCCCGTCTGCGGATTAGCGTCATGCTGGCAACATTAGAGATTCGGTAGCAACAATAAGACTTCCTGTTTTCGGATTTTGCCTTCAAAATAAAAGTCTGTGGTAAAACGCGATATTTTAATAATTTAATAATATTAAATTAATTTATTTTGCCACTTTACTTAGCATGTATTGTAACGATATAGATAATAAAAGGAATATCTACAAATAAAAACAAAGGATGAATATTATTCTAAGGTGGAGCACATTGAGAAATGGAAATGGAGTAAACTACTGTTGTAAACATTTCATATTTTAAAAATGAGTTGATGAATCCTTTATGATGTCATTTCTTATAAGTTTTCTGGTGCTCATTAGTTATATATGAGCTCTCTGCGCCAAATCCAGTAACACAGTACTTTCCACCTCCTCCTGCCATTGCAACACATTATAATATGCTGTACATGGGATACACATTGCATATTAGAATAAAAAATACTTTATACACCGCAGTCAATGCAGTGTAGGAAATTTTCATGAGAGTGTTTACTAACCAAATAAAATGAGTTTTTGCTGGGCACTATGTGCTAAATCCATCTACACAATATTTTCCACACCGTCTTCGGCCCCCATGGCAAAACCCTATAATATACTGTACATGGGATACATGGTACATTAAACTCATACAGAAAATACTATTCTACACACTGCAGTGAATGTATTGTAGGAAATGTTCAGGAGACTCTGTAGATTCAAAGTATGCTGGAAAATCAAAGGGCACTGTGTATTTGCAATTGTTGCTGGCATTTTACTCCGCCCATACCAATGTAACTGAATGGATATGAAATACATATTGCCCTATACAGTAGGAGACTGTATAGGGTTATTATATGCAAAAAAATGAAGAGGCACTATGAATTTGCAATTGTTACTGACATTTTACTCCACCCATACCATTGGCCACTATGTAACTCAATGGATATTAAATACATATTGACCTATACAGAAAAAACGATATAGTATGCAAGTATTCGATTGGAGATTCAGCCTGTCAGTTTAGTAAATGGTGTGTGGGTTTATTTTCGGTATGGTATATAGCTCAGGCACATTACTTAGAGCTCTGGTCCACACTACTCCAACACAGTGGGTGGCGGTAATGCACCATTAACCCTGCTTTCCAACCGCCAACGAAACAATAGAAAACGAAGAATAAAGGAAGACGGCATCATGGAGTAGCTAACTTACTATTCAATACATTAAACCTTTCTAGTTATTTGGGGGGAATTTTATGTTTTAGGAATACAGCTTTCAAAGGTAAAACCGTGCATTTACTTTGGCCAGCTTACTTTCTTGTTGTTTATTTTTGGTTAGAATTTTATTACGGAGACTCACCAAGCTTGCCAGCTAACAGCAGCAGCTTGCTGCAGTGTTAGCATTCAGACCAGTAATCAACTATTGGTCTTGAAAGGAATACCCTCATCATTGGGTTTTTTGTTGTTATGGTTCTCAACCGATGTCAAATTATGTGCCGCAAAACGACGTGTTTTCACATCGAGCTTCAATAGGCGAGGAAAGTAGATGTCGTTTATGAATGGGCTAGGCTACATGTAACCAGTATGCATGAAACGAAGTTGTTTTTGTTTCACTGACAGGTCGAGATGAGTGCAGAGGCAGTTGACCGTGTGGCTGTGAGTGGCAGTCGGCCGACCACTCCCCCTCAAACCTCCTGGTTTGAGTTTCTCCTGGATGAGATGCTGCTGGAGATCCACCTCCAGAAGTCCCATCCAGGTTTGCACACTAAAAGTTTTGTAATAGCACATATGTTACGTATCCCCTAAGGAGGGGAATCATTACACGCTATGGTGCTGGTACACAACAGTTTGTATGTTATGCAGTAGAGCCACAAGTGCCAACAGGGAGGACAGACACCAAAAGTACAGTATTAAACAAAGGTTCATTTTAAAAAACACAGTAATATGGGAAAAGGGACTGAGCGGGACCGAAGCAAAGAAAGTATAAGTGAAAATTCCTTCTAACTTAACTTTGCTACTGTAGACTGTCTAGTCTCTATAATCATAATACTGAGAGTGGTCCTTCCAGAATCTTACCTAGTTTTCACAGACAAATTATTGGGGTAGAATGTAAGCCCATGGGCGTCTTGTCTATATGTACTCCTTATATGCAGTCCCCTTCCCCCATGGATAAACAAAAATGTTTGCGTATGACATATGAGGAACAAGTAAACACAGATGGGTTAGACAGGTCAAAGAACAAGGATGTCAAACGCCAGTAAACACAATGCAGTGGCAGTAACAGAGACAACATGTACTACATACCCACATGAAACACAGGATGAACTCTCTCCACTAAAATACTAAATGTATAAAAGTCTGAATGTCTAATTGTTTGAATGTCAGAATGTTTGTATATGTATTTAAAGGATTCCAAAGCGTACTAATGTGTCAGCAGGATCAGAGAGAGAAACAAAGGACAAACAAATACAAACACAGGGACAAGTCCAGGGGATGTAACATCTAACATTACATGGAATCCTCTCTGATTATTGGTGCATTAACGTACATTTATTTTTGACATGGGGCCAGTGGGTCTGAAATTTACTGGCCTCAAAACATTTAAACTGTCCCTCCTTCCAAAAGTTGTAATTTATCAGCGTTACAATAGAACCAAATACTTTTGTAACTTAACATGTTTAATCCTTTATGAAATGCATTCTGGATATATAAATAAATAATATTTATATAATAAATATAATAATAAAAATTTATAAAAAAGATAAGTCAACAAAACATTTTACTTTTAAACACTAACTCGTTCATCTTCGGGGTAACAAGGTGAATGGCTGGTTCGTCTTCTGGTACAGTGAGGGAAAACATTTGATCCTCTACTGATTTTGTACGTTTGCCCACTGACAAAGAAATGATCAGTCTATCATTTTAATGGTAGGTTTATTTGAGCCACTCCTTTGTTGCCATGTGTTTTGGGTCATTGTCATGCTGGATTGCCCATCCACAACTCATTTCAATGCCCTGGGTGAGGGAAGGAGGTTCTCACCCAAGATTTGACATGGCTATGTCCATTTTCCCCTTGATGCAGTGAAGTTGTGCTGTCCCCTTAGCAGAACCCCCCCCCCCCCCCCCCCCCCAGCATAATGTTTCCATATCCATGTTTGACGGTGTGGATGGTGTTCTTGGGGTCATAGGCAGCATTCCTCCAAACACGGCGAGTTGAGTTGATGCCAAAGAACTCGATTTTGGTCTCAACTGACCACAATACTACAATACAGACGTGCCTGTATATGTGCTTTCTTGAGCAGGGGGACCTTGCGGGCGCTGCAGGATATCAGTCCTTCCCGGCATAGTGTGTTACCAATTGTTTTCTTGGTGACTATGGTCCCAGCTGCCTTGAGATCATTGACAAGATCCTCCCGTTTAGTACTGGGCAGATTCCTCACTGTTCTCATGGTTGCATGGAGCCCCAGACCGAGGGAGATTGACAGTTCTTTTGTGTTTCTTCCTTTTGAAAATAATCGCACCAACTGTTATCACCTTCTCACCAAGCTGCTTGGCGATGGTCTTGTAGCCCATTCCAGCCTTGTATAGGTCTACAATCTTGTCCTTGACATCCTTGGACAGCTCTTTGGTCTTGGCCATGGTGGAGAGTTTGGAATCTGATTGATTGCATCTGTGGACAGGTGTCTTTTATACAGATAAGGAGCACTCCGTGCTCCTAATCTCAGCTTGTTACCTGTATAAAAGACACCTGGGAGCCAGAAATTTTTCTGATTGAGAGGGAATTAAATACTTATTTTACTAATTAAAATGCAAATCAATTTATACAATTTTTGACATGTGTTTTTCTGGATTTTTGTTGTTGTTATTCTGTCTCTCACTGTTCAAATAAACCTACCATTAAAATTATAGACTGATTATTTCTTTGTCAGTAGGCAAACGTACAAAATTAGCAGGGGATAAACATTTTATTTCCCTCACTGTATGCAGTTTTAATACGTTTTGCAATCACCCAATGGACATCTACATTTAAATTCCTGACCAGTATGGTCTAGGGCCCTGAAGATGGATTGTCAGCCACCCGCTTGGCAGTCATTCAGACCAGGTGCCGTTTGCTATTGGCATGGCTGGTCAGGGACTGTTTGCAAAAGCTGTCAGTGCCTTTGTTAAAAGACCTACACTTCTCTGCTGTAGCCGGGAACTTACAACAGACGACACAGTGCATCTGAGTTCCATTGAAGTCGAAACAGGTAAATTATTGTTTGCACTGAGGTAAAAATTGCTTTCGTTTGAAGTCATAGTTAGCCTTCGCTGCCTTCAAGTTACTCCTGCAAGTTTTTAAATGTTTTATTGGAAAACAATAACAGACAGCCACGTGTCACATCACTGCTCAACTCTTGACTGGCCAACAGTGCGGGCAAAGATCTGCAAGGTAGTTATTTGTGCGTGTGCCAGATAACTAAACAACTGGAGGATGTCGACTTTATAATGTGATTAAAAATGTTTTGCAATCTGAAGTTTTTTTTGCAATGACCCGATCGGGACAGTGACTTGCTAGTTTTATTAGTCCCGACTAGGCTTTTTACCGGTCCTGGATCATCCTGCCATCATTATTGTCGAGCCTTGAATTATGATTGCGTTACACACTATTGGAATCAAACTAGACAACCAGTGCGCCAGAGAGAGTAAGGTTGCACTGACAATGGCGCCGCATTTACTACGTGGTTCTTTGCTTACTGTTGTTTTTATTGTTTAAAGTACTATTATTATTTTTGTTCATGCTGTACTGTCTCTCAAAGTATGATCCACAAGCGCTTTTGGATGTTTGTTCATCATTGAACACTGACTGTTACACTGCTCACTGGAGCGATTGCTGCAATTCTTTTGTTCTGCCGCCGATCTGTTTACCAATTCGCCGATAGAAGAGAAAGAAGTGGGGCAAAAATGCCGGTGTCCGATGCAGATCTCGGACGAGATACTGCAATCTCCCATTACTGACCATTCTACTCACAAATGTTAAATCCCTGGACAATAAAGTGGACGAACTACATGCACTGATTAACTTTCAATATGATATTGCAAGCTGTTGTGTGCTAGCGTTCGTGGAATCATGTCTGGATCCTTCGGTGTCAGACTTTTGTGTCACTCATGCTGGCTTCTCTATCCACCAGCAGGACAGAAAGTTTGAGTCCAGTAAAAGTAAGGGGTGGAGGGGTCTTCATTATGATTAACTATCGCTGGGGAACGGATGTTGCAGTGCTATTTATGCGTTGTTCCCCTGACCTAGAGCTACTGTCTGTGAAGGTATGGCCTTTTTACCTTCTGCAGGAATTCAGTTCAGCTATTATCACAGCAGTCTATATGCCCCCACAGGTGGATAAAATGCGCACGCTAGAAGTCTTATGGAGTAATAAATTGCTCTGGCGACCTGGAGGCCTTGAAGATATTCAGATATGACCTTGGAAGGCTATCAGGGATGGAAAAAGAGGATACATTGGAGTCAAATTACCACAGCTCTGACCCCAGACACATGTGGGGATAACTGCGACATCTCAGAATACAAAGGGAGAAATAGCATTGATGCACATCCCGCCGCCTCGCTCCCTGACTAGCTCAACACCTTCTATGCACGGCATTGTGGCTGCCAACACAATTCCTTCAGTGAGGCTTGCTGAGGACCAGGACGACTACACTCTGTCCCTAACCACGGCTGATGTGAGGAGAGTTAAAAAAAAAAACTCCATATTCAACCTGTCCCTGTCTATAGTCCCCTCCTGCTTCAAACAGACCACCATCGTCCCTGTACCGAAGAAACATTCCATCACCTGCCTGAACGACTACCACCCTATAGCACTGACCTTTGTGCGGCTGGTCAGAACTCACATCTGCTCCACCCTTCCTGACACCTTGGACAATTTTCAATTTGCATGGCGCCTCAATAGATTAACGGATGATGCCATTGCCCTGACGACACACCACCCTCTCCCACCTGGAAAAAGGCAACACATACATGAGGATGCTCTTTGTAGACTACAGCTCTCCATTCAACACTATTGTGCCCGCCAAGCATGTTCCTAAGCTCAGGAGCCGGGGACTTAACACCTCCCTCTGCAATTGGATCCTGGACTTCCTGGTGGCCTGACCCCAGGTGGTGAGAATAGGCAACCTCCCCTCCTCTACATTGACCCTGAGCACTGGAGCCCCACAGGGCTGCATACTCCGTCCCCTCCTGTACACCCTGTTCACACATGACTGCATGGCCACACACAGCTCCAACATCATCCAAATCTGGGGACGACCCTACTGTTTTTGGTCTCGTCTCTGTTAGAAATCGGATGTTTTGTGTAGTGGTCGAAATAGTTATCGTGTACCCGGTCGTCAAGTAATTCAGTTATTTATTGCAGCATGTTGTTCGTGATTTTACAGACTCTTGTCTTCATACCCAGTTTTACTAACTTAACCTCGTCTCACACAATCTCAAAGAAACTTCCGGTCGGACCTCAGCCATGACTTCCTGTGTACGTATAAACAGATGGTCTTTTGTTATCTAAACATAAGCGTACACCTCAACATCTCCAACAGTGATGAGACCGGTTACAGAGAGGACATAAGGAACCTGGCTATATGGTGCCAGGACAACAGCCTCTTTCTCAACGTCTTTAAGACTAAAGAGATGATTGTGGATGTCAGGAAGGGGCCATGCTCCCATACACACTGATGGAGCTGAAGTGGAGAGTCTCCAAATTTTTGTTTCTCAGTGTGTTCGTCAAGGATGACCTCACCTGGTCCAGACAAGTGAACTCTGCAGTGAAACTGCCCAAAAACAACTATACTTCCTGAAGAAACTCAAGACTTTTGGCATGTAAAAACTCACCAGCTTCTTCAGGTGCACCATTGAAAGCATCCTCTCAGGCTGCTTTACTGCCTGGTACGGCAGCTGCTCCATTGCAGGCGGCAAGTCCATGTCATAAGAATTTCATTGTACAGGATGATGCTGTGTTGTTCGGTGCATTTGACTAATAAAACCTTTAAACTGTTTGAGTCCAATCAAGTTCATTTCATTTGAAAACTTTCCCTTCTCTCAGATCCAGTTCCAGTGCAGCTGATCATCCAGTTCCTTGAACAAGCGTCCAAACCCTCTGTAAATGAGCAGAACCAAGTCCAGCCTCCTGCAGACAACTGCAAGAACCGTACTCTGAAGCTGTTGGCTCTCAAAGCAGCAGCACACCTAAAATGGGATCTGGATGTATTGGAGAAAGGGTGAGAGTGGTGTAGGAACATCTGTTTCCATTAAATAATTATTTGAGAAACCGCTGTTATTCCACAATCCTGAAAGCTAGGAAAGCGTTTGTGTTTTGAGGAGTCTCATTAAATTAAAACATTATTTGCTCTCCTCAGCTTAACTATCCCTGTGTTGAACATGCTGCTGAATGAACTCCTGTGTGTGAGTAAGGTTCCACCTGGTGTGAAACATGTGGACCTAGATCTCTCCACTTTGCCTCCCACCACCACTATGGCTGTCATTATCTACAACCGCTGGTGAGGATGGACACTGGAGAGCACAAATTAACTGTAATAAAAGATATTTGAGTATGATTTAATATACTTTTTTATCCATATAATATCCATATTTTGTTTTTCAAAGGGCCATACGAACCATTGTGTTGAGCAGTTTTCCAGAGAAACAGACCAAACCTGGGCCTCACCAGATGACCATGTAGGTTATTTTTTTCCGATTTTCACCACTTAATTTGTCTTGCTGTAGGTATGTCACACATTATACATTTTTTTACATAGTTAATATTCTGTTACATTCCATATATTCTGCAGGTTGAATGTTGTGCAACAGGAAAAAGAGTTGACTGAAAATATCCTGAGTGTGGTGAGTTTTCCGGGGGTCAAACAATGATTTTAAACATTAGTTGATTGAGGGATATTTATTGAATGGCTGTGTCACTGTCTCTAATCACAGCTGAAAGAGCAGGCCACAGACTCTATAATGGTGTTAGAGGGAGCTCTAGGCCTGAAGAAGGATTTCTACATCCACACCATGAGGACTCTGGACCTGCTGGCTGCCGATCCCAGTACTGCTAATGGGGAAACCGAATCTTCCACAGCAGGCCTTAAGATCAGTGCTGATGAGCTGCACTGTCAGGTGGGTGCAGTCACATAGACAACTACAAAAATGTACATTTACAACCCCCCTGTTAGAAGTCAGCGGCTACGTATAGTGGTCAAATAATGTCTACCTAGCAAAAAATCTGGTTTCTAAGACTGTAAACCCCATGCCAAATAGTCAATTTAAACATTCCTTTGGTTATCAGAGCGCAACCTACAGATACAGCTAATCTAAACAGAGAGGTTTCTGTTGTTCTCGTTATCTAGGCACATCTACTTCAAATGAAACTTACATTCACATTGTAATTGTTAATGCTCAGATTCCACACTCCCACCATCAAATATTTAAAGAAAAACTACATGTTTGATAAAACATTACAAGTACAATTCAATTCCTAATAAAAAGAAAAAGCCCATACACTTATGTTACAAATGACTAAGACGAAGCAACAAAAGGAGTATCTAACCAATCAGGTCTTATCGTTGCTCTAATGAAAATGAATGTAAACAAGACAATTGACACACCACACTCTGACACATGACTCAGTGTATGACAGACATCAATCCCGTCCCCACCTCAGATCATAAAGGTCAAGAAACATTTTGACTTTAACAGGTTATTATCAGTGTTCAGCAGATAATCTGTCTCAACATGACCTCATGACCCCCCCCAAAGTCCATTGAACAATCAAAACCCCCCTTGTCCGTATCATGATCCATGCTACAATATCATACAAAAGACTTATGCATATCCTGTTGTACCTGTGACAGATTCTACTTTTACAATAGGGAAAAAATCTACCTTTGACAGGAGCCACCTATTATAGGGAACAATTCACTGTCCAAACATATCATGATAGCCATCATGATGTAGATCATTAAGCATCATCACAAAATATGCCAAAGTTCAATATTGGTATTGTCATCGTACAAAGTTTCCCACCTGTCTTGCGAGAAACAAACCTTCATACAAATGAAATCACAATATCAGTTCATTTAGGAGTTAGCTTCCAAGTAAAGAAGTTAACTACCAATCAAGTGCCCTTTAGTTCTTGACTTCAGTTTTCTTTGTCTTGCATCAGTGATGAAAGTTCCAAAATCAGTTATTGCAGTCAGTGTGATGTGGACCCAGCAAATTCCCTGGTTGCCCTAACAATTCAGTGTAGGTGTATAATGGAACATTGAGTTTCCAATACTTCACTAATTCAAGATTAACACCACAATAGTGTCTTCCACTGTGTTGGGACCATGTGACCTTTCCAGTCAACTGGCCTATGGTACTCTGACCTGTAGTATGCAGAGTCCATCTCGCTGTCGATGATTCATTTAGAAATGGAGTGTGAAGCCAAGTGATCTGACCCTGGCATAGTACTGCCATGTGAGTGGTCAGTAAGATTTGAAACAGATTTAACCAGTGTAGTTATAGAAATCCTTCTTGAACATGTTGCTGGTACTTACACACTCAGTTGTCTGTGTCCAGTCAGTAAAGTGATGTATCATCAGAAAAGGGGTTGTGATGTCCTGATCTGTTGAAAATATAACTTTAAAACAATGATTAGTGTGGTTCAACAGTCCATCAGACTTTCATCCAATGGGTATTGTTCCGTCAACTCCCAACAATGAAAACAATAGATAATTCCTGAAAACTTGTGGATCTCAGAAGTTCCATCATCAGAGTGAAGCGTACACCCTACTCAGACAAGTTTCCATAAAAATCTATGTCAAAGTTCCTTTTCCATCCAGAACTGGCTTGGTTGATGTTAGGTTCCTTGTGCTATATTATTGCCCAATAGCAACTAGCAGTGGAATAAAATTGTCAGAATTGACTTTGCTTAGCCAAATCAAAAATGGTTAGATGTATTTTATTCAACCATTAAAATGTTAGACATTACATCAAACAAAAGAACTTCCAAATAAACCAATTAAAAACATCCTATAAATGGAAAATGTAAAACATAACAGATGCCAATGCTCCGTTATAACTATGCAAATAGGAAAAACTACTTTTTTTTTTTACTTAACTCCTTATAAATACCAGTTTGATTTGCCTTGAGCCCTAAGCTCAACTCTTTCCAATCATAATCTGTTATCATACATCCCCCCCCTGCCTTCACTTCATTAAGTCAATGGAAAGTGACATCATGAGTGAATGCAGAACAGTGACAAATACGGCCACAGGTGGTGCCATCCTGAACCAGCACTGGCCATCTTTTCAGGACGGACATGAAAACTAGAGAATTGGTAGTAGGGATGGATCTATAATCCATTCGATAAGTAATTGCATCCTGTATATTCATCGAAACAAAGTGAACAAGTTATAAAACACGAACATTCACTAACACCATCAAAGACATCAATGTGCAACACAGTCACTTGTGCGTAGGCATTATAAACCATATAATCTATTAACAAATTTGTCTAACATAGCTAAACAGCTCTCAAATTTGACTGTACCACAGTACCATCACACAGGTCTGTGAAATTGGCTATCATGCATTTATAATACTCTGTAGTTTCTTGGCACACTAAATTGTTTGGCCCCCTAGGGATAAGCTGCGCAACTAAATTGTAGGAGTGAAAGCCCAGCCCATGTGCAGTGGTTTACCTGTTGCAACCACCCGTGCAATTGTATTAGCGTAGCTACAGCATACAAATGTAACATTTGTACAGGCAACGGCCAAACTACCTCATGGCAAACACAAACATTGTCTTGATTAACCTCCTAAATTTAGGGAATTCACAGAATTTGATTAATTTATATTCCAAATAGTGGCTATCAACCAAACCCTAAATCACAACTTTGATCTATTTTTCTTTGTTCTATCATCAACAATGGGGGATGACTTTAGTTCTCTACCCTCACTTCAGTTGGTTTCAAAATCCTACATTTCAACATTAAAGCTTTTGAGAGGAAAATATATTTAGCTTTCACTTAATGTTTGTTTATCCCAAAACTGAATATGCTTGTGTTGGTGAAATTACCATAGATCAGACCAGACTGAACACTCAAATTTAAACCTTACTAACAGGCTACTATGGTGAACTATTATAAAGGCCAAACGGTCAAATAATGTAGAACCTGTATCAAATCGAGGGAGAAGTTCGCTCAAGTTTATTGGAAAATTGCAGCACAGATGTCATTCGGTGAACGTTCCATTATCTTCTCACTGTAATGTTAGTTACAAGCTGATTTACACTCACCTAAAGGATTATTAGGAACACCTGTTAAATTTCTCATTAATGCAGTTATCTAATCAACCAATCACATGGCAGTTGCTTCAATGCATTTAGGGGTATGATCCTGGTCAGGACAATCTCCTGAACTCCAAACTGAATGTCAGAATGGGAAAGAAAGGTGATTTAAGCAATTTTGAGCGTGGCATGGTTGTTGGTGCCAGACGGGCCGGTCTGAGTATTTCACAATCTGCTTTGTTACTGGGATTTTCACGCACAACCATTTCTAGGGTTTACAGAGAATGGTGTGAAAAGGGAAAAACATCCAGTATGCGGGCAGTCCTGTGGGCGAAAATGCCTTGTTGATGCTAGAGGTCAGAGGAGAATGGGCCGACTGATTCAAGATAGAAGATAGAAGAGCAACTTTGACTGAAATAACCACTTGTTACAACCGAGGTATGCAGCAAAGCATTTGTGAAGCCACAACACGCACAACCTTGAGGCGGATGGGCTACAACAGTAGAAGACCCCACCGGGTACCACTCATCTCCACTACAAATTAGAAAAAGAGGCTACAATTTGCACAAGCTCACCAAAATTGGACAGTTGAAGACTGGAAGAATGTTGCCTGGTCTGATGAGTCTCGATTTCTGTTGAGACATTCAGATGGTAGAGTCAGAATTTGGCGTAAACAGAATGAGAACATGGATCCATCATGCCTTGTTGCCACTGTGCAGGCTGGTGGTGTAATGGTGTGGGGGGTGTTTTCTTGGCACACTTTAGGCCCCTTAGTGCCAATTGGGCATCGTTTAAATGCCACGGCCTACCTGAGCATAGTTTCTGACCATGTCCATCCCTTTATGACCACCATGTACCCATCCTCTGATGGCTACTTCCACCATGTCACAAAGCTCGAATCATTTCAAATTGGTTTCTTGAACATGACAATGAGTTCACTGTACTGAAATGGCCCCCACAGTCACCAGATCTCAACCCAATAGAGCATCTTTGGGATGTGGTGGAACGGGAGCTTCGTGCCCTGGATGTGCATCCCACAAATCTCCATCAACTGCAAGATGCTATCCTATCAATATGGGCCAACATTTCTAAAGAATGCTTTCAGCACCTTGTTGAATCAATGCCACGTAGAATTAAAGCAGTTCTGAAGGCAAAAGGGGGTCAAACACAGTATTAGTATGGTGTTCCTAATAATCCTTTAGGTGAGTGTATACATTGAAGGGTGTGTCTACCTAGCAAAGATCAGGTTTCCAAGACAGTAACCCCCATGCCAATTGGTCAATGTAAACATTCCTGCGGTTATCAGAGCGCATCCTACAGAGAAACAATCTAATCAGAGAGGTTTCTGTTGTTCTCATTATCTAGGCACATCCACTTCAAATGAAACGTACATTCACATTGTAATTGTTAATGCTGAGATTCCACCCCCCCCATATCATTAGACATCATACATTTAATAAAAGAACATTGTACAGAGTTTGGAGAAAGTAATAATTGATGAATTAGGAAAATGACATAAAATTGTATGTAAGTGTTTGGATATTCCAGTTTGCACAGTCATCAGTAGTCAGGAAGGGGAGAGTTCATCACACCACCAGACGCTACCAAGGAAAGGCCTTCCCTCAGAACTCTGTGCTCACCTAAGGAGACTTGTCAGAGAAACCGAAGTGGCCACAATAACTTTAAAAATATCACAGGGTGTAGTGGCTGGGAGTGGAGTAATTGTGCACTGGTATTCCATAACGAGTTCTGCATACATTTTGCCTGTTTTGGGTAGTTTTTGTGATACTTTAAAGGAAGATATCTTTAATTTACACATGCAGTCATGAAGACTAAGTCATGATGTGGCGCTTACTGGGAACTGTGAACCCTTTGGCCATTCTTAACATGTATGTAAATGTCATATCGTATGTTGTTGTAATTAGCTACTTTAATCTGTGAGCCTATTCATAAAACATACATTTTATGAATAATGTAAAGTCAAGTTCCCTAGGTTGTTCATACTGTATCTTATGATGTAAACACAAAGAAACTAAGAAAATTGTTTCAAATGTTTAAGTTTCAGAAAATAAAGCAATTCATCTAGCTTCTCCTTTATCTCGCAGATGAATGGTTTTTGTCAATCTGAGGTACTGTAAATAAATAAAAGGTAACATTCCACTGTTTTCTGCTTTTCCCTGGCAATAAGTTTGCATTAGATTTGTGAATGGCGCATTTCAGCAGATGAGGTGAATTAAAGAGTAACTACACTGCTCAAAAAGATTAAGGGATGGAATTGCCATCACAATGATACAATAAGATTTATAAAACCTTTGTCATGGTTTTATAAATCTTTACCCCCCGTCCCCCCCAATTCTACGCCCCTGGGTGTTGGTTGCATGCTTGCCCTTATGCTTTTCCATGCTATCTGTGACCAACAAACCTGTTTTCAATGGTCATTTGAATACATATGTTAGGACCTAGTTAATTTAATGAAATCGGGATATTACTCTAAATTGAAGCATCTTATATTGAGTGTAGTGTCACCAGAGAAAACAGCAGCAGATAGCCTAGAGGTTAATACTAGAACCGCCAAATGCCTATGCCAATTGGCGTTTAAGTTTGTAATTAAAATAAAACTGCCATTTTGAAAGCTACACCCTCCTCCTTCCATGACTTTTCCTAAATAGGCATGTATTACATTTTGTTCCATTGTAGGAATTCTAATCTGACGAACAGAAAACTAGAGACTATTTATCTGCCTTTTTTACCCTGTTTTCCGACTTAATCCACTCTTAGCGTTGGTACCCAAATGGTACCCAGGCACTAATCACCCCTCAATGAATGCATGACGTCAATGGATGAATTTGTGATACTCCCAGATGAATGAAAACTAAATTAGGCTATTATTGAAACATAATACAAATGATATTGGCTACTTATCACATGGATTACTGTTTTTCAATTGGAGATTCAGCTTATTGTGTTGGCTAATTCATCAAATGTAAATCGACATTTTATGAGGGAAAGAGAAACCCGCACACATACTATTGTCTCTCTTTGAATTTTCTCTGCTTATTTCACTGAAGATTAATATTCTACAAATGTATTAGGCTAAATAATTATTCCAACGATTGCTCCTCTTTCTAATAACTCCTCTCGTTTTTCTGATTTACGTCTTTGAAATCAACTCGATAGCTCCACTACAACACCTGGGAGAGATGTGCAAAGACACTCTGTTCCCAGCCTATTAATTTCAGACCTTGTCTTTTTCTGTGTATTATTTTTTACATTTTATTGTATGATGAGATATTCAATACAAACACATTCTTGTATTTTTCAAATTCATCAACCGTTGAGGAGAATGTCCATGCTAATAGGGACATGCTAATGACGCCAAATGGTGTTCGGCTCTTGTCCTAGCGGTTCTAGTGTTAAATCACAAGACCAGTAACTAAACATTTGCTAAATCAAATCCCAGAGCCTGCAAGGTGAAAATTAATTTGAGCAAGGCAATTAACCCAGATTGCACCCATACCATGCTGTTTCTGTAAATGTGTGTAAAAACTCTCAAGTGCTGAAGTATTTTGTAAACATCTTTTCTCCAACAGGTGCATTATGATTTGGGAGGTATTTTCTTTCAACAAGGTTGTTCAGACCAACTAGCATACAAGAAGGCCAGAGAGCATTTTAAACACACCAGGGAGTTGCTGTTGAAGGTAGAGTAATGAACTGTCAATTTCTTAGTCAAGAAATACTTATTTTTTTGAAAGTCTATCACAATTTTTGGTATAATCCAAATCTAATAAAAGCATCTCCCCTTTGGTATATATTTTCAGTTACATCTCAGTTATTATGATCTATTGATGTTTTGTGGTTTTACTAGGTTATTAATACGAGGTTACACACATGCCAAACTATTTTAGTCATCTATCAGCATTTAACTTTTTTTGACTTTTGGTCTTTTGGTCACAATTCCTCTCACAATTCCTTTGGTCACAATTCCTTGTTCTTCTATTGTAGCTGGACTCAACACTTCGCGTTCACCTAGACGAGAAACGTCTGGCTGGATACTGGAATGCCTGCAAAGCCCTGACTGGAGCCTCCGACCCCAGTGACACCCTGTTCAACCCTTACGGACAGATCAACTGCCTCATAAAAACTCACAACTACCCGGTCAGTCACCTCAAGAACTTAGAGCAACGAAAACAAGTTAGCTCCTACAGTACCCGTTGATAGTTTGGACATTCCTACTCAATTAACTGTATTTATTTTGACTATATTCCACATTGTAGGATAATAGTTAAGACATTAAAACAATGAAATAACACATGGAATCATGTAATAATCAAAAAAGTGTTAATGCACCAGTAGGAGTGCATTAACAAATCTAATACACTATATTGCCAAAAGTATGTGGACGCCTGACCATCCCCCCTATATACGCTTGTTGGACATCCCAACTTTGTGCACAGCAGCACATTCATGCTGGAACAGAAGAGGGACATCTATAAATTATTGGCACAACGTTGGAAGCACCCAATTGTCTAAAATGTCTTTGTATCCTGTAGCATTAAGATGACCCTTCACTGGAACTTAAGGGCCTAGCCCAAACCCTGAAACACAGCTCCAGATCATTATCTCTCCCTCACCAAACTTTTCAGTAGGCGCTATGTATTCTGGAAGGTCGCATTCTTCTGGCATCCGCCACACCCAGATTCGTCAATCGGACTGCCAGGCACTGAAGAGTGATTAATCACTCCAGAGAACGTTTCCTCTGCTCCAGAGTCCAGTGGCAGTGTGCTCAACACCACTCCAGCCGACATTTGTTCATGTTGATGACGCATTGTGCATGTTGATGTGAGGCCATGGAAACCCATTCCGTGAAGCTCCTGATGCAGTTATTAATAATAATAGTAATAATAATGTATTCAATTTATATATATTATACAAATAGCTTTTCAAGGACCCAAGGATGTTTTACAAAATGAAACATGGAACAGAAACAGACAAAAACTATCATGAGAAAAGAGAAAAATAATTGAGGGAATGGGTTTGGGCATGGCTAGGATAGGCGATTTTCAACAGATGAGTCTTGAGTTGTTGCTGGAAGATATTGATAGTCTCAGAGTCACCGATGGTTTTGGGGAGAGTGTTCCAGAGCCTAGGAGCAACCCTTGAGAATGCCCTGTCACCAAAGCCTTTGAGCTTTGACTTGGGGTTTATGAAGTAGCCCTGAGTAGCGGGCCGCAGTGAGTATGTTTGTTGATATGGGGGAAGAAGGTTGGAGAGGTAGGCAGGGGTGATATTGTTTATTAAAACAATCAATCAAATATATTTATAAAGTCCTTTTTACATCAGCAGTTGTCACAAAGTGCTTTTACAAAACACCTGGCCTTAAACCCCAAGGAGCAAACAACAGTAGTGTTGAATTTCAGTGGCAAGGAAAAACTCCCTAAGAATGCCAAAATCTAGGAAGAAACCTAGAGAGGACCCAGGCTCAGAGGGGTGACCAGTCCTCTTCTGGCTGTGCTGGGTGAACATATTAAGATATTAGGATTTGAGCAAGGGGAACAATGTAGATGATGAAGAGTAGGGGATCATGTACTGAGCCCTGGGGGACATCTTGAGTAACTGTGGCTGAGTCTGAGTTTAGGCCTTTTACTGAAATGTAATGGGTTTGGTTAGTGAGATAGGAGTTCAGCCAGGAGAGTGCAGTTACCTCAGCGCCAACCCTCTCGAGTCTGGTGAACAGAATCTGGTAGTTAACATTGTCAAAGGCAGCACTCATGTCGAGGAGAATCAGGAAGTTGAGGGAACTGGCATCAGCAGAGAAAATGAGGTCGTTGACATCTTTGAGAAGTGCAATTTCTGTGCTATGTATTGGCCGGAAAGAAGGGGAGGTTGGAGTTGGGGTGTAAATTGTTAAGGATGGTGTTGTCTTATCCAGGTTTCTTTAGGATAGGGGTGACAGCATCATCAGTTCTTGTACTGATGTTGCATCCAGAGGGATGACAAAAGCGTTGATTTCATTGACTGGCCCTCACATTCCCCAGACCTGAATCCAATTGAGATCCTCTGGGACATTTTATATCGGTGCATTCGATGCCACCAAGTAGTGCCACAAACTGTCCCGGAGCTCACTGATGCCCTGATCCAGGTCTGGGAGGAGATCCCCCAGGACACATAAGCCGTCTCATCAAGAGCATGCCTATACATTGTCGTGTACACACTAAGTCACAATGAGTTGCAGTGAAGAAATTCACTCAGGTTGGAACAGTCTGTGTTTTCAGTTGTTTACTTAGATTTTCGGTGTGAGTTCAAATCCTGCCCTCAGTAGGTTGTTGATTTTGTTTTCCATTGACTGTTTTTTATGTAATTTTGTTCTCAATGAATTATATAATGAGGAATACAATAATGATTTTGAACTTACATTTATTTCCTTCATCGAGACCCGATTTGTGATTTAAGTGTTCCTTTAGTGTTTTTGAGCAGTGCATAATGAAAATAAGATTGAGACAGGATTTTTACAGTATCAGCTATTTTTTATCCCTGTCTTCTTATCCTTAGGCTCTTGTAGAAGCTTTCATAAAAGACAATGTGTCACTCAGTTTGCCCAACCACTTCAGACAGTCTGTCCTGAGGGAATTATTGCACAAAGTCCAGCAAGGGTGAGTACATTTGGTGGTTAAATTATTCTGTCTAGAAAAATGTAATCTTTGTACATGCACCACTTTACTGTTAGGTAATGAGGTTTTAAGGCTGTGGCCTGAGTTTGTGTACCAGTCTAAATTGCTGCCTCTGTTGCACATACTATATACTGCTGCAGTATGGGTTTTAATTAGGCCCACTGGTCTTTCAACAATTATCTTTCACCACTTTCCAGTCAAATAATGCATAAACATTCTTAGCAAAATTAAGGAAATATACACTATTCAAATGTTTGGGGTCTATTTAAAGATTTCCTTGTTTTTGAATGAAAATGTAAAAAATTGCCCATTAAAATAACATACATAACATAGATTAGACATGTTAATTTTGTAAATGACTATTGGAGCTGGAAACTGCAGATTTTCAGTTGAATATTTGAAGAAGCATTTACAACATTAACAAAGTCTACACTGTATTTCTGATGAATTTAATGTTTTTTTTTTATGGACAAGAAAGTGCCTTTCATTCAAACACAAGGACCTTTGTATGTGACCTTTTGAACAGTAGTGTGTGTGTGTATGTGTATGTATGTATGGAACATCAGTCTTGACTGCTAGCAATGTGATTAGCTTTAGGGGGAGTAAATGCTTGCGGTGTTACATTAATGCTCCATATACACAGAGAGGGAGAACTGGAAGAAGTGTCTCACAAGCTGTGTGTGTGCAACGCTGTTCGAGACACTCTGCAAGGAGAGATCCCCAGTGTACGCTTTCTTCAGCTGCTCCATAAGCCAAACAAATATTTGGTGGAATTCATGCTAGAGGTGCTGCAATAAACTCAACCCAGTTATAACACTAAATATTGTGCGCACCATTGTTTTACACTCATCATTCTAAAATCTTTACAGGTATGCACAAGGTCATTAGACAAGGATTGTTCATCTGAGACCACCAAGAGAAACATTTCTATTTTTCTGAAGTAAGATTTAGTTTAGTTTGATTACAACCATTCTGCTAGATTGTAATAACTCCCAATCTCATGTGTAGGTGTAGCTTGGGTTGCAATCAGACTTTAATACAATCAAATATTTACACATCATTGTTCCCACCTTAATGCAGAACCCTTTGTGAGAGATTGGCAGAGCCCCACCTAGTGTTCATGGTAACCACCCACAAGCTGTTCACTGAGCTTTTGACAGAGGAGCAGAGAAAGTTGCTGGTGGATCAGGTCAGGAAGAGGTCTGCCAATATCAACCTCAGCGTCAAGCCTCTACCCTCCTTTTATGACATCCCAGGTACGGTGCAGATTTTACCACCCTCTGGCTAATCACAGGTGCCAGAAATGTTAAGAATTGATTTAGTACAGGCTGAAACGCTGTGAAGAGAATTTTGCTAGAGGTCTTGTAAAACTTGGGAGCATTGTTTTCTTCTGCCTTTTAATAATCTTTTAGCCATCTTAAACGTGGTGTTTTTCTCTGTATGCTTTGTCTTTTATGATACATTTATATTATTTATAATGTAAAGCACTTTGAATTGCCCTGTGTATGATATGTGCTATACAAATAAACTTGCCTTGCCTTGCTTAGCCTAAATGTATTTTACCCATCAAGTTAAATATCTGCATTATTTGTTTTATCAAATAAGATCAAATAAATAAGTCTGGATTAGATTGATGTACCAAAATCTTAAAATCCATCATAAATTCCATTATGTTTTGATGAAGGATAATTGTACATCGAATATCAATTTGACAGCCCAATTTAGTAGTTTTGATATAACATTCCTATCGTCAGACAGTCTGTTCCATATATTAGTCACTGTCTGTCATTTGCACGAAATACAGCCAACGTAAGCAGTACAGTAACATGCTTATCTACATTTACATTTCAGTAATTCAGCTCTAAGAGGTCCATAATGTTTCTTACTTAGATGCTCAAGTCCAACATAATTTAGTGCAGTGGAAATAGTCCGGTCCCACTGTGAGTCCAGAGTGGTTAACCCTTGGATCCTATGCTTCTGTTTTCCTTGTTACTCTCCAGCCACTGCCAGTATCAATATAGGACAGCTAGAGCAGCAGCTCATCCTCTGCCTGGACGCCCGCCGCATCCGACAGATCCTCATTGAGCTGCACAGCATGGCCGAAAGACCATTCTGGAGGATCAACAGCAAGGTCTGGGTTCATAGATCACCTGGATGCAAACAGTGCCTATGTAATTGGCAGAATTAATTTTGTTTGAATGGCACTTGCCTGAAACATTGTATCCTTGTATCTACAGTGGGAGGTGCCTTCAGACTACATCAATGTGATTCTCAGCATCAAAGACAACCTGACCAAGGATCTAGTATACATCCTCATGGCCAAAGGGCTGCACTGCATCGCCATAAAGGTCTGTAATGGCCTGTCACTTTAAAAAACGTCCTAAAAAATTACAAGCATTGGGAATTTGAAGTTCATGGTCTAATACAGTGGTAAAATTGGTAGAAGATGAGAATAGATTTATTTTTCAACTAACCATGTGTTTGTAATACTTGTGCGATCACAAAGAACTTGGGTTAATTTTTGTAATGTTGTTGATATCTCAGGACTTTACCCATGCCCGACAGCTTTTCTCAGCCTGCCTGGAGCTTGTGACAGAGTTCTCTCCAAAGCTGAGGCAGGTGATGCTGAACGAAATGCTGCTTCTGGAGGTGCGGGCCCATGAGTCTGCTGCAGCTGAGGGTAGCAATGTTAAACCCCAATCAGACCTGGTCAGCAGGGTGCGAGGCTACCTGGAGATGAGGATACATGGTGGGTGATTTGAATTTTTTCTCTGGGGTGTAGCAGTTGCTGTCACTGGTACACACATACTGCTGCAGCATGGGGTTGATCACGACATAATATTGTTGACCTAAAGTCTCCTTTTTTTGTCACTTCTCTGTCAATATAAGACTACTCTGCTCAAAATGTCTAAAGCAGTGATTTAGCTAACAAGTACATTAATCAGGTAAATATTTTTTTTTTGCTGTTGTGATAGTCAAACTTCCTCAATCTTTGATTCACAATACACTAATTAGTTGTAAAATACCATACCATACCATCTTCTTCCGCTTATCCGGGGCCGGGTCGCGGGGGCAGCAGTCTAAGCAGGCATGCCCAGACTTCCCTCTCCCCAGACACTTCCTCCAGCTCTTCCGGGGGGACACCGAGGCGTTCCCAGGCCAGCCGGGAGACATAGTCCCTCCAGCGTGTCCTAGGTCTTCCCCGGGGCCTCCTCCCGGTGGGACGGGACCGGAACACCTTCCCAGGAAGGCGTTCCGGAGGCATCCAAAACAGATGCCCAAGCCACCTTAGCTGACCCCTCTCGATGTGGAGGAGCAGCGGCTCTACTCTGAGCTCCTCCCGGGTGACCGAGCTTCTCACCCTATCTCTAAGGGATCGCCCAGCCACCCTGCGGAGAAAGCTCATTTCGGCCGCCTGTATCCGGGATCTTGTCCTTTCGGTCATGACCCAAAGCTCATGACCATAGGTGAGAGTAGGAACGTAGATTGACCGGTAAATCGAGAGCTTCGCCTTGCGGCTCAGCTCTTTCTTCACCACGACAGACCGATACATCAACCGCATTACTGCAGAAGCTGCACCGATCCGTCTGTCAATCTCCCGTTCCTTCCTTCCCTCACTCGTGAACCGGACCCCTAGATACTTAAACTCCTCCACTTGAGGCAGGCACTGTCCACCAACCTGAAGTGGGCAAGCCACCCTTTTCCGACTGAGGACCATGGCCTCGGATTTGGAGGTACTGATTTTCATCCCCTCCGCTTCACACTCGGCTGCAAACCGTCCAAGTGCATGCTGAAGGTCCTGGCTTGAAGGGGCCAACACGAAAACATCATCCGCAAAGAGCAGAGACGAAATCGTGTGGTCCCCAAACCTGACACCCTCCGGCCCCTGGCTGCGCCTAGAAATTCTGTCCATAAAAATTACGAACAGAACCGGTGACAAAGGGCAGCCCTGCCGGAGTCCAACATGCACAGGGAACAAGTCTGACTTACTGCCGGCAATGCGGACCAAGCTCCTGCTTCGGTCGTACAGGGACCTGACAGCCCTTAGCAAGGGACCCAGGACCCCATATTCCCGAAGCACCCTCCACAGGATGCCGCGAGGGACACCGTCGAATGCCTTCTTCAAATCCACAAAACACATGTGGATTGGTTGGGCAAACTCCCATGAACCCTCCATCACTCTGTAGAGGGTATAGAGCTGGTCCAGTGTTCCACGGCCTGGACGAAAACCACACTGTTCCTCCTGAATCCGAGGTTCTACTATCGGCCGTATTCTCCTCTCCAGAACCCTGGCATAGACTTTCCCGGGGAGACTGAGAAGTGTGATCCCCCTATAGTTGGAACACACCCTCCAGTCCCCCTTCTTAAATAGAGATCCCACCACCCCGGTCTGCCATCCCAGAGGCACTGTCCCCGACTGCCACGCAATGTTGCACAGGCGTGTCAGCCAAGACAGCCCCACAACATCCAGAGACTTGAGGTACTCAGGGCGGATCTCATCCACCCCCGGTGCCTTGCCACTGAGGAGTTTCTTAACCACCTCTGTGACTTCAGCCCGGGTGATGGACGAGTCCACCTCTGAGCCCTCCTCCTCTGCTTCCTCAATGGAAGACGTGACTGCGGGATTGAGGAGATCCTCGAAGTACTCCTTCCACCGCCCGACGACATCCCCAGTTGAGGTCAACAGCTGCCCACCTCTACTGTAAACAGCGTTGGTAGGGCACTGTTTCCCTCTCCTGAGGCGCCGGATGGTTTGCCAGAATCTCTTCGAGGCCAGCCGATAGTCCTTCTCCATGGCCTCACCGAACTCCTCCCAGGCCCGAGTTTTTGCCTCCACAACCACCCGGGCTGCAGTCAGCTTGGCCTGTCGGTACCCGTCAACTGCCTCGGGAGTCCCACAAGCCAACCAGGCCTGATAGGACTCCTTCTTCAGCTTGACAGCATCTCTTACTTCCGGTGTCCACCACCGGGTTCGGGGATTGCCGCCTCGACAGGCACAGGAGACCTTACGGCCACAGCTCCGAGCGGCCGCTTCGACAATGGCGGTGGAGAACATGGTTCACTCGGACTCAATATCTCCAGCCTCCCTCGGGATCCAGTCGAAGCTCTGCCGGAGGTGGGAGTTATATATCTCTCTGACAGGAGACTCTGCCAGATGTTCCCAGCAGACCCTTACAGTACGCTTGGGCCTGCCGAGTCTGTCCAGCTTCCTCCCCCGCCATCGGATCCAACTCACAACCAGGTGGTGATCAGTTGACAGCTCCGCCCCTCTCTTCACCCGAGTGTCCAAGACATACGGCCGCAGGTCAGATGAAACGACAACAAAGTCGATCATCGACCTGCGGCCTAGGGTGTCCTGGTGCCACGTGCACTGATGGACACCCTTATGCTTGAACATGGTGTTCGTTATGGACAAACTGTGACTAGCACAGAAGTCCAAGAACTGAACACCGCTCGGGTTCAGATCAGGGGGGCCGTTCCTCCCAATCACGCCCCTCCAGGTGTCACTGTCGTTGCCCACGTGGGCGTTGAAGTCCCCCAGTAGAACGATAAAGTCCCCAGTCGGAGCACTTTCCAGCACCCCTCCCAGAGACTCCAAGAAGGTCGGGTACTCTGCACTGCCGTTCGGCCCGTAGGCACAAACAACAGTGAGAGACCTATCCCCAACCCGTAGGCGCAGGGAAACGACCCTCTCGTTCACCGGGGTAAACTCCAACACATGGCGGCAGAGCTGGGGAGCTATAAGCAAACCCACACCAGCCCGCCGCCTCTCACCATGGGCAACTCCAGAGTGGTGAAGAGTCCATCCTCTCTCAAGGAGTGTGGTTCCAGAGCCCAAGCCGTGCGTAGAGGTGATCCCGACTACCTCTAGTCGGAACATCTCAACCTCACGCACGATCTCAGGCTCCTTCCCCGCCAGCGAGGTGACGTTCCACGTCCCTAGAGCTAGTTTCCGTGTCCAGGGATCGGGTTGTCTAGGCCCCCGCCTTCGACTGCCGCCCGATCCTCTCTGCACCGGCCCCTTATGGTCCCTCCTGTGGGTGGTGAGCCCACGGGAGGGCGGCCCCATGTTGCTCGTTCGGGCTGGGCCCACCAGGTGCTCGCGAACGAGCCCCAACCCCGGGCCTGGCTCCAGGGTGGGGCCTCGGCTGTGCCATGCCAGGCGACGTCACAGGACACAAAATCTTTTTCATCAACGGCTAATTAAATTAACTAAGATGTTCTTATTATATTATGTAAAGAAATAACATAATTAACAGCCTGTGTTAGTCAATGGACTGCGCTCGACTCATCTACATCTCCAGCAACAATTAAAAAAAAAATGGACTGAGTACCTGTGTATATGTAGCAGTAACCCTTCAAAATAAAATATGTTTAAGTTTACTTTTTTTTGGCGTGTCCACGACTTTTTGAAAACATAACCCAACTGTTGAGAAACGCTGTTCTTAAGCTTTCAGGACATACAGTTGTGCTCATAAGTTTGCATACCCTGGCAGAAATTGTGAAATTTTGGCATTGATTTTCAAAATATGACTGATCATGCAAAAAAAAGGTTTATTTAAGGATAGTGATCATATGAAGCCATTTAACGTCACATAGTTGTTTGGCTTTTATAATTATAACTAATCAATGTATTTATAAAGCCCTTTTTACATCAGCAGTTGTTGCAAAGTGCTTTTACAAATACCCAGCCTTAAACCCCAAGGAGCAAACAACAATAGTGTTGAATTTCAGTGGCTAGGAAAAACTCCCTAAGAAGGCTGAACATTAGGAAGAATCCTAGAGAGAAACCAGACTCTGAGGGATGACCAGTCTTCTTCTGGCTGTGCCAGGTGAAAATATTAGGGTTCAGCAGAGTGGCCGCAGAAATCGTCGGGTATCATCTTGATCTGCATAATAACCAGGTGTACAGGGACAGCAATGAGTCTTTCAGACCTGGTACTCCGGAGTTGTAAGGCAGGAGACAGAGAAAATTTAGAAAATGCATTCCTTAGATATGCAAGGATTTATAGTGGAGAAGGAGAACTGACCCTAATGATAACAAAAATGACCCAAATGGCTCTGATCAAAAATTTAAATACCCTTGAATGTTTTGCCTTGTTACAGACACCCACGGTGACACACAGGTGAAAATGGCAAGTAAAGGTGAATTTCCCATACCTGTGGCTTTTTAAATTGCAATTAGTGTCTGTGTATAGTCAATGAGTTTGTTAGCTCTCATGTGGATGCACTGAGCAGGCTAGATACTGAGCCATGGGGAGCAGAAAAGAACTGTCAAAAGACCTGCGTAACAAGGTACTGGAACTCCATATTGATGGGAATGGATATAAAAAGATATCAAAAGCCTTGCAAATGCCAGTCAGTACTGTTCAATTACTTATTAAGAAGTGGAAAATTGGGGGGATCTCTTGATACCAAGCCAAGGTCAGGTAAACCAAGAAGGATTTCAGCCAAAACGGAAACAAATTGTTTGAGATACAAAGAACCCCACAGGTAACCTCAGGAGAAATACAGGCTGCTCTGGAAAAAGACTGTGGGCTTGTTTCAATGAGCGCAGTACGCCGATACTGCATGGTCATGTTGCCAGAATGAAGCCTTTACTGCGCCAATGCCACAAAAAAGCCCAGTTACAATATGCCCGACAACACCTTGACACACCTCACAGCTTCTGGCACACTAATTTGGAATGACGAGACCAAAATATAGCTTTATGGTCGCAACCATAAGCGCTATGCTTGGAGAGGGGTCAACAAGGCCTATAGTGAACAGAATACCATTCCCACTGTGAAGCATGGTGATGGCTCCTGATGTTTTGGGGGGGCGGGGGTGAAAGGCACATGGAATCTTGTGAATATTGATGGCAAGATGAATGCAGCATGTTATCTGAAAATACTGGCAGACAATTTGCATGGGATGCTCTTGGACTTTCCAGCACGACAATGACCCTAAGCACAAGGCCAAGTTGACCCTCCAGTGGTTACAGCAGAAAAAGGTCAAGGTTCTGTAGTGGCCATCACAGTCTCCTGACCTTAATATCATCAAGCCACTCTGGGGAGATCTTAAACGTGTAGTTCATGCAAGATGACCAAAGACTTTGCATGACCTGGAGGCACTTTGCGAAGATAAATGGGAAGCTATACCACCTTCAAGAATTCGGGACCTCACAGACAACTATTACAAAAGACTGCACGCTGTCATTGATGCTAGGGGGCAATGCACAGTATTAAGAACTAAGGGTATGCAGACTTTCGAACAGGGGATCAGGTCATTTATTTTCTTTGTTTCCATGTTTTGTTTTATGATTGTGCCATTCTGTTATGACCTACAGTTGAATGTGAATCCCATAATATATAAAAGACATGTTTTGCCTGCTCACTCATATTTTCTTTACAAGTGGTACATATATTACCAAATCTCCAAGGGTATGCAAACTTTTGAGCACAACTGTTCATTAAGAGGTACTTGAAATCAAACCTTTGTTTTCAGGCCTTTGTTTCTCTATTTTGTCCCATCAGTTTCTTAGAATGTGGAGTGGATATGAAAAGTATACAGACCCTTATTGAAAATGCAGCTTTTCATTTAAGTAGATGAAAATATCAACGGCCAAAATGTCCAGTGGGAAATGTGCCAAACAAAGGAATAAATTGATTAATTGTATATTAATTAGCCTAATATTGAGTATGAGTATGATATGTTACCAAGAAAACCGCAAGACCGCTCGCTGGTACAGTTGGCTAAGACATTACTGAGTGTTTGGTCATGTGACTAAGCATGGTGTGAGATTCAAAAGCCACACATTCCGGCAGAAACCTTACAGCACACTACTCCGCAGTTGGTTCTCTGAAAAAAAGCGATGGTGCAACTGAGGCAAGCTAGACCACAGAAAAGCATCTAGCTCCTGCTCCTCCTTATTTAATTTTACAGGCTAGAAATGCAAACATACTTTCTGGAGCAAATCCAGCAATTCACCTTCTCCAAATTATTGGACTCACCTCTTTCGTTTGGCTTAACCAAAATATGCCCAGAGCGGTGCAGTTGTTTGGCTTTGGGACTACTAAATCAGTGTTGTCAATGATTGCTCTTGGAGGTGGAGTCATGGCAGTTCCGAGGCGATCTGGGTGGAGGCGAGGCGAGTAGAAGCGGGTGGAGGCAAGTAGAGTCGAGCCGGTACCATGCAGTGGGAAAGCACCAGAAAAGTCACACTGATGCGTCCAGGAAATGGGCTACTAGTGTCGCGTTCCTAGTGTCAAGACACCACTAAACCAGAGACGACGTCAGATGCGTCTTACCTGAGAAAATGAGAAAAAGATGTGGACTGTTGCTCAGTGTTCCAAAGTCCTCTTTTCAGATGAAAGTACACTTAGTATTTCATTTGGAAATCAAGGTCCCAGAGTCTGGAGGGAGAGTGGAGTGGCACAGAATTCAAGTTACTTGAAGTCCAGTGTGAAGTTTCCACAGTCAATGATGATTTGGAGTGCCATGTGATGTGCTGGTGTTGGTCCACTTTGTTTTATCCAGAGTCAATGCAGCTGTCTACTAGAAGATTTTAGAGCAATTCATGCTCTGGTTCTTCTGACAAGCTTTGTGGAGATGCTGATTTCCTTTTCCAGCAGGACTTTGGACCTGCCCACAGTGCCAAAATTACTGGTAACTGGTTTGCTGCCCATGGTATTACTGTGCTTACTGTGCCAATACAGGCCAGCCAACTCACCTGACCTGTATTGTCAAGAGGAAAATGAGACCCAACAACCAGACCCAACAACACAGGCAAGCTGAAGGCCACTATCAAAGCAACCTGGGCTTCCATAACACCTGAGCAGTGCCACAGGCTGAATGCCTCCATGCCACGCCGCATTGATGCAGTAATTTGTTCAAGAGGAGCCCTGACCAAGTATTAAGTGCAAACATTAGCATACTTAGGAAATCTTTGCAGGTGTATTGTTAACATTAGCATTAGCTGATTAGAGCTCTTCTTTGGTCAACATTTCTATATTATACATTTTTTAGTCTAATATTTTTTGAAATTGTATTTTTTTTTTCATTAGCTGTAAGCCGCAATCATCAAGATTGAAATATAAAAGGCTTGAAATGTTTCACTTCATGTGAAATTGATCTAGAATATATGAAGGTGTCACTTTTTGATTTGAATTATGGAGAACTTATGAAGAACTTTTCCACCATATTCACATTTTTGAGATGCATCTGTAGGTTATTGCGACAGCCCTAGCCAGATGATTGCTCACCTTTTAACAAGATCTTGTAACCAACAATATTTAAACAGTTTACAGAAAAAAAATTTAAGATCTTGAGGAAACACTTAACATGCTTGGAATGTTAAGTGTCTTTTTGCGAGAAATAGAACCCCACTGCTCTGACTGGTAGAGAGTATTCTTAACGTTTAAATGCAATTCCTGACAAAAATTCCTACTGATTCTTCAAGGTTGCTGTTGACCTCTAGATAGCCTCTCTTATTAGCTGTTCCTTGACATGTCATTATTTTTTTGAGGGACATCCTGATTTCTGCAATGTCCTGGTGATGCCTCCTTTTTGTTTCATGGTGGTCTTCAGTGTTTTGTGTTATGTAATGTCTTCGAAATTATTTTATTATCCCTACCCTGATCTGTACCTTTCAACAATATTTTCTCGATTTTTGTTAGCTTTTTGTGACCATGGCCATATCTGCAGTACACAACAGGCCTAATCAGAATCATTTCAGTTAATGTCAGGTGATGGCAAATTACCTTTGTGCTTGATTTGGCATGTGGTTGGTAAAATCTGAACATGGTAACAACACCTGTTATAGTGTACACACTTATGCAACAAAGGCACCCCCCCAGCTTTTTTCCACTTTAATAGTCTTTACACGGTCCTATTAACGGTAAAACAGGTCTGACATGATTAGTCTTTCAGTCTTTTCATAAGCAAAGGCTGACTTTTCAATATGGGTTGTGTCAAATTTGGTCCCTCTGTCCCTACTGTGATGGTTTCTAAGTAAATAGTAATGTCTGCAACTCTGATATGCACCCCTGGTGATTTATTCAAACCCGCAATTCTGGAAATGTTTGACAAATTCTCATGGGAGCATACTGAAATTGCTGCCGTTACTTTTTATTTGATACCTTTTTGAATAAAATGGTATCACATTTTCAGATCTCCCTCTCCGCCAGATAGTAGGCGAAGAGTGTGTTGCCTTTATGCTGAACTGGAGAGAGAATGAGTACCTGACCCTGCAGGTTCCTCAGCAACTAGTCATGAACAACCCCTATATCAAGGTACGAACCTAATAAAATGATATAATACCTCTCTGTCTGACTTTGAAAAGTATATGTTAATCTTTATACATTTCCAGATGGATCAAAACAACCAGATTGGTTACTGATTCTTGATTTGGAGAATTCATCCATATTTCTCACAGTTGAGGGTAGGCAGGATACAAGGTGCAGAACTGGAGTACGACATTCCTTTAATTTGGTTTACAAAAACAACAGACAAAAGAAGTGTCAGCAACCAATGACTAAATGCACATGTCATAAACAATAATCCACACCACACAGAAGGGCAACTTAAATAGGATCCCCAATTAGAGACAACGCAGAGCAGCTGCCTCTAATTGGGGACCAACAACAACGGGGGACCGGCACTGGAGGCTCAGGGTGGATCTTGCACCCCTGGACCAACATAGAGATGGCTAGGAGCATCACTATTGATAGGACCTGACAATATTACTTGACTGCCATAATATTCAGTATTTCTACCCATACTGTACATTTTCCCAATCCTACTACTCCTAAGTTGCTGCTAGTTTTCTTTATGTATATTATTTTATTGCCATACTTGCCGTATCTAATATTTAATACTACTACCTGTAGTATTTGCTTTGAGTTTTTCAGTACTCTGCTAGTTTATCAGTTATGTATATTATCGCATTTTTTTTGCTATACATTTTGCTTTAAATCATGTTCTTAATTCTTACTACCTAGAAGTCGGGTGCCATGTCACAATAATTTCATTGTGCAGGATGATGCTGTGTTATGTTATACGTTTGATAAATAAACTTGAAACTTAATTTAAAATGTTTCTCCATTTTCTCTCTTCCCTTGGCACACTTTTCGAAACCAATAGCTGGGTCAGCTTCTGGCCTCCACCTGTAAAGAACTGCCCGGTCCTAAAGAGAGCCGGCGTACAGCCAAAGAGTTGTGGGAGGTTGTTGTGCAAATCTGCAGTGTCTCCAACCAACACAAGAGAAACAGTGATGGACGTGTCAGCCTCATCAAACAGAGAGAGTCCAACATGGGCATCCTGCAAAGGTAAACTGGACGGTAGTCAGAGATAGTCAGTGTCTACTACAGAAGATGTGCTATGTAAGAGAAACATGATAATGCTCATAGACGATACCCAGGTTTTGAAAAGTATCGTAAATAAACCATTGTTTATTCTGATAAAATGTTGTGTTCATTTTAACTGGGAAGTTCTGAGTAATGAGTGTGTACTGAACATAAAATACAAGTGCAGCATGTAAACATTTTAAATATATTACTGAGTTAATATGTATTTCACATGACTGGGAATTATCGATATACATCTACTGGTCATATATACCTTATAAAAAGGTAGTGGCATAGAATGCTATCTGGTATGATGAAGAGTGCAGATTACTGTTTATGCACAACTTATGTTGTGAATATTACAACTGCACACTCACTTTGCTTGGAAAGTGACATTGTGTTGTGACAAAAATGCAGATTTTAGATATTATTTTTTTGTCCCCAGGACAAGGTGCACCTTTAATCATGTTGCTTAATCAGCTTCTTCACACCTGTTACATTGATGGATTATCTTGGCAAAGCACAAGCTCACTAATAGGCAAATAAGCACATTTCTGCTGAAAATCTGAGTGAAATAAGCTTTTCGTGCCTATGAAAAATGTCTGGGATTTTTTAGTTCAGATAATGAAACATGGGACCAATACTATACTTGTTGCATTACAGTAAATTATTGTTCCGTGTAGCAATTGTCCTTGTACATAATGAAAATATAGGTAGATATCAGTAACGTAAGTCACCTCCTTACGTTACTGATATTCCATGTATTATTTCTTCAGGAGCCGATTCATCACTTTTGTCAAGAAGCTCCGGGAGCCACTCGTATTGACCACCCTCATCTCTCTTTTTGTGAGGTTCCATAGCATAGTGCGGGTAAGTTCAGCCACCTGCAGATTACAATCCCTTCCTCACACTGGTGCCTGCTTATAACAAACATTCCTTCATGGTTGAAACCCTTTGCTTCTCTACACAGGATGATATTGTCAATGAAGTGACCGCAGAACACCTTGCCATTTGGCCATCAACCTTGGCAAAGTATAAAAACAACTGTTATTTTTTAATTTACACCCAGCTAATAATCAAAATAGTGGAAATGTTCTATAGAAATGAACAAATCTGTATTTTGAAATGTGTTGCTTATTGCATATATTTTTACTAAAAGCAGATTTAAATACTATATAGCATTCTTAGTATACAGTATGTCATTCAAGTAGACAAGACAGAATTCAAACACGTCTAATGTCTTGACACTTGTTTAAAAAAATTATATATTCTGATATTCTGTAAATTCACAGTTTATGAAGACTTAATAAGATGTCTTGTAGCATGCAGGCAGTGGATGTGGAGGCAGTGGCAGTGACCGTCAAAGAGATTGTGACCCATGCACTTACACTGAACCCAAACAACCAGTCTTGGCTCATCACACAGGCTGACATTTACTTTGGTAAGCAGCATGCAAATTGTGGTGCAAGAAACTAACCTAGGGCTAGTTGTAACAAGTATCTCGATTTAGGGTTAGGTTAATCTCAGAATGGCTTGACACAAACATGACCCAGTAAAGATTTAGTAAATAGCTAGTTGTCAAGTCAAATAATGTCCATCATTCCACCCTTCCCCCAGTGACCAACCTATACTCTGCCGCGTTGCATTTCTACCTCCAGGCTGGGGTAGTTTGCTCCGACTTCTTTACCAAGGCTGTGGCTCCAGATATCTACAATGACCAGGTAGCGTAACAGTTTTCTTACTGGAGCCTCAAATGCAACCCTAGTAGTCCCTATGTAGTTTACTACATCTGAATAGGGCAGATGGGGGCGCTGGACAAAATAGGGAATGCCTGTATTGGGAATCGGGTGCCATTTTACAGCTGAAGTCGGAAAGTTTACATACTCTTAGGTTGAAGTTATTAAAACAAATTTTTCTACCACTCAACAGATTTCACGTAAAAAAAACTATAGTTTTGACAAGTCGGTTAGGACATCTACTTTGTGCATGACACAGTTTCACTTATAATTCACCATATAAAAATTCCAGGGGTTCAGAAGTTGTCATGGCTTTATAAGCTTCTGATTCTAATTGACGTCATTTGAGTCAGTTGGAGGTGTACCTGTGGATGTATTTCAAGGCCTACCTTCAAACTCAGTGACGCTTGACATAATTGGAAAATCAAAAGAAAACAGCCAAGACCTCTGAAAAATTGTAGAGCTCCACAAGTCTGGTTCATCCTTGGGAGCAATTTCCAAACGCCTGAAGCTATCTGTACAAACAATAGTATGCAAGTATAAATACCATGGGACCACGCAGCCGTCATACCGCTCAGGAAGGAGATGCTTTCTGTCTCCTAGAGATTAACATACTTGGGTGCAGAAAGTGCAAATCAATCCCAGAACAAAAGTATCTATAGTCACAGTAAAAAGAGTTCTATATTGACGTAACCTGAAAGGCTGCCCTGCAAGGAAGAAGCCACTGCTCCAAAACCGACATAAAAAAAGCCAGACTATGGTTTGCAACTGCCTATGGGAACAAAGAAATGTCCTCTGGTGTGATTAAACTAAAATCAACTTTTTGGCCATAATGACCATGGTTATATTTGGAGAAAAATGGGGGAGGCTTGCTAGCTGAAGAACACCATCCCAATCATGAAGCACGGGGGTGGCAGCATCATGTTGTTGAGGTGCTTTGCTGCTGGAGGGACTGGTGCACTTCACAAAATAAAACTTATGTGGATATATTGAAGTAACATCTCAAGACATTAATCAGGATGTTAAAGCTTGGTTGCAAATGGGTCTTCCAAATAGACCCAAAGCATACTTCCAAAGTTGTGGCAAAATGGTTTACCCAACTTATTGTGGGAAGCTTGCGGAAGGCTACCCAAATCATTTGAACCAAGTCAAACAATCTAAAAGCAATGCTACCAAATACTTATTGAGAGTTCACATACTAATTGAGTTCAGGAATTGTGAACAATTGAGTTTAAATGTATTTGGCTAAGGTGTATGTAAACTTCCAACTTCAATGGTAGGTGCAGTCTTTGTTTGAAACAACAAACAATCCTGGATTTACCCCTGTCTTTTCTCTGTAGGTCCTGAAAAGAATGATCAAGTGCTGTTCGATGCTGAACTGTCACACACAGGTCTGACATTTTCCCTCTCCAGAAACATAACAGTTCTTATTCAGCATGTGGACATTTTGTTTTGAACTTTTTAAAGGCTTGTTGTCTTGCCATGTTGTCTTGCTGATTAGGTTGCAGTTCTTTGCCAGTTTTTAAGGGAGGTGGACTACATGACAGCATTCAAAGCTCTTCAAGAACAGAACAGGTACAGTGCGTACTGACAACACCTAATTGAAGAATAGCCTGGAAAGACAAATGTAGGCCTAAGTGTGCCATCTTGCCATTACAGTCACGATGCCATGGATTCCTTCTATGACTACATCTGGGATGTCACCATCCTTGAATATCTCACTTGTATCCTTTCACTCAGTGATTTTCTTTGCCTTAGTCTTTGACCAAGTGTGACAAGATTTGGAGTTATGGTGTTACAAGCCTAACAGCACATACAGTGGGTATAGAAAAGAATCACCCCCCTTTAAAATAATAAAATGTTGTTGCTTTGCAGTCTTAAATGAAATCGGACAGAAAAAATGTTTTATTCAGCTGTATTTACAACTTAAAACATCCAAGTGAAAGATATAATACAAACTTGTCAGGAAAAAAAAATTAAAAATGAAAAAACAGAATCACTGAGTTGGAAAAAGAATCACCCCCCTCCTAAAAATGACTTGTAAACCCAACCAGGTGTAGTTAATCACCTTCTCAATAGCATACAAAGCCAATTGACTTTCAACTGTGATCAGCTATACTGTGTCATTTTGATTAGCTCAGCATGAAACAAGCTTTTCCTGAAGCATTTCAGTCCTTGGTAGTGCAACTGAAGACAACAATCAACTATGGGTGGCAAGGCATTGTCAAAAGATCTCAGGGATAAAGTTGTGGAATAGGCACAAGTCAGGAGATGGATACAAAAAAAATTCAAAGGCTTTATCAGTGCCTAGAAGCACAGTGAAATGTATTATAAGAAGTGGAAGGTATTTGGTACAACACAGACCCTCCCTGGGTCAGGAAGTTGCTCCAAACTGGACGAAAGAGCCAGGAGGAAACTGGTCAGAGAGGCTACCAAGAGGCCTACAGCAACTCTGAAGCAGTTGCAGGAATTCATGACAAAGAGTGGTCATTGTGTGCATGTGACAACAATATCACAAATTATCCACAAATGTGGCTTGTATGGGGAGGGTTGCGAGAAAAAAGCCACTCCTCAAGAAAGCCACATGCTGTCACAACTGAGCTTTGCCAAAATGCACCTTGAAGGCCACGTGGAAAAAGGTGTTATGGTCAGATGAGACTAAAATTGAATTATTTGGCCTCAACGCCAAACAATATGTCTGGCGAAAATCCAATACAGCTCACCATCCAAATAACACCATTCCTACAGTAAAGCATGGAGGTGTTAATATCATGTTATGGGGTTGTATCTCTGCAACAGAGACTGGAGCACTTGTCAGGATAGAAGTAAAAATGGATGCGGCAAAATACTGTCAAATTCTTGAGGAAAATCTGCTGTTCTCTGCCAGAAAGTTGTCAATGGGAAGAAGATTTACCTTCCAACATGACAATAACCCAAAGCACACAGCAAAACTGGCCACACAGTGGTTGAAGGAGAAAAAAGTGAATGTCCTTGCATGGCCTAGTCAGGGCCCGGACTTAAACCCCATTGAAAATCTGTGGAATGACTTGAAGACAGCAGTCCACAAACGGTCACCACCAAATTTACTGAACTTGAGCAGTTCTGCAAAGAAGTGGTCAAATATTGCAATGTTTAGATGTGCAAAGTTAGTAGACATATCCCAACAGACTAAAGGTTGTAATTAAAGTAAAAGGTGGTTCAACAAAAATACTGACACAAAGGGGTGATCCTTTTTCCAACTCAGTGATTGTTTTATTTATTTTTTTCTGACATGTTGGTGTTATCTTTCACTTGCACTGAGTAAATACAGCTGAATGAAACAAAAACTGTGTCTGTCTTCATTTCAGGCTGCAAAGCAACAAAATGTGATTATTTTAATGGGGGGTGATTCTTTTCTATACCCACTGTATTTTAGCAGGCAAGTTGATGAAAACATTCAATTTTGACCTTGACTGCATAAATGCAGACATCCACCATAAAAGGGGTGAGACTGAGAAGAGACTAATTGCGGTAAGTCATATTTCCACTGAAAAAAGTAGTTACCTGCCAGCTTAGCTCGTCTGACAGCTGTGCATTAAAAAGCCTAACCAAGTAAATATTAGTGGGTGTATATTTTTCCAAATGACTGAAACACCTTCGTAATAGAGATTCTTTATTGCTGAGTTAATGGGTCCCTGGGGCCTGTATCAAAGTGCTGATCTATGATCTGGTGTATTGTGATAAAAAAAAAAGGCTAAAATGGTTGTAGATCAGCAGTTCAATGCTGAGCTTCTGTGGCTATAGGCCCTGAACTAGGTATATGTTTAAGAACTGCCTTTAGGGTTTTGCTGAATAACAATCAAATCACTCTACAGATCAAGGCAATTGGACAGACAGAGCTGAATGCCAGTAACCCAGAGGAAGTTTTGCAGCTGGCAGCCCAGAAGAGGAAGAAGAAATTTCTGCAAGCTATGGCCAAGCTGTACTTTTAGATAAAAAGAGAGAAACTTCTGGGGAAAATGTGCATTTCTGTGGTTTCAAATAAACTTTTTCAAATAAGTAATTCACCATTTGTACACAGAAAACCTAAAATGTGTTATTCCCTGTAGTCAGATGGTAATTCAGTGAGGTACATGATGTCCTGTTTTAACAAATACAAATCAATGAATTACCTTTCCGCAGTGTTGAAGTTTAGATTTCACCTCGGTCATTTACATTTAATTGGATATACAATATCCAATATCAACATAAAGTAGATATAAAACCATATAGTAGAACCTCGGATTCAGGAGGAACAGTGTGGTTTTTGTCCGGGCTGTGGAATTCTGGACCAGCTCTATACCCTCTACGGGGTAAGGCATTCGACTGTGTCCCTCGTGGCATCCTGTGGAGGGTGCTTCGGGAATATGGGGTCCAGGGTCCTTTGCTAAGGGCTGTCAGGTCCCTGTACGACTAGGTCCGCATTGCCGGCAGTAAGTCAGACTTGTTCCCAGTGCATGTTGGACTCCGGCAGGGCTGCCCTTTGTCGCCGGTTCTGTTCGTAATTTTTATGGACAGAATTTCTAGGCGCAGCCAGGGGCCAGAGGGTGTCAGGTTTGGGGACCACACAATTTCGTCTCTGCTCTTTGCGGATGATGTTGTCGGGTTGGCCCCTTCTAACCAGGACCTTCAGCAGGCACTGGGACGGTTTGCAGCCGAGTGTGAAGCGGTGGGGATGAAAATCAGTACCTCCAAATCTGAGGCCATGGTCCTCAGTCGGAAAAGGGTGGCTTGCCCACTTCAGGTTGGTGGAGAGTGCCTGCCTCAAGTGGAGGAGTTTAAGTATCTAGGGGTCTTGTTCACGAGTGAGGGAAGGATGGAACGGGAGATTGACAGACTGATCGGTGCAGCTTCTGCAGTAATGCGGTCGATGTATCGGTCTGTTGTGGTGAAAGTAGGAACGTAGATTTACTGGTCAATCTACGTTCCTACTCTCACCTATGGTCATGAGCTTTGGGTCATGACCGAAAGGACAAGATCCCGGATACAGGCGGCCGAAATGAGCTTTCTCCGCAGGGTGGCTGGGCGATCCCTTAGGGTGAGAAGCTTGGTCACCCGGGAGGAGCTCAGAGTAGAGCCGCTGCTCCTCCACATCGAGAGGGGTCAGCTGAGGTGGCTTGGGCATCTGTTTCAGATGCCTCCGGAACCCTCCGGAACGCCCCCCCGGAAGAGCTGGAGGAAGTGTCTGGGGAGAGGGAAGTCTGGGCATCTCTGCTTAGACTGCTGCCCCCGTGACCCGGCCCTGGATGAAGTGGAAGAAGATGTATATAGTACATAAAGTCAATGCCATACTCTGCAATTTATATTGTCATCTTATACTGAAATACAACTTTTCCTAGGCAATGTCCTGGTTATAGTTGAAAATAATTAACTACAACTAACAGGACATTAAAAGCCATAATACTCCAATTCAAATGTTCTTAAAACTGGACCGGACAACCAGCTTATAGGTTCTTTGGCTTAACAGCCAGGTGCAATGCTTAGTTCAAACACTTGACTTATTGCAGACAGATCACTCTGTCTTTCATTTCAACAGTTGGTGCTTAATCAACATGCTGTCCTGTAGTGGTTTGGATTAGAATAACAGCTTGTCTGTGTGCTCTATGATGTCCTATTTACAATATTAGTTCATCTTTCCAGTGTTCGTTCAAAGCTTCAGACTGCTTGTTCCACCAGGCTCCATTTGTCATGGGTTTCTTTGTGCTGTTGGGTGGGGTTATAAACTTATGTTCCAGCTCCCTCTGCCGTGCTTTGTCCTGAAACAGAGATTTCCAATGTTTTGTGCCAACAATCCCAATTCATCCACCTGGCATTCTTTTTCTACAACTTAGACAAAATCACAGACACATTGAAATTGAGGAGATTTTAACAAATGAGTCTGATGTAATTACCAGCATGAGTAGGAAGCTTGAGTGAGTCTGGATGTTATGTCGGTCCTCTGAGGCTACTTTTGAAGAAGAAATTATCCATCAAAAATGCTCAATAGCTTGGACCCAATAATACTTACATGAAAAAAAGAAAATGATATAGCTTCAGGGAGAGCTGTTCTACCATCAACATCCTTTAATTTTCCAATTGTTCCATTTTTGACATTTACTAGTTTATAAAATACAGGTGCTGGTCATAAAATTTGAATATCATCAAAAAGTTGATTTACTTCTGTAATTCCATTCAAAAAGTGGAACTTGTATATTATATTCATTCATTACACACAGACTGATACATTTCAAATGTTTATTTCATTTAATTGTCATGATTATAACTGACAACTAATGAAAATCCCAAATTCAGTATCTCTGAAAATTCGAATATTATTTAAGACCAATACAAAAAAAGGATTTTTAGAAATGTTTGCCAACTGAAAAGTATGAACATGAAAAGTATGAGCATGCACAGCACTCAATACTTAGTTGGGGCTCCTTTTGCCTGAATAACTGCATGCGGTGTGGCATGGAGTCGATCAGTCTGTGGCACTGCTCAGGTGTTATGAGAGCCCAGGTTGCTCTGATAGTGGCCTTCAGCTCTTCTGCATTGTTGGGTCTGGCGTTTCGCTTCTTCCTCTTCACAATACCCCATAGATTTTCTATAGAGTTAAGGTCAGGCGAGTTTGCTGGCCAATTAAGAACAGGGATACCATGGTCCTTAAACCCGGTACTGGTAGCTTTGGCACTGTATAAAGGTGCCAAGTCCTGTTGGAAAATTAAATCTGCATCTCCATAAAGTTGGTCAGCAGCATGAAGCAAGAAGTGCTCTAAAACTTCCTGGTAGACAGCTGCATTGACCTTCGCCTCTCTATTAATGTGCTTGGACACAGAGCTTTGTGAACAGTCTCTTTAGCTATGACCTTTTGTGTCTTGCCCTCCTTGTGCAAGGTGTCAATGGTTGTCTTTTGGACAGCTGTCAAGTCAGATTAGAGTGTGGCACCAGGTGTCTTCAATATTGAGCCTTTTCACAATATCCCAATATTCTGAGATACTGAATTTGGGGTTTTCATTAGTTGTCAGTTATAATCATCAAAATTAAAAGAAATGAACACTTGAAATATATCAGTCTGTGTGGAATGAATGTATAAACTAAACAAGTTTCACTTTTCTAATGGAATTATTGAAATAAATCAACTTTTTGATGATATTCTAATTTTATGACCAGCACCTGTATTATTTCATTAATATCGTTCAGTTGCTCGGACCCAATAAAACGTACATGGAAATAATCAACTGATATAGCTTCAGGGAAAGCTGCTCTACCATCAACAGCCTTTAGTTTTAAAATTTTCCAATGTACACGGTCAAAAATGCTTTTATTAATTTTCTTTTATTAACGATTAATAATTTCCTACATTGAAAAATAGCCAAACTAAAGGATGTTGATGGTAGAGCAGCTCCCCCTGAAGCTATATCAGTTGATTATTTTCATGTAAGTTTCAGTGAGTCCGAGCTATTGAGGAATTGTGATAAAAAGATGCTTAAAAAACTATGAACACTATCCAAAATTGTAAAACTAAAGGGTGTTGATGGTAGAGCTGCTGTCCCTGAAGCTATATCAGTTGGTTATTTCAACAGATGTTTTATTGGGTCTGAGCTATTGAAATTTCTCTACATTAGAATCCTCTAATGTTTGCGTTTTCATTTATTTGTTGAGTAGGAGCTTTAGCACGAATTAGGTCTACCTGGCTTGTGTACATGTGTAGGCTATAAAGGTGTGTGTGGGGACGGGGTAAGTTTGATATTCGGAGTTTGATCGTCAATACCTCTTCCAAAAGATATCGGGATAGTGGAATATTTACAACTGGATTAGGGTAGAGAGCAAGGTACAACTTTTCGTTTAGCAGAGCCAAAAATTTTGCAAAATGCAGTCGAATGTCTTTTCAGCAGTTTAGGGACCGTCTTGAAAGTGAAATACCGCTGATATTCAATGTGACTAAAAACATATATTTTATTTTGTGCCAACCTAATAATAGCTGCCCCTGTAAAGGAAAATCATAGGTACAGATACTTTTTGTGTTATTAAACAACACAAATGTTTTACATTTATTTTGGTTTGTTAGACTTTATATTTTCCCTTTATAATATATTCTTATAGAGGTGACATACACCTACAACCACTTATGTATTGGTCACTGACATTTAGATTTGCTCTTTTACATTTCGGTGATTATATCAGAATTTATCCTTCTTTACAATATGTTTTTAATAGCTCAATATCCACATGAGTTTGAGACTTACAAACAAGTGTGGTCTGTTCCTATAACTCTTCTGAAAGGTACACCGCTTTTTATCAATAATCATTATCTGAATTTCATTTTATAAATGCATGCATTATTACATCTCTAACTAATTCACATGAACTTTTTTAATAGCTTCTAATCCAGATGACATGGACCTCTAAAACAACTTGCATTTTGTTAACTGACCTTCCTTGTCAAGCGTACAACCCCTTCTTTTGCCATTTTAGATTTTGGTTAATTTGCAGGAATTTTTCTTTCTAAACGACTTTTCTTTAATCGCTCACCATCCATATGAGTTAAAGATCTACAAACAAGTGTTTTGTGTTCCTTTACCTCCATATGGACAGGTACACCTCTTGTTTTTTTCCAAGTTCATTATCTGTATTTTCTTTTAATTACATGCATTATTACAACTCTATTACCTAATTCACATGAACTATTTTTAATAGCTTCCAATCTAGATGACATGGACCTCTTAAACCGCTTGCATTTTGTTTACAGACCTTCCTTGTCAAGAGTACCTCCCTTAGATTTGCCATTTCAGTTTACAGTACTTTTACAGGAACAGTACATTTACCACTCTTTTAATAGCTCACTATCCATATGAGTTAGAGATCTACAAACGTGTGCTCTGTTCTGTTACCTCTCTTCTGAAAGGTACACCTCATATTTTTTCAATATAGGTTTTTTAGCTCGAACAGTTTAAAGGATATAATCTAACAGTTAATTAACTGTAATTACGCTAATTAGCATTTATAAAATCAATTACAGTTTCATAGTTTGCAATGGGGATAGCCTAAACGTCTGAAACAAAGTTGGTTTCATGTCTGTAGCATGAACGGTTCAAAAGATACAGCCTAATTGCTAACTTATTCTAATTACGCAATTTAGAATATGTAAAATCTATAGCTTTGTTTTACACGTTTAAGCTATCCCTACTGCAAATTAAGAAACAGTAATTGATTTTACATATCTTCATTTGCCTAATTACCGTTAATTTACTATTAGGCTGTATCTTTTGAACCGTTCATGCTACAGACACGAAACCAACTTTGTTTTACATGTTTAAGCTATCCCTACTGCAAATTAAGAAACAGTAATTGATTTTACATATGCAAATTTGTGTAATTACTGTTAATTTACTATTAGGCTGTATCTTTTGAACTGTTCAAGCTACAGACACAAAGCCAACTTTGTTTCCCACTGCAATTTATGAAACAGTATTTGGTTTTACATAATTACATTTGCGTAATTAGCGTAAATTACCTACTAGGCTGTATCCTTGGACCGTTTGAGCTGCAGACACGAAACCAACTTTATTTCAAATGTTTAGACTATTCCCACTGCAAATTATGAAACGGAAATTGATTTTACAAATGTTGATTAGCGTAATTACCGTTAATTAACTGATGGATCTTTTGAACCATTCAAACTACAGACATGAAATATAATGTTTATCGATTTTACACATGATAATTAGTGTTAATTAACTGTTACACTATATCATTGAAACCGTTCCAGTTACAGACATGAAACCAACTTTGCTTTACCAGTTTAGCTATCCCCTGTTCATATAATGACCCGTTCATTTATTTTACGTATGCAATTTGCTTGTTTAGCATTAATTATCTATTAGGCTGTTTCTGTTGAACCGTTCGTGCTACAGACACAAAACCAACTTTGTTTTACACACTTAAGCTATCCCCAAGCGGATGAAGATGAGATGAGAAGCTATCCCCATTGGAAATTATTGAAATGTTTATACATTTTACATATGCTCTCATCTCATCTTCATCTGCTTATCCGGTATCGGGTCGTGGGGGCAGCAGCTCCATTTTACATATGCTAATTAACGTAAATAGTGTTAATTATTATTTGAACTGTATTATTTGAACTGTTCGAGCTACATAAAACTTTTGAGATCTAACTGTTATGTATGCTAATTTATGCTAGAAGCCGACTTTCATTCACCAGTTTAGCTATGCCCACTTCAGATTATGAAACGTTTATCGATTTTATTTATGCTATTTAGCGAAATTAGCGTTAATTAATTATGATATCTTTGAAACCATTTGAGCTACAGACATGAAACCAACTTTGCTTCACCAGTTTAGCTATCCTCTGTTCATATAATGATACGTTCATTTATTTGATTTATGCAATTTGTGTAATTAGCATTAATTATTTATTAGGCTGTTTCTGTTGAACGTCGTGCTACAGACATGAAACCAACTTTGTTTCACAAGTATAAGCTATCCCTTCTGCAAATTAAGAAACAGTCATCGATTTTACATATGCTAATTAGCGAAATTAATTTTTATTAACTGTCAGGTTGTATCTTTTAAACTGTTCGAGCTACAGACACAAGATCAACTTTGTTACACCAGTTTAGGCTATTCCTACTTCAAATTTGGAAATGTTTATCGATTTTTGAGGAGGAAAATTGAGGAGAAAAAGGGAGGAGAGACAGAACCCCCAGCATATGAAGATGACCAGGTGGTGCATGGTACCGTGTACCATTATATCCAGCGTTACGTTTAGAGAGTGGGATATTGTCTTTAGACACACAACAGCAAGCCCATAACTCAATTCACAGGAAAGCAAGATAAGAGAAAGTTGAGTAGGAAGGCGGAGTCAGAGAGCGAGAAAGACACTGAGGGTGAGGTGAAACCGTTCAAGGCAAGGGCAGAGAGAGAGTACGGGAGGTACGATGAGAGGAGCGAGAAGGGGAGACAACTAGGAGAGGATAAACAGGATGAGATTACAGGGGCCAGAAAGAAAAGATCAGGCCATACTAAAGGCAGGTTAGGTGAGGACTCAAAGTTGGGATCGGACGATAGTGACAGTGAGACGGACATAAACTAGGCAGAAAAAAGGAAATTCATATAGAGGACGGGTGTTACTCACGGGGCAAGCAGTAGGGAGATGGACTGACTCAGACGAAGACCCTGACGCAGACAGTAGTGGAGATTGGAGTAAGGGAGACGCAGATGTAGACCCTCTGCTGCGTTCGCCCCCACCAGAACAAGAACTACATGGACCAACTTTGTTTCACAAGTATAAGCTATCCCTTCTGCAAATTAAGAAACAGTCATCGATTTTACATATGCTAATTAGCGAAATTAATTTTTATTAACTGTCAGGTTGTATCTTTTAAACTGTTCGAGCTACAGACACAAGATCAACTTTGTTACACCAGTTTAGGCTATTCCTACTTCAAATTTGGAAATGTTTATCGATTTTACAAATGCTTACTTGCATAATTAGCATTCATTAGCAATTAGGCTGTATGTTTTCAACTCCTTGATCTACAGACACAAAACCAACTTTGTTACACCAGTTTAGCTTTCCCCACTTCAAATTTAGAAACGTTCATCGATTTCACCTATGATAATTTGCGTGATTAGCATTCATTCACTATTAGGCTGTATCTTTTGAACCGTTTGAGCTACAGACACAAAACCACTGTGTTTCACACGTTTAGGCTATACCCTGTTCATATAATGACACGTTAATCTATTTTACGTAATCACGTAGACAAAATATGCGATTGGTAAAATGTTTGAGGTTTAACAGTCATGCATGTGTAGATGTATTGATTGTATGAGTTAGTGAACTGTTGTAAGCTGTTGTAACCAATGTAGATGTATTGATTGTATAAGTTAGTGAACTGTTGTAAGCTGTTGTAATCAATGAAACAAAATATTAATTGTTTGTAATATGAACTGAAACTGAAGGGGCAAGTAGGAGAATAGGAAACCCTGTTCAAGCGGTTGCCGGGGAGAGAAAGATTAAGTATGTCTGTTTTGTGAGAAACAGGTCACAGGTCAGAGACACACACACAGTCGGACAGACAACACAGAAACCAGAAGGGGGGCAAGGGGATACTTGCAGTTATCCTTATAAGGAATAGAACTGGGATTGGGCCAATGGCACACTTGCTTTGTAACTTAACGCCTCTATCTTTTGGGCGTAGTGGAAGTATAAAAAGGATGTTTTGACTGTGGATCCTTAGACATTGTGCGGCGACACTTGTCTCCAAAAGCTTTTGTAATAAACGGAATATGCGGTACGGTAATTGACCTGACTCCTGGTGTTTTATTCTCCTTTCCAACAAACCAACTCGGGGAAGTGTTAGACTTCAACAATTTTGGGGGCTCGGTCCGGGATTGGAAAAAGGGAGAAGGAATTCGACTCGGTCCAGTTGACCTATACGGGACTCACAGGTTCCAGCACCGGTGCATCATAAAAAAGGTAAGCAGTGCCTGTTATATCTAAATCTGCATATTGGCTATGAACTAAATTGTGAACCTGTGAAAAACGTAGTGGGACTGGTTTAAATTCAGGAGGGCGAGGCAATTGGTATTGGTTCTGGGGTTGACTACCCTACGCCACTTCCCGACGGGGACGGTGGAGAACTGCGAGTTAGAGTCTTGGCAACCAGTCGGGTTAGAGGCCTGAGGACTTAGGGGCACCTCGAAATACTTAATGTGTGTAAAGGTTCGCGTTCAGCTGGGTTAGAGGCCCAGGGAGTTTGGAACTCCCCAAATTTTTTATAAGAGAACTGGGTTCAAGTCCCAAAAGTGTTGGGTCAGGGACCCGTTAATCATTCTGTGAGTCTGGGACTCACAGTAACATAAGTCAGGGAGAAATGGACGGGGAGTTTGAGAGAGAAGTTGATGACGATGGGTGGGGTCCAGGTACAGGAAAGTGGAAACAATTGGGGATACAGGTGGCAAATGTAATGACGGTTGTAGGCAGGATGGATCCAATTCAGAAAGAAAAAGAAGGGATAGAAAAGAAATTGCGACAAGTGGTGAGTGAGGCTGGATTAAGGTTGGAGGAAAGGAGACCATTACATGTTATTTTGTGGAATAAGGAGAAGGATTGTTCCAAAAATCGAGATAGTTAGAGACAAGAAGGAAACAGCAAATTTGGTCAAGAGAGGGAGATATAGAGAAAAGGAGAAGGAATGGGAAAAGCACAGAAAAGAATGGTGTAAATTAGCAGTGTGGTGTCAGGGCGTAGACCATTTGAACAAAGAGAAAAAGGAACAGAAAATTGAGGAGAAAAAGGGAGGAGAGACAGAACCCCCAGCATATGAAGATGACCAGGTGGTGCATGGTACCGTGTACCATTATATCCAGCGTTACGTTTAGAGAGTGGGATATTGTCTTTAGACACACAACAGCAAGCCCATAACTCAATTCACAGGAAAGCAAGATAAGAGAAAGTTGAGTAGGAAGGCGGAGTCAGAGAGCGAGAAAGACACTGAGGGTGAGGTGAAACCGTTCAAGGCAAGGGCAGAGAGAGAGTACGGGAGGTACGATGAGAGGAGCGAGAAGGGGAGACAACTAGGAGAGGATAAACAGGATGAGATTACAGGGGCCAGAAAGAAAAGATCAGGCCATACTAAAGGCAGGTTAGGTGAGGACTCAAAGTTGGGATCGGACGATAGTGACAGTGAGACGGACATAAACTAGGCAGAAAAAAGGAAATTCATATAGAGGACGGGTGTTACTCACGGGGCAAGCAGTAGGGAGATGGACTGACTCAGACGAAGACCCTGACGCAGACAGTAGTGGAGATTGGAGTAAGGGAGACGCAGATGTAGACCCTCTGCTGCGTTCGCCCCCACCAGAACAAGAACTACACCATGACGCATTAGAATTGAGTCAAAGGACTCAAAATAAAATGTATACGTGGTCACAAGCAGGGGAAGCTAGTTGTGCTGGGTTTCAGCTGCCTCTCTTTAGAGTGGGAGGCGGCGAACCGCGATATAAACCATTGGGGCTGGGAGATGTACAGGCACTGGTAGATAAATTACCCCCAATGGGAGAGGGAGGTGGACTATGGTTGTCACAATTTGATAAACTCACAGCCGGTCAAATGTTGGCACTGGGGGACTGGAGGGCAGTAGCCGCCTGAGCCGTGTCCGCCCAGGCTATGACTGAGATAGAAAAAGGGGCCGCCACTAGGCGGAACCCCGACGACACCCCTTTCGGTCAGGTGGTCGGACGCATGGACGCAGCCTTGAGGGAACGATTCCCCTTGCTGGCTGGGGCCCCGGTACCTAAGATACCCTGGGAAAAAGATCAACACCCTAGACAGAATCTGGAAGAATGCAAAGAAACATGGGCCAAACACACAGGGCACCACCCGGGGAAGGGAGGTCTGCAGCAGGAGTGGTTTAGGAGGGCGGTCTTAGAGGGACTTCCAGAGAAAATAAAAGAGGCAATGATGGCAAATCCTGACTTGCCGGGTAGTGAATCACACGTATGGGAAAGACACATAGTGCATCATTTACAGAGGGCTAAAGATGAGGAGACAGAGAAAGACAAACAGATACAGGAACTGAAAGAGAACCTGTTGCGCTTACAGCTGGGTGAAGCCAAAGTGAGGTTCAATGAAGGGAAAAAGAAACACAGATGGCAGCCCTAGGCTCAGGAGAACCTGACACACCCGATTTATACCCTGTTCCCACATGGGCACCCCAACCTCACAGTGGCCGGGGGGCATTCACCGCGCCCTTTCGACCAGGGACTCCGAGGGGAGGTTATGGTAGGGGGAGGGGGCGGGGTAGAGGCAGAGGGGCTCCAGGAGCCCAAGTCCCATACGGAGCCTGCTTTGCGTGTGGTGACCCGGACCACTGGTCCAGAGAGTGCCCACAGAACACTGCAAGGGGCAGAGGATACCCAAACCAAAGGGCAGCTCCAGTTCCCAACCCACACGCCGTCCCACCACCTAGTGCACCTGGACAATACCCACTCTCTTATGAGGGAGGGTGGGACCAGGCATGACGGTCTACAGGGAGGGGAGGGTACAGCGGGGGAAGGGCAGACCCTATGCTGTCCCTGAATGTCGATGGGAAGGACTTCCCCTTTCTGGTTGACACAGGTGCCACTTTTTCCACCATCACCGCCCCTCCCGTCACAGGACTACTATCCTCCAAGACAGTGGAAGTTGTGGGGTTTGAAGGAGTGGCACAGACTTTGCCAGTGACATTTCCTCTTAAAACAATACTGGGTAAACAGGCTCTCAGCCATTCGTATGTGGTGTCGACAAACACACCAGTGAACTTATTGGGGAGAGACTTGTTGATAAAACTGGGGGCTAATATCTTATGTTCTCCAGATGGACTAACTGTCCCGTTACCAGACGGGATATCGGCGGTGTGCGGACCTGAAACCACACGCAAAGGGCAGTACCTGGTACAACTGGTGAAGGGTGAAATAGCAGAGATATACTGGGGACTATTGATACCGGAAAAGCCGGACAAACAGGGTATTTTGTCCCAGTACTTCAAGTGGAGGCCGTGGATCTCCCTCCTCGAGCCGTACTTTCCTCCGCCAGACCCCCCACATGTAACCCTATTTTATGATCGGCAGGGCGATGAGGTGTATAGAGAGGGGTTTGGGGATGCAGTGTGTGGGGACACGTGGCAGATCGGGTCTAAATTCATATATGTAGGCCCTGAAGGGGTAGCGGCAGATGTACAATTGACAGAGGAGCAGGATCAGTGGTACGTGATGGCGGAGGAGTCCGTCCCGCATGTGTCACTGGCCCTGCATCCTAAACACCAAGCAAAAGACCTGGGGCCCATGGTTAAAAGGGCGGTCGAATGTACTGATTGGACACTCACTCAGGCGCCAAACGTATGGTACTCACACAGCTGTAAGACGTAAAGCTGGTTCACCTGCATTGACCTGGCTAATGTTTTTTCTGTCTCCCACTAGCAGAGGAACTTTGTGATATTTTTTCTTTCACACATAGAGGTCGGCAATGTGACGCAGGTCTCCTTTCTGGGCAGAGTAATCTCGCAGAAGGGAGCGGGGCTTTCCCCAGCTCACCGCACAACCATCCTCCACCATCTTAAACCCACTACTGTTCAGGAAATGCTATCATTCCTGGGGCTCACGGGGTACAGCCGCAATTACATCCCAAACTATTCAGGGCTCACAGAGCCACTTAGAGCGCTAGTTAAGGAGCAGGGAATGCGTAAACTTAAAGCCACTCTCAATTGGACTTGCCCGGCTGACCAGGCCTTCATTTTGCTGAAACAACAACTAGCCACCGCAGCTGATCTGGCCATACCCGACTATACAAAACCTTTTTTTTCTAGATGTTTCTGAAACAGGTCAAGTCATGAACGGGGTCCTGTTTCAGAAAAAAGGGGGAGAAGGCTCTGAGAGAGACGAGCTAGTGAGACATCAAAAGGGGGCTTCCCCACAAGAGAAAACAATTTGGCAACAGAGAGGAGCAACAGAGACGAGCGGGCTCTGGAGAGGGCCAGACGGTAGAGTAATACTTTCACCAGCCATGCGGGGAGATAAATTTGCAGAAGCCCACGGGTTGGGCCATGTAGGGCCAGTACAGATGTTGAGGAACTTGGTGGCACCCTTAATGGTAGACATGGTACGTAACTACACTAGGACATGCACCATCTGCGTTCACCACAACCCAAAACCGACGATCAAACCTGAGATGGGGGCGTTCCCCATGACGACGAGACCTGGACAAGAGATAGTGATAGACTATACGGACATGGGGGAAACCGTATGGGGGTGCCGCTACATGTTAGTGTGTGTGGACATGTTCACAGGGTGGCCAGAAGCCTGGCCGGCAAGAAGGGAGGACAGTCAGACAGTGATCAAGTGTTTAGTGAACCAGTACATTCCCAGACACGGCTTCCCAGAGAAAATTAGGTCAGACAATGGGACTCACTTTAAGAACAGTGATTTACAGAAGGTAGAGAGCTTATTGGGCCTAAAACATGCTTTTGGCACTGTGTACCATCCACAGTCCCAGGGAAAGGTAGAAAGGATGAACCAAAACTTAAAAAACAAGTTGGCTAAGATATGTGCACAGACTAAATTGAACTGGGTGGATGTACTGCCACTGGCACTCATGAAGATTCGATGCTCGTTAAATCAGACCGCTGGGTTCACCCCATACGAGCTGCTGACGGGGAGACAGTTTCCAGGACCAGCCGCGGGGCCTGCGGTCCCAGAAGGGGAAAAGTGGCCCAAAGACCATAAAGTGTATTTTGATGAATTGCGAGCTCTCGTTTCAGAATTCACCAATAGAGTCGGAGAACGGAGGGACCTGCACCCGCTGGACCAGAACCTGCCCCAGGCGGAGTGGGTGTTGCTGAAGGTCATCAAGCGAAAGTGGTCGGAGCCAAGGTGGACGGGTCCTCATCAGGTGGTGGAAAGAACGAGCCATGCGGTCCGCCTGAGGGACAAAGGAGAGACGTGGTACCATTGGAGCCAGTGTACACCAGCGCAGGAGCCAGGGAGGTGGCTGACGGACCTCATCCAAACCGGGAAGGAGGAGCTTTCCCCAGTGTGGACGGAAGGAGGACCAGCACCAGTCGGACCGGTGCCAGGAGCGGACCCCAGGACACGGCGGGACTACGAGCGAGTGAAGGAGACAAAGGACGACGCCAGAGGAATAGACTCTTAGGGGAAAGAACTGAAGAATACTGTAACAAAAGGGGGTATATGACACCGAGTGGCTACCACTCGTACCAAGATGACAGGGTTACAGAGAAAGGTCTGGGGAGATGATAGTAGAATGAAGTGGTATATGGACATTGGTGGAATAATGATGTGTGTTGTATGTTGTTCCCCCAGCGAAGAGGTTCGCGACCCCACCTGAGGACACCTGTTTGAGGAAATTTGGGGGCATTGAATTGGACTATGTCAAGGGGTCACATACGAGCATTCCGGGATAGATAATCCGCTGGAGGAATGGATGACCTCGATGTTCGGCCAGTGGAAAGGTTTGATAATGTCTGTTCTTTTATCGCTTGCTACATTTGGTGCTATAATGGTTACTGGGAGAACTGGAGCTTGGCGAATAGGGGTGATCTCTCTGGGGAGAGATCAAAAGGGGGAATTGTAGATGTATTGATTGTATGAGTTAGTGAACTGTTGTAAGCTGTTGTAACCAATGTAGATGTATTGATTGTATAAGTTAGTGAACTGTTGTAAGCTGCTGTAACCAATGAAACAACATATTAATTGTTTGTAATATGAGCTGAAACTGAAGGAGCAAGTAGGAGAATAGGAAACCCTGTTCAAGCGGTTGCCGGGGAGAGAAAGATTTAGTATGTCTGTTTTGTGAGAAACAGGTCACAAGTCAGAGAGACACACACATAGTCGGACAGACAACACAGAAACCAGAAGGGGGGCAAGGGGATACTACCCCGAGGTCTCCTCCCAGCTGGACGTGCCTGGAACACCTCCCTAGGGAGAAGTCCTGGGGGCATCCTTACCAGATCCCTGAACCACATCAACTGGCTCCTTTCGATGCAAAGGAGCAGCGGCTCTTGAACTCACTCCAGCATTTGAATAGTCGCCAGGTAAGGAACACTACATACATTGCATTGCAAGCTTCTCTCTTTGACTCGAATTCTAAGAGCTGGAAAAGTTGGTTGATGTATGACTGTAGCTAGCTAGAAAACGTCAGCTAACTGCTAGCAAACGTCAGCTAACCGCTAGCTAAAAAAGCGTGACCAGTAATTCAGTGCAGTGAAAATGAATAAACTATATAAAAAGCATACAACGGGTAACGTAACTTCTAGAAGTTTTTAAAAATGGTTTTGATCGGTTGTCAGCTCTTCCAGGAAATGTTAAGATGCTCTATAGTAGTCGCTAATATAATTAGTTTTTGTGTATTAGTGTTAGCTGTCTGTTGGTACGTAAGTAACACTTCTTGTCCCGATTTTTATGCTTTCTACCTCGTTAATATCATAGTGTGGTGTGATCGATCACACTGGTGTGATCGTACGCGTCAAAGAGTTAACTTCTGATATTTTCTGTAGACTGAATAATTTAGTAACTGTTTGGTTATTCATCCCTGAATGTATAACTACCATATCTGGGGTGCCTCTGTTACGTAATTAAATTCAGTGTACTGTGTGTACATTATACCTCTGGTTCATGAAAATAGTTGAGCAGGGTTTTATTTCACCAGGGTCTCATATTTTACAATGGATAAACCCTCTCCCTGAAAAACCGAAACAACACCCAAACCATACTCTTTCAATGTGCTGTAGTTTGTGTATTATAATTTATTTTTTTATTATCCCACCATGATATAGAGAGAATTAATAGGCCCCTGCTGCCCTGGAGCCGCAGCCAGCGGCCCCTGCTGCCCCTGCGCCACCGCCTGAGCCCGCCCAGAACTGGCCACCACCGCCTGAGCCCGACCAGGACTGTCCATCTGAGCCCGACCAGGACTGGCCGCCTGAGCCCGCAACACCTTATTGCACATATTAAATACAAATTATTTGCTAGCTTAGTTAAATATGTTTAATTGCTGCAGTACATTCAACGCTTAGCTTAAGACGGAGACCTCTCAGCTCGCAGTCTGCAGCTGGACCGATAGCTGTAACATAAGAGCGGTTTTGCTGCCCTTGTCCCACTGGAGGGCCGCTCTTAACAAAATGACTGGAGGCATGCTTCTCTTCAATAGTCAGCACACCGCTAACAGCACATCGCTAATATTGTAAGGCTTGCGTAAAAAAAATGCGTTAAGGTTAGTCAACTTAAATTTACGGAAGGTTGTAATTAACTGGATAGCTAAACATGTACTTTCTTGTCATGCTAACATTTGTGTTCTAAAATAAAAGCGTAAATACCAGGTGATTATATCGTGCAGTTTTACCGAGTTTTATTGGGTTTAGCCTCTACTCAGTCCTTGTTAGTTACTGTACTTTGATTTGGCTGGAACCAGGCAGGTTAATCAGCTGCTTGGTTTCTCTTTGTGCAGTGGGTCTCGTATTTTACTCTCATTAGGTCTTGTATTTACGCTCATAGTCATGTACATATTTCTTGAGAATTTGTGTGGGATTTGTCTTTAGCCCGCAGTTGGTAGAAATTAACATGTCAATTGGTGCTCAGTCGAAATGAACTAGATGACAGCAGCCCATCCAGGTACTTTGCCTTCTCGTCATGCTCCCGCACCTTTTTAGGCAGAAAATCTGACATCTTTGCCAATTGATTCATACAAAATAAGAAAACCATATTGCATTTTAGCTATTAGGAGCACAAACACAATGGCCTGTCAGGCAAACGATTATTTATGTCATTGCTCATTGATCGGCAACGTTATATAGAGAGATCTCAAGAAATAGGGCTTGAGTGTCTATTCAGTTTGCCCCCATCAGAGTTGACGAACGACCCAACCCAGTGGCCGGAAAGTGTCATATCCTGATAGGCTTTATACAACTATCTTATTTAATCTCCAGGTGATGTTTTTATGACATCTGTCCCTTTATTTTGTTGTTTTGGTATTCTATGAAATTAGTTTCAATATTTGTTTTTAAATATATCTAGAAAATCTGCGTATATTCATCACAATTCAAAAATAAAATATTTTGTAATTAAAATTCTGTAAATATGTAAACATGTTTCACATATATAAAGAACATTTGTGAATATGTAGAAACATTTCAAAAACAAAACACATCTGTATAAATTTACATATAAGTTTACAAATTTCAAGATTATTTACGGATCAGAATTTTATATTTACACATTTTTGAGACACATTTTCCTTCAGTCGACAATTTCTTGTGTGCGTGGTTTCAGTCAGAGGGCTCGCTTGGTGGGACTTATGGAATATGCTTGGTGGGACTTGACTGGAGTCTGTAGCTAGCTAGGACATGTTTTCCTGAAATGTGCATATAAAGTTTATTTGTAAGTTTCTCAGAGAAAAATTGCAAAGAGTTTGAAGTTATCATCATCTACAGTGCATAATATCATCCAAATATTCAGAGAATCTGGAACAATCTCTGTGCGTAAGGGTCAAGGTCGGAAAACCATACTGGATACCCGTGATCTTCGGGCCCTCAGACGGCACTGCATCGCATACAGGAATGAGGGTGTAATGGAAATCACAACATGGGCTCAGGAATACTTCCAGAAAACATTGTTGGTGAACACAATCCACCATGCCATTCACCGTTGCCGGCTAATACTCAATAGTATCTAAACAGGATCCAGAAGCGCAGGCGTTTTCTCTGGGCCAAGGATCATTTAAAATGGACTGTGGCAAAGTGGAAAAGTGTTCTGTGGTCAGACGAATCAAAATTTGAAGTTCATTTTGGAAAACTGGGACGCCATGTCATCCGGACTAAAGAGGACAAGGACAACCCAAGTTGTTATCAGTGCTCAGTTCAGAAGCCTGCATCACTGATGGTATGGGGTTGCATGAGTGCGTGTGGCATGGGCTGCCTACACATCTGGAAAGGCACCATCAATGCTGAAAGTTATATCCAAGTTCTAGAACAACATATGCTCCCATCCAGACGTCGTCTCATTCAGGGAAAACCTTGCATTTTCCAACATGACAATGCTGGACCACATACTGCATCAATTACAATGTCATGGCTGCATAGAAGAAGGATCCGGGTACTGAAATGGCCTGCCTGCAGTCCAGATCTTTCACCCATAGAAAACATTTGGCGAATCATAAAGAGGAAGGTGCGACAAAGAAGACCTTTGAGCAACTAGAAGCCTGTATTTGACAAGCATGGAACAACATTCCTTTTCATAAACTTGAGCAACTTGTCTCCTCAGTCCCCAGATGTTTGCAGTCTGTTATAAAAAGAAGAGGGGATGCCACACAGTGGTAAACATGGCCTTGTCCCAACTTTTTTGAGATGTGTTGATGCCATGAAATTTAAAATCAACTTATTTTTCCCTTAAAGTGATACATTTTCTCAGTTTAAACATTTGATAGGTCATCTATGTTATGTTCTGAATAAAATATTGAAATTTGAAACTTCCACATCATTGCATTCTGTTTTTATTCACAATTGTACAGTGTCCCAACTTTTTTGGAATCAGGTTTGTATAACAATATTTGACTGCATAACCAATGGGTTACTCAACGCCGAGCGTGTTTTCGACTTCATGCAACTAACTTAAGCACAGTAAATCAGCCTTTATGCTTCAATGTCCAACGCGTCTGCATAGGATCCGCGGACACCGCAGAGAGCCGCACAGGCCCACACAGCCAGGCTGCATTGGCTACGTGCACCAGCTCAAGCATCTAAAAGCACGTAGCTATGCGTACGTGAAACGCAGAGCCGCACAAACGATGATTGGTTGGATTGTGGAGGGAGGGTTTTACAGAGTACGGCATTCCGGCCAAATTTTATTCGTATTATCACACAGGAAACAAAAACTGAACTTAGTTGACCTTTTTCCTCAATACACTAACCCTAACCCTATGGACTGGGAATAAACGAATATTTTAGTCATGTTGTCGGAGAAACTAAACTGCAAGTACTGAAAGTGTTTACACCAGAGATTATGTTGCGTTCATTTTACATGTAGCAGTTGTTTGTTTGCATGGCTGCATTAGCCAACTACTCTGTTAAATGTAGTTATATTTAGATGTAGCTATCAATATGGCTGCCACAATTGTATCTGTAGAAACAGACATGTTATGTAAAGCAAGTTCGGCTAGCTAACACTAATAGTACTGTTTTGCCATGCTAGCTAGTTGTTCATTCAACATTAATTGCAAAGTAAATGTGTCAGTTTCAGTTGAATGAAATTATGTATTTACTGCTTTGTTTTTTATAAGTGTATGCATTACTTTAATAGGCAAGGAAGAGACAAGAGTTCTGATTTTGACTTCTGTATCCGTGCTGGGAAGAGAGACATGCCATGCTCACTTCAGAGTTAGATGACAATATTGCAAGATTTTGTCACACCATAGGTGACCTGATCCGCAAACTGCTACAACATAAAAAAGGTTTAGCCAAGTTCAAAATCCATCCGCTTTTATTTTAGATGGGGAAAGTGCTGAAGACACTGTTTGAGTTATTTGATTCAATATTGTTTAATTTTATTAATATTCTTTGATTTAAAATGCTGAGTGTGCACATTTTTAACAAAATACTTGAGTGCACTTTTTTTGCATTTAAAAAAATAAGTTTTAAGTAGTCTGCTCTTTTTGCTGTACTTTGTTACAATTTGTACATACAAATTCTTGACAAAATAAAGAGGTTTTCTTCAAATGTGTATGTCAATCATTTGCAGAAAGTTCAGTAACCCAGCCCTCAGCACTGTATCCTGCCATGGCACATGGAAAAACCTAATCAGGTCATTGAGGACTCCAACGTAAGCCTACATCTAGTCGGCTAGCTAGCCAGCTGGTAGGCTACTGTAGCTTAACTAAAGTAATGAAGGTACCGTCCCGTATAATACGGTATCATATTAAATGCACTGTCCCTTAAAGAATCAATATGGGACGCGATTTGTTTTGTGCATACCCTACTTTAAGCTTGGATTGATACGAAAAGTAAAACCGAAAGAGTTTCATGAAACATAGAAGTATTTAATCAGAATGGCAGGTAAGTTGTCTGTCACTGAACGTCATCGTTGTCCTGGTTACAGAGACTCAGACGCATCAGCAGTGCGGTTCTCCCAGATACACAAGTTGACAGTTCTGTAAGCAGAGGATAAGACCCTCTGCACGCACGAGCTGTGTGTTTGTGCGTGAGAAATGTAACCAATATCCCACTTGGTGGAAAGTCAAGTCACTCTTATATAGCACAGTTAAAAACAAAAGGAGTTGACCATAAGTGCTTTACAGATTAACATCTGCCTCAAAACAGGTATACATGCAGGCGCTAGAACAAACAGGCTTTTGATTGCCATGGACGGCCACATTTGTCCTACTTATCAACATTGAATGTGGATAATGTAGCTAAAGCACGACGGACGGAAAGCAAATAATCCTTGTATGCATGTCTTGCTAGCAAAATACCCAGCTGTCAATCAAATTGGAAAACTTTAGTAACTGCAGTAGTTACACATTATTTGTAGCTTCGTGGTCACATCACTTAAAGCACATATTCGATAGCATTTGCAGATGAAGGCAAGAGAGGTAGCCTACATTCCCAACAGCAGATGAAGGCAAGAGAGCTAGCCTGCATTCCCAACAGTAATTTGTGAAGTACAGTATTGGGAAGTATCTTACCCAAACTATTCTTGCTGGGAGCCAATGGCCCTGTGCCACCGGGTCTGTATACTTGCTTAAAGGAATAATACATAAAAGGGAACAATACATAATATAATACAATAGTACATACAATACATAGAGGGCAAGACTAAAATGGACTAAAATTCTGTACAATCAAAGCAATACAATAAGAAGTTAAGAGAAGTCGAATAAAACGAACAACAGATTAAAACACAGAGGACGTTAAAAATAAGTGGCCTTGACAAAAACAAAGGGACAACGTCAGACTGAACTAAACGCAAGAGAAAAAAGGTGTGTTTCAATTTGATGCCAGGAAATGCAAACCTATGAGCACAATTGTATAACCACTAACACTACATAGATGTGCATGACTCATGCGGAAATGCCTGGGAACGAGATTAACAGAAAGATGACATTGTTAATTTTTATTTATTACGGTCTTCAAGTTCCTTTTTTAGGATGATGCGTCTCCGTTGCTGAATCTTTAGCGGATTGGCACGACACAGAGTTTGTACATAACTTTGATCATGAAAAATCATCAACAATTGTACAGATAACATAGTTCTGTATTTTACAATTATACAAATATGAAAACTTTGATAAAATCGAAGAAAAAAATCTATTTTACGATATCGTTTGAGTATATGACCAAGTGGTAGGTGTGACATTACAGTAAACTTGAGGTGCGCTTATAGCACGGGAAAAGAGAGTGGGTTACGCCTCGAATAATGCAGGCGCAGAAAAAAATTGTGCAGGGTTTATACAGGTTGATGCATTGATCCGACCTCAGAAACGTTCTCCTTTGGCATCGTCGTTCTCTTTCGGTTTCGTTCTGTTATCAATACACGATGAAATTCTTAAAACTAATTCTAATCCTCCAGGAGTTGCTTCAGTGTCAAGGTAAAATATTGCTACACATTTTACATTTTCTGGGCAAAATTTCGTTAATGTACTTGCTGTTGCATTTGATTCTGTCATACGTCGTAAGGGTTATAAGGCCATTATTGAGCGAGTTGGTTAAATATGTTATTTATTTGAGGGAAAACCTCAGTGTTAACCTTTAGATTAATCAACGGAATAAAATGCCCATACTATTTGCATGCAACGACAATATCAACCTGACTATACAAACGCATTGGAGGCATTTGAGGTATTTATTTGATTGTGTTTTGTGATGTTTAACCCAATAGTAACTAAGGTGAATTATATTTTTTAGGCTAGATGTTTCTGAATACTTTTCAGTTAATACTAAAATGCCATGATTCAAAAATATATATGAATGAATCATGGATGATAAGTGATAAAGTTATACCGAGGCTATCACCAATAACACTGTTCGCACTTAGCACAATCTTTTTCACAATTATTTTATGACTATTCATAATTGTGGTAGCATGCAAAATAATATATATTCCTACTTACAATAAAATAATCTCAAAATTTTTGGGGAAACGACTGAAAACACAAATTTTTTATTACAAGCTTGATTTTGTCAATTCATACAAAGAATACTGTATGTGACCTTGTACTTTTGGGTACTTAAAATGTATTTATTTTATTACCTCACAAAAGTATTCACTCCCTGGACTTTTCCACATTTTATTGTGTTATAACATGAAATCAAGATGGATTTAATTATGCCCTTTTGCCACTAATCAACAATACTGGTTTCACTACAACTCATTCAGGTGTGTCACAGTGTAAGAGTTGAATACTTATGCAATCGATTTTTTTTCTGTTTCTTATTTGTAATTTATTAAGAAAAATCTGTGGATTTTATTTTTCACTTTGACATTATGGACTTTTTGTGTTCATCAGTGACAACAAATTCGGAATAAATCCATTTTGATTTCATTTTGTAACACAATGAATTTTGAAAAAGTCCAAGAAGAGTGAATACTTTTAGAGCCACCATATGCTGAAATACTGAAAAGGCTAAATGATTCACATACTTTATCTTATGTGATTACTCTTAGCATGTGTTTATTCATTTCAAGAGTATTAATGCAATGATAACCAGTCATTGGCAAATATTTGTTATAATAATAATAGATTAAGGCATATGGGTGGGATCAAGAACTACACATGAAAAACAACTGTGTTTCACCAGATTCACTCTCTGAATGCCAGAAAACAAAAAAATACATTACAAGTAAAGTTAATGGGGTTTACTTTAACTCTGTCAAAATAAGTTGTGTGTGGTGAAGGAGTTTATGCAAATGTATGTTGTCATACTTAAACATGTTAATGCGTATTCAATTTGGATAGCCTAAATATGTGAAACAAAGTTGATTTGGCCTCTCTAAGCTTGAAAGGTTCAAGAAATGTTAATAATAGGGTAAAAAAGGCACATTTTGAAAATGTATGCAAATATGTCATCATAGTTGATGCACATTCAAGCATTTTAAGTTGGCATATCCTAAACATGTTAAACAAAGTCAGTTTGGTCTTTGTAGGTTGAATGGTTGAAGAGCTATTGTTTTAGGATTAATGTAATGTCATAGTCAAAACACCTTTAAACATTTTGAGTTGGGATGATGTCATATATGTGAAACAAAGTTGTTTTCGTCTCTATAGATTGAATGGTTCAACTGAAAGATGTACCGTTAGTAGCCCACTAAAGTCCATGAAGAAATCAGATTGACATGTTTATTGTCATACAGTGGGGAAAACAAGTATTTGATACACTGCCGATTTTGCAGGTTTTCCTACTTACAAAGCATGTAGAGGTCTGTAATTTTTATCATAGGTATACCTCAACTGTGAGAGACGGAATCAAAAATCCAGAAAATCACATTGTATGATTTTTAAATAATTAATTAGCATTTTATTGCATGACATAAGTATTTGATCACCTACCAACCAGTAAGAATTCCCGCTCTCACAGACCTGTTAGTTTTTCTTAAAAAGCCCTCCTGTTCTCCACTCATTACCTGTATTAACTGCACCTGTTTGAACTCATTACCTGTATAAAAGACACCTGTCCATACACTCAATCAAACAGACTCCAACCTCTCCACAATGGCCAAGACCAGAGAGCTGTGTAAGGACATCAGGGATAAAATTGTAGACCTGCACAAGGCTGGGATGGGCTACAGGACAATAGGCAAGCAGCTTGGTGAGAAGGCAACAACTGTTGGCGCAATTATTAGAAAATGGAAGAAGTTCAAGATGACGGTTAATCTCCCTCGGTCTGGGGCTCCATGCAAGATCTCACCTCATGGGGCATCAATGATCAAGAGGAAGGTGAGGGATCAGCCCAAAACTACACGGCAGGACCTGGTCAGTGACCTGAAGAGAGCTGGGACCACAGTCTCAAAGAAAACCATTAGTAACACACTATGCCGTCATGGATTAAAATCCTGCAGCGCACGCAAGGTCCCCCTGCTCAAGCCAGCGCATGTCCAGGCCCGTCTGAAGTTTGCCAATGACCATCTGGATGATCCAGAGGAGGAATGGGAGAAGTTCATGTGGTCTGATGTGACAAAATTTGAGCTTTTATGTCTAAACTCCACTCGCCGTGTTTGGAGGAAGAAGAAGGATGAGTGCAACCCCAAGAACACCATCCCAACCGTGAAGCATGGAGTTGGAAACATTCTTTGGGGATGCTTTTCTGCAAAGGGGACCGGACGACTGCACCGTATTGAGGGGAGGATGGATGGGGCCATGTATCGCGAGATCTTGGCCAACAACCTCCTTCCATCAGTAAGAGCATTGAAGATGGGTCGTGGCTGGTTCTTCCAGCATGACAACGACTCGAAACACACAGCTAGGGCAACTAAGGAGTGGCTCCGTAAGAAGCATCTCAAGGTCCTGGAGTGGCCTAGCCAGTCTCCAGACCTGAACCCAATAGAAAATCTTTGGAGGGAGCTGAAAGTCTGTATTGCCCAGCGACAGCCCCGAAACCTGAAGGATCTGGAGAAGGTCTGATTTTGTTTGAATTTTGCATGGCTACGTAGTGAGCCATTCAAGTCAGTGGAAAGTGTAATAAAAGTTTAATATCTTAAATATAGAACATAGAAAGCTGTCTTCAAGCAACCTGGTCATGAACACAGTTAACATTTGGTCAGTGTCTCTAGCTTAAATGCTGTCGAAAGAGTAGGGTACAAAATAATAATATTGGAACAATAATATTAAGAAGAAATAATTAAGAAATTTAAACTTGGGACTCTTCCTTCACAAGCCCCAGTAAAAAAATATGAATACTAATGTATTGATTGATGATTTAAATATCAGTAATGGTAATGGTATCCTTCCCCTAATGTTATTGTTTTCTTTAAATATAGTAATAACAATAATATTTATAATAAACAACTACAATTAACTGTAGCAGGTGGTTATGACACATGACTTGTTGCTGAAGCCCTTTTATCTAATCTAACATGCTGGATTCCAACAAAGTATAGTTGGTCTATTGGTTAGTTTGAAAGAGCATTATGTGATCTTAGCATTCAAAGGAAGTCACAAAACAATTTCTATTAGTGCAATCTAAAGGGGTGTGCTATTTTTACTTTCTTTTAGGAAATCAAAATTCCTCCTCTGAAAATGGAAAAAATGCATCACACCTCGAGCATTACAAAAATCAAAGTGAGTAGCTATATTTCATTTTGTTTTCTTAAAAGCCAAACACAAAGACACTTATTTTAATTCATCTCCTATTATTACTGCTGTTTGTGAGTTTCACACTAGTTCTTTCAAGTATCATTAACATTTCACACAATCCTGTTCTCAGAGCATTAATCACAAATTTGGTGCAACCACTTGCTCCATTTTGTGCTCTCCATATTTGATCATTTTCTTTGTGTTTAAAGAATGCCAAACAGGATGTTGAGGCAGTTAGGAGCTTTGCTGTTTGCATATCAGTTACATTTGCAGGTGCACGCCAACCAACACTTTGATAGGCATTACACCCAGCCTAAAACTGTGCCTATTACTTTACATTTTGCAGACTTAATGTAACTTAAAACATCCTGCACTCTACATCAGTACCCATAACATTTTATTCCAGTAATGTTTGACCATCCATAATTTTCTAATAGAACCTAAATAATTAAATCCTTCCATCTCATATATCATTGTAATTTGATTTTGTCAAATCACAGAATCATTTAATGGATTGGAATGTCTTAAATGTCATGATTGACTTGATTTAACATTGTCTCATTCTCATTCACAGCTATACCCTACATAACTCTACACTTTAATGCATGTTCGTGGAGTCCCAGGATCCTAAAAAATGAGAGCTGGACTTCAGTCACATTGACTGCACAGTCCAGAGACAAAGTAGCCCGTCAGATCTGCATGGGGCATGGGTGTGGGGGTGTTTACAGGGTTAGTGAGACCATTGCCCCACCCAACAGCACCTGTCTTAATGGTTGCATCTATCATGATGGTCGCCTTCAGAACTGCGCTTATGCTACAGAAAGCAATTGCACAATTGTGTCTGATGTTGTTTGCGGTAAGTCATGCTTTAAAAGATGCACATTTTCTCACATGGTCTAGTGGCTTCATAAAATATATTAAGGACCCATTACTTTCTCAAAATGTTGTTGTTATAGATTTTATTTGTAATTTATTTGGAGTCAACCTGTGGCAATTTAATAGACATGATTTAGAAAGGCACACTCATGCGAACAAAAAGGTTTTAGAAATTTGTGCCAATTTATTGAAAATAGAAAACTGATATCTTATTTACATAAGTATTCAGACCGTTTATAATATTAATTGTTTGCAATTACTCCTCGCATGTTTAGGGAGGTGCAGTTTCACAAAAACAGTGAAGTACCTGTTACGATGGACTAAGGAATGGTACGAAGCACTCATTAATCAACAAGCGATGTTACATGCCACTTAAGTAACCATGCTTTTGGGAAACGCACTGATAAAATAACGAGGCCCTTACGTGCATCTTACGGTCATCTTAGTGATTTGGGAAACTGGGCCTACAGTGTGTCAATTGGCAATAGAGAGAATGGGTCTGTCAGAAGTGAGGATGGGTATGGGTTCACCACTCTGACTGCGTGGGCAAATGGTGAAACAATTTAGGAATAAAGTTTCTCATAGTAAAATTGCAAATAATTTGGGGATCTCATCTACAGTACAAAATATAAGAGATTCAGAGAATCCCGAGAAATCTCTGTATGCAAAGGACAAGGCCAAAAAAAGGTTTTTGGATGGCCGTGACTTTCGGACTCTCAGACAGCACTGCATTAATACTACAAGTACTGTATTTCTACTGCTTTTTGTTGTGAAAAAAAGGATGCGTGTCTTTAAAAAAACATTAACATGTTAAAAATATGTTTATCCCTGTATTTCATAGTATTCTACCATTATTCATAAATATTTGAATCTCAGATTTCAATAAGGATTTTAGTACATATCAGTTCATCTACTTGGTCATCATCAAACTATATAGAGTAGTCTAAATTATGAATTAAAGAATTTCTTTTTTTATATGGTTAATTAATAAAAAAAATACAAGAATGTGTTTATATTGAATGTCTTATCATACAAAAAAAATGTCAAAAAAAGAATACATAGAACGATTATTTCTAAGATCACAGGCTATGGTATTTTCATTAATTTATTAGGCCCTACAAATGTACAAAATGAATATTACACAACACTTTAATTATTCAAAGATGAATCTATCAGAATTAAATTTTCATTTTGATATCATTTTGATGATGTACAAGGTAAAATAAGAGACATTACGGACTAGTTTGTGACAATCAAAGGATATATGCATGAATAGCCTACACAGGCCTGAATCAGGTTGCTTGATAAAAACGATACATTTCAAAGAAGGAATAGGGTTAGGGCTACAGCCTATTCATAGAAATAAAATTTATGAAGTTGATAAAATTACAGTAGCCTACATGAATAATGAAATTGACTATTTGATAAAATACAGAAAATTCATTTCTTGATTATTTTGTATGCGGGCCCATGCATTTATGCATGTCATTTGAACTTTAAACTTGAACTGCCACACAGTCAGCACACAGTTTTGTGGGTTTGTGTGATCAAGGACCGGCAAACAAAACGGTTGCACTGCACACAGTATCATTTGTTTTGTTCTGTGTGCACTTGCAGACTTGACACTGTCTTGTTGCCGGTTGTGAACTGCTGAGGCTAGGGAAGAGGATGAATGGGATGAGCTGCCTCCTTGAAGGCTTGATTTTTGGCTGTGTTGGCGTCGTTTTCACGATGCCAGATCCATTTTAAAATCTCGTCTTGGTGATTGTCTTGTTGAGACATTGCTTGTACAACACGTGCATTGATAGCAGCCATGTCTAAAAGGTTGTAGAACACCGCAACAGGCCAGCGACGAGTACCTCCTTTTACAGAGCACAGTCTTGCCATCTGGTTGAGGGGATCCACACCAAGTTGCCCATCCCTATTCTAGATTCATGGCTTACAGCTCATGGAAATAAGAAATCCAGTATCACAATATATTAGAATAAAAAATGTATAATACAGAAATGTCGACCTTCTGAAAGTATGTTTTTGCACTCAATACTTGGTCGGGGCTCCTTTCGTATGAATTGCTGCATCAATGTGGTGTAGCATGGAGGCAATCAGCCTGTGGCACTACTGAGGTGTTATGGAAGCCCAGGTTGCTTTGATGTCAGCCTTCAGCCCGTCTGTATTGTTGGGTCTGGTGTATCTCATTTTCGTCTTGACAATAACCCATATATTCTCTATGGGGTTTTGGTCAGGCGAGTTGGCTGGTCAATCAAGCACAGTAATACCATAGCCAGCAAACCAGTTTCCAGTCGTTTTGACACTGTGGGCAGGTGCCATATCCAGCTGGGAAAGGAAATCAGCATCTCAAGAAAGCTTGTCAGCAGATGGAGGCATGAAGTGCTCTAAAATATCCTGGTAGACGGCTGCATCGACTCTGGACTTAAAACACAGTGGACCAACACCAGCAGATGACATGGCACTCCAAATCATCACTGACTGTGGATACTTCACACTGGACTTCAAACAACTTGGATTCTGTGCCTCTCCACTCTTCCTCCAGACTCTGGGACCTTGATTTCCAAATGAAATGTAAAATGTACTTTCATCTGAAAAGTGGACTTCGGACCACCAAGCAACGGTCCAGTTCTTTTTCTTCTTTGCTCAGGTAAGACACTTCTGACGTTGTCTCTGGTTTAGGGGTCGCTTGATACTAGGCATGCGACACTTGTCGCCCATTTCCTGGACATGTCTGTGCAACTTCAGACTCACCCCACTCCCTGTGAAGCTCCCCTAAGTTCTTGAGTTGGCTTTGCATGACAATCCTCTCAAGGATGCGGTCATCCCTGTTGCTTGTGCAACTTTTCCTAATACACTATTTCCTTCCAGTTTACTTTCCAATTAATATGCTTTGATACAGCACTCTGCAAACAGCCAGCTTTTTCAGCAATGACCTTCTGTGGCTTCCCTCGTTGTGGAGGATGTCAATGAGTGTCTTCTGGTCACTTCTGGACAACTGTCAAGTCAGCAGTATTCCCAATGATTGTGGTTATGTGTACTGAACCGGACAGAGATTGAAGGCCCAGGAAACCTTTGCAGGTGTTTTGCGTTAAATAGCTGATTAGAACCTTTCTCAGGTTGACATTTCTGTATTATAAATTTGTTATCCTAATATTATGAGGTACTGGATTTTTGATTTCCATGATCATCAAGATTGAAACAAAAACACTTAATGTCCACTGTATGTGTAATGAATCTAGAATCTATGACGGTGTCACTTTTTGAATTGAATTACAGGAAAAAAAAATACTTTTCCACAATATTAAATTTTTTTGAGATGCACTTGAATGGGCTAGTGAGTTCTATTTTCTTCCCCTCAAAACTATTACGTTCCACGGGCCAGATGGAATTGCCCCCACAGGCCTTTTTATGCCCGACCCTGCTTTAAACCTTTGCACTCTGTTGCATTGCGCCACATGTCATTCATTTCAACGGAGACCATTCATAATGGAAGTGAAAGCGGTGATGTTTCTGTTTGCAAAACAGATTCAGCATACTTTGAAAAATGTCAAACTTTGCATTACCTTTTACCAAAACTCTAAGCATGTTGGTTTTAAATATGGCTTTAAGGGACAGGTTCAGTAATAACCCATTCCTATAATTTTCCATTTGAGTAGTTTTTAGTAGTTGTGTTGAATATGTTGTTTATTAAGATGGGATTTTGATATTTTTAAATAACGTATAGTGTTATTAGCATTTCATCTGAATCTCATGGAATCCTGTGTATACTACTCCAATAGATATATTGTAATTAAGAGATTTAAAAAAAAAAATATCTACAGTGAATGGTCAATTTAACATTTAATGGATGTTATTTGAACAAGGTTATTGTATAACAAGTTTATTCAATACAACCTTATCCTCTCCTATTGACAATATGAGTGTGGTGAAGGCAATTTTATTTGTCAGAGGAATATTGTCTCATTCTGATACAGTACCATGTTCCAGTACAATGTCTGAATGAACTTTAGATTGATGTATTTTTTGGATAGAAATTGAATAACAAATTCCTGAACTAGTCTTAGAATAAAGCATTTTACATCACCCCAAAAAAGGGTTTTGCAACATTTCTGTGGTTAGGATAAGAATCGGGTTCCTTTCTTTTTCTATATCACCTCAAAACAATGTATGAAATCTCCACGTCTATATATATTTTTTAAATTGGCTTTAATCAATGTGTTTTGTGTAACTCCAAGATTGAAACAGCAGAACATCTTTTCTTCACCTTTTGGGAAGTCTTTCTGTACTACATTACATATTATACGCTAATTACAAACCAGTTTAATTCATGATAATTGCAATGTCCTGAACTGAACAGACTTTGCCACTTGAGGTCTATGATTATGGATTGTTATGGTAATAGGAAGCAGGGCTGCTCAGGGTTTTGTGGGACTGGGTTATATAACAGGTGAATTGAGACCTTGCTATCAGTGAATTGAGATCTCTTGCTCTCTCTGAATTGCCTCAGACAAAGAGACTCTCAGTGCTTTAAAACTAAGACTAGTTAGGTGTTTCAGGCTATGTTTATTCTTTTGTACAGCCCCCTAATAACACATTTTTGCTTCTCTCCCCTCACACTTTATTGGAGTTAGTTAAACTAGATGATGGGGAAACCTGTAAATGTAAAATTGGTGTCAGAAGTGTGATTGGCCCAGATTGCGATTGGAGAGACATGTCTCCGTGAGGGACTTATTGCAGTGAATCATGAGTATGCCCTCTTTTGTTTGGTGGGGGGTAGTGTAGCAACCTTGGTAAGGCTACTACTTGCCCCTCCAAATGGGATATCTATTTGTAACTGTGGGTAGTGTGCCTGGCTGAGGAGCCGAATGTCATGGTTTTGAAAAACTGTCCGCCAAACGTTACAGTATTCAGTAACACTAAAACATACCTTCCATTTTTACCTCTGCTGCAACTTGCAACCAAGCATAACTTCTTGCAACTTGGTAACAGTAACTGTCAGCAGTAATATCAAAAAGACAAGGAAGTGCTGACATGGCAAGGTTCAGACTCTCCTCCATGTTCCAACTGGTGGTAAGTTGCGGTTACTGCTATTCCCCGTCCTGTAGGGGAACAAGGGTGTGTGAATATGACATACAGCCTAATGACATATGTTTTAATTTGAAGGAGGCTTATCGCCAAATGACGCATGTCGATGCATACCCAAGACAGTTAAATCTACTTGCTCTTTTCATGCCGAATGACCAAAATTATATATATGTATTGTTGAAGGGCACCAGATTGTGAGGCTGGCTGGAGGCGCACACCACTGTGCTGGACGTGTGGAGCTGTGGAAAGAGAAAAAATGGGGCACGGTGTGTGACGATGAATGGGACTTGAGGGATGGCAACATTGTATGTGCTCAGCTTGGCTGTGGCTATGCCCTCAGTGTGACAGGGCAGGGTGGAGCCTTCCCTAAAGGAAAAGGTGACATCTACCTGGATGAGCTGAACTGTACTGGTAAGGAGGGTAACCTGTGGCAGTGTCCAACTGCAGAGGAAAACCTTGACTGTGGACACAAGGAAGATGCTGGTGTAATATGCTCAGGTGACTGTCACTCTGTGGTTTCCTATAAACATACATTAAAAACAGTGCATTTTGGCAACTACTTTAGTCTTTTTAATTATTAACAGTGTACTGAAATTCTGGACAACAGGTCAATTGTAGTTGGACATGGAAGTTAGAAGTAAATGAAATATAGATTAGGTCATTTTGGTCAAATTTTGTTCTTTCCCTTTGCATACAATCAATTGTAAATATTTATATTACTTTGTAAGTAATTCCTGAATGTGCACATTGTTATAGCCTTTTCAAGTTATGATAGTTTTGTTGTCCAGACTGTCAATAAGACTTGATTGTCAACAGTTTGTTACGGTAGTCTTGTTGTCCATTAGGTTTGTATACATTTTAATGTGTAGATTTAATGTGTAGATTTTGTATGCAATTTTCTTTCCACACACTTATTGTACATATAGTACTAACTGGTCACATAGTAGTTTCACATTGTTGGTTCAGCCAGCACCTACAGTATCTCACAAAAGTGAGTACACCCCTCACATTTTTGCAAATATTTGATTATATCTTTTCATGTGACAACACTAAAGAAATGACCCTTTGCTACAATGTAAAGTACTGAGTGTACAGCTTGTATAACAGTATAAATTTACTGTCCCCTCAAAATAACACAACCCACAGCCATCAATGTCCAAACCGCTGGCAACAAAAGTGAGTACACCCGTAAGTGAAAATATCCAAATTAGGCCCAATTTGCCATTTTCCCTCCTTGGTGTCATATGAATCGTTAGTGTTACAAGGTCGCAGATGTGAATGGGGAGCAGGTGTGTTAAATTTAGTGTTCTTGCTCTCACACTCCCTCATACTGGTCACTGGAAGTTCAGCATGGCTGCATGAGTGTTGCCAGCACTGGGGAGCTACAGTTCATTGAGGGAACCATGAATGCCAACATATACTGTGACATACTGAAGCAGAGAATGATCCCCTCCCTTCGGATACTGTGTCGCAGGGCAGTATTCCAACATGATAACGACCCCAAACACACCTCCAAGACGACCACTGCCTTACTAAAAGAAGCTGAGGGTATAGGTGATAGACTGACCAAGCATGTCTCCAGGCCTAAACCCTATTGACCATCTGTGGGGCATTCTCAAACGGAAGGTGGAGGAGCGCAAGGTCTCTAACATCCACCAGCTCTGTGATGCTATCATGGAAGAGGACTCCAGTGGCAACCTGTGAAGCTCTGGTGAACTCCATGCCCAAGAGGGTTAAGACAGTGCTGGAAAATAATGGTGGCCACACAAAATATTGAGCTATAGGTCTTTCTGTGTAACTACCTTGGCAACTACCTTTTGTTGCCAGTATTTTAGACATTAATGGCTGTGTGTTGAGTTATTTTAAGGGGACAGCAAATTTACACTGTTATACAAGCTCTACACTCACTTCTATACATTGTAGCAAAGTGTAATCTTCAGTGTTGTCACATGAAAAGATATAATCAAATCTTTGCAAAAATATGTGAGGTGTGTACTCACTTTTGTGAGATACTGTACTTCTCTTAATTTATTGTGTATTGAACCCATTTTCACTTCCTCCTTTACAGAGCTGAAGGAAGTGAGACTTACTGGAGGTGTGGACCGTTGTTCTGGTAAAGTGGAGATTCACCGCAATGGATCATGGGGGACAGTGTGTGATAACTGCTGGGGGAAAGAAGAAGCCTCCATGGTGTGTTCCATGTTGGGCTGTGGGAAACCAGTTAATTTTTTAGCGTTCAAACCCCCTTTCACCCACAACAATGGGACTCTGTATTTCTACCAATGCTTTAAACATCACACAAACCTTTGGCAGTGTAAGGAAATGACCAACAAGACAATACTGTGTGCTGATTCAAAAGCAGCTGGACTTATTTGTAGTGGTAAGTGAGATATTCCTGTGACATACATTACCAGTCAAAAGTGTGGACACACTCATTCAAGGGAATTTCTTTATTTTTACTATTTTCCACATTGTAGAATCCTGAAGATATCAAAACTATAAAATAATGGATATGGAATAATTTAGTAACTAAAATAAATATTTTGGATCCTTCTAAAAGTAGCTACCTTTTGCCTTGATTACAGATTTGCACACATTGGCATTCTTTCACCCAGTTTAATGACATAGTCACCTGGCATGCATTCCCAACAGTCTTGAAGGTGTTCCCACAAATTCCACAAATGGGTTCTCAGAAATGCTGCTTTCTTGCACTCTGTGGTCCAATTTATCCCAAATCATCTGAATGGGATTGAGGGTGGATGATTGTGGAGTTCAGGGAATCTGATGTAGCACCTTCACTCTCCCTCTTGGTCAAATAGCCCCTACACTGCCTAGAGGTGTGTTTTGAGTCATTTAGTCCTACTAAGCAAAAAAACAGATGGGATGGCCTAGAATTCTAAATAAATCACAGACAATGTCACCTGCAAAGCACCATCCACACCGATCCATGCTTCACAGTGGGAACCACACATGCAGATATCATCTGTTTATCCACTCTGCGTCTCACAAAGACATGGCAGTTGGAACAAAAATCCCAAATTGGACCAAAGGAAAGGACCAGACATTTTCAGGATTGGCTGACCTTAATTTCTTAAAGTAATGATGTACAGTCATTTAATTTAGCTTATTTGAGCTGTTCCTGCCAAAATATGAACTACTACCGTACAGACATAATGATGGTCTTCTGTATACCCACCCTACCTTGTCACCCTCTGTATACCCACCTTAATGCATAAGAAAGACTTTCCACATATTCACTTTTAACAAAGCACATCTGTTAATTGAAATGCATTCCAGGTGACTACCTCATGAAGCTAGTTGAGAGAATGCTAAGTGTGTGCTAGGCAATGGGTGTCTACTTTAAGGAATCTATAATGTGAAATGTATTTTATCTCTTTTAACACCTTTTGGTTACTACATGAGTAACCAAAAGGTTACATGTGTTGTTTCATAGTTTTGAAGTCTTTGAAGCTAGATTTTTAATTATATGCAACTGTATAATTTAATTATGATGGTGTTAGCCTGTGTGTATGAAATTCCATTGTTGTAACTTTGTATTATAGTAAAATTTTTATTTGGTATTGTAAATATACACATACACACAATGCACATTATATAATGAAAATGTGTATTTTACATGTTCTGGCAGAATCTAGAGGACAATATCTTCCACTTACTACAGAAGGAAGCTCAACAGTGCTTAACAGCACCTCAGGTAAAGGAAGGTGCAAATATTTAGACTTTTGAAATTGTTGTATATCAAGATCAAAAGTTTATACATGTTTTTGTTGTTCCTTAATTGTTTCTCTTCTAGACCCAATGACTACAACCAGTGTAGTAAATAATGATTTCCAATGGCCTATGTCACTAGAGGTTCTGGGGTGTATTGTCCTGGCTGTCCTTCTGTTCATAGCTCTGGTCACACTCACTTGGCTTTGCTGCTGCTACAGGAAGAGATATGGTCAGTCACACATACACTCTGATTAATTACCGTATTACAAATTGTACATACAATGGGGAAAACAAGTATTTGATATACTGCTGATTTTGCAGGTTTTACCACTTACAAAGCATGTAGACGTCTGTAATTTTTATCATAGGTACTCTTCAACTGTGAGTGATGGAATCTAAAACAGAAATCCAGAAAATCACATTGTATGATTTTTAAGTAATTAATTTGCATTTTATTGCATGACATAAGTATTTGATACATCAGAAAAGCAGAACTTAATATTTGGTACAGAAACCTTTGTTTGCAATTACAGAGATTATATGTTTCCTGTAGTTCTTGACCAGGTTTGCACACACTGCAGCAGGGATTTTGGCCCACTCCTCCATTCAGACCTTCTCCAGATCCTTCAGATTTCGGGGCTGTTGCTGGGCAATACAGACTTTCAGCTCCCTCCAAAGATTTTCTATTGGGTTCAGGTCTGGAGACTGGCTAGGCCACTCCAGGACCTTGAGATGCTTTTTACGGAGCCACTCCTTAGTTGCCCTGGTTGTGTGTTTCGGGTCGTTGTCATGCTGAAAGACCCAGCCCATTTTCAATGCTCTTACTGAGGGAAGGAGGATGTTGGCCAAGATCTCGCAATACATGGCCCCATCCATCCTCCCCTCAATACGGTGCAGTCGTCCTGTCCCCTTTGCAGAAAAGCATCCCCAAAGAATGATGTTTCCACTGTGGTCCCAGCTCTCTTCAGGTCATTGACCAGGTCCTGCCGTGTAGTTCTGGGCTGATCCCTCAACTTCCTCATGATCATTGATGCATGGAGCCCCAGACCGAGGGAGATTGACCGTCATCTTGAACTTCTTCCATTTTCTAATAATTGCACCAACAGTTGTTGCCTTCTCACCAAGCTGCTTGCCTATTGTCCTGTAGCCCATCCCAGCCTTGTGCAGGTCTACAATTTGTAAGTAGGAAAACCTGCAAAATCGGCAGTGTATCAAATACTTGTTCTCCTCACTGCACAGTGCCCTCCACTAAATATGGGCAAATCTGTCTGTTATTTTTTATCTTCTTGATCTGTTAGTCAAAATATGAACAAAAATCTAACCTTTAATTAAAGTAAAAATCTATTCTCATCATAGAACAAATGTTTCAAAAATATGAGCCTCAGTTATTGGCACACCTTCATTTAATACAGTTATTGGCCACCTCCCTTTGCCAATGTAGCCGGCGCGGTCTGCTCGTTGCCGACTACTGCGTTGTGTTCCGGTGCACTGAAGACAAGACACTGGCGTACTTGAAGGCACTTTATTGTGTACAACTCTCTCAATCTGTTCAACATCAAGGAGAGAAAATGTTCAAAACTCTACCCTCGACCAGAATCCGCCTCTCTCAGTCGAGTAGAATGCAGACTGACTATAATCACATTCAAAAATCAAAGGAATAAAATACAACATAATTGGAAAATAAACATTGCATCTGGTGCTTATCTTATGTGTGTCATATTGCATGTTATCTCTGCCAAAAACTATGAGCTTTTAGCCTTTACATTAATACTGTGCAACATGACATAAACCATCTTTCAAATAGGTAATACATACAGTAATATGCACGAAGCAACATGTAATCCTTCACATTTGAGCTTTTCAGTGCCATTAAACACTAATCAATACATGAAAACATTTTAAATGAACATATATTTTTAACCTGATATAGGGAATACATACCTGTTCAACATCAAGGAGAGAAAATGTTCAAAACTCTACCCTCGACCAGAATCCGCCTAACATAAAAAAAAAAAAACTGAAACGTGGGCTTCAACACGAGAGGATAGAATGACGATCGCTAACTTACAGATAAACAAAACATGAGGTTAGCTAAGTTAGCAATTTCTCAAACTCTCAAAAATAGCTAAATTCACGACACAGCTTGATTAAATGTATGTACACTCATCATATAATATACATACAAGTTACTATGTGCACTGAAACGTTTTAGTTTTAACAGGTATATCAAGTTTATATCAAGCCGAAGTGAACACATACCTCTCTCAGTCGAGTAGAATGCAGACTGAGAAAAGCATGAGACAACTCCGCATATAACCAAACCAACACTCTAGAGGGCGCACTTACACAACTAACTCTCCCAATATCTGTAAACTACACGAAATGTTGAACAATACAATATTTTGGTGAACTAAACTCACAAAATAAAATAAAAAATAGAAAATCAACGGTTCCAAAAATCTGTAATTCTTTGACCTGTTACACCAAGATAACAGCTTTTTAGTGTTTCTTTTATAATGCATAATGAGGTTAGATAACACATGCCAATGGATCTGAGACCATTCTTCCATACAGAATCTCTCCAGATTCTTCAGATTTGGAGGTCCATGCTTGTGGACTCTTCTCCTCAGCTCATCCCACAGGTTTTATTTGGGATTTAGGTAAGAGAACTGGAAAGTCCATGGCAAAACCTTTATCCTGTGGTCAGTGCTGGTACTTGATGATATCATATTCTATGATATCCTAACAAGTTGTCCCGAGCCTTTGGAAGAAAAACTTCCCCAGAACATTAAATATCCACCACAGTACTTTACCAGGGTTTATTCTGGCTCAAAATTAGGCAAAGGTGGTACCCCAACCCACACTACTCTGTGCTCCACCGGATGCCCCTCTGTCATATCTGGCTACACACTTGAAAAAAGAAACTAAACTATTATTCTTTTTTGTTCTCCTCTGCCTGTCTAGGACTAGTAGATATTTTATAGGATTTAAGTGCATCCAGCCTATAGTTTCTGTTTGGCTCTTTTTCTAATCCCCGAAAACATATTGGTTCCACAATGCTTCTAGCCCACAGAGCACATCATGTCTCAGCCACTTGAAAACATTTAGCCATTTAGCATGAAAACTATGTTTATTAGAAGAAATAGGAATCACATAAAAATGTGAAATCACTCATCAAGCTTAATAATTAATTACAGTCAATATTATTATACACATCAGAGCTGTATATATTACAGCTTTTTTCTCCATTCTTGCCTTGACGCCACATCATTTTTCCTTCTCTCTTGACTTCCGTCAGCTGTACTTGGCTCTGTCTGTGTTGACCCAGCACCATCACGTTCTTTCAGATATATTTTTAGTGACTTATATGTTAATCATATATTTTGACACTATAAATTGCATACATATCGTTGGGGACAGCTTACCCTAATCTAATCGTCTTATCACCAGTCATCTTCTTCTGTCTCTATTGAAGAACTCTATTTGAGAAGAAAATCTGTGATTCTACTAAAGTCATCTGAAACATTAACAAATGTTATGCAGACTGGATGTAGTATAGACGTTATTAAATTTTATTGAAATATTTTGACATTCTTCGGTGTAAAAGAAAACTAGGAATCCCTGTGATTTTTACTAATTTCCGCGATGTCAGGACCTGTTAGGTCCTTTATGCAAGATTACCAGATCATAGACAGTAAACCATGAATCCGCATACTCCTAAAAAACACAGCGCAAATGCAATTTTTTCTATACAACCCTATCTGTAAATCGACTCGTGCAAGCCCATTAAAAATAGCCCAATTTTGGGGGATACCTACCCATCTTTCAGGTCCAGGCTATGCCCCTAGCCATCTCTACGGTGGTCTTGGGGCCATAGTCAGAACATGGCAGATGAGAGGCCTCTAGGCATCTCTGCACAGTTGTTTCTTGTTTTCCCCAATTAGAGGCCCTAGGCATCCTATTAAGTTCAGCCTTTTGCCACATTCTCTGTGGATTATTGTTTGTGCTATGTGCCTTTGTTTTGTTTTTGTAACCCTACATTAAAGTAATGTCGTGCTACTACTCTGCGCCTGTGTCTTGCCTCCTGCACCATGACACCATCTGGCAACACTCCCTATATGAAAAAAAAGTTTCCTCCTTATGGTCACAGAGTGATGGCCAACTGAGGCATTCTGAAGCGTTTGAGGCTTTCATCAAAATGGTTCAAAAATCGGTTCAATTTCTCGAGGCTGTGAAACGCACTGCACAGTGGTGTCACCTGTTGGTCAGGAATAAATATCAAATCAAATATCAAATGATCATATAGATGTCTTTTCCTCAATATCCAACACGACTTTGTAGCACAGTGGTTAGGCATGCGCTTTCCAAAGGGAAATTGTAATGCCCGGTTCGTATCCCGTGTTCTTCTTGCCTTTCCAGCTAGCATTTTTCAACTCTGCATCTGTTCTAATGTTTTGTAAGGCAAGAGTGTCATAAGAAAAACAAAATAAAACAAATTATTTAAACAACACTCAAAAAACACAAAAAACATTAAACATGATCTGGATTCGATCTCACACCCTAAGTAAGAAAGTGGGAGTCAGCGACACTACCAACTGTGTCATTGCTGGACTTGTAAAGCTAACAACTTGATAAAATAAATTACTAAATACGGTGACCAGTAGAGGTTGCTGTTCAAAAGTCTCAGGCACCATACCACAACATGCAACCGCAGAATTCTGCATTTTCCAAAGAGGCTTTGGAAAAAGCATGTGATCAAACGTGGCTTTGGACATCATTAATCACATGGTATTACACCAATGCAAGCCACGGCCCTTTCACATGGATTAAAATGGGTTGAAATTTCAAACCCTCAATCAAAAAATTTGGTTCAGTCTCCTGATGAACAATAATTTAAAAACGTTTGTTATTACCTTGGTATTACTGAAGTTAAAAATACTAAAAATATTTAGTCAGCCATCAATTGTGCAAGTTCTCCCACTTAAAAAGATGAGAGAGGCCTGTCATTTTCATCATAGGTACACTTCAACTATGAGAGACAAAATTTGATTTTATTTTTCCAGACAATCAAATTGTAGGATTTCTTATGAATTTATTGTTAAATTATGGTGGAAAATAAGTATTTGGTCAATAACAAAAGTCTCAATACTTTTTTATATACCCTTTGTTGGCAATGATTAAGGTCAAACTATTTCTGTATGTCTTCACACAGGTTTTCACACACTGTTGCTGGTATTTTGGCCCATTCCTCCATGCAGATCTCCTTTAGAGCAGTGATGTTTTGGGGCTGTCGCTCGGTAACACAGACTTTCAACTCCCTCCAAAGATTTTCTATGGGGTTGAGATCTGATGACTGGCTAGGCCACTCCAGGACCTTGAAATGCTTCTTACGAAGCCACTCCTTTGTTGCCCGGGCGGTGTGTTTGGGATCATTGTCATGCTGAAAGACCCAGCCACGTTTCATCTTCAATGCCCTTGTTGATGGAAGGTTTTCACTCAAAATCTCACGATACATGGCCCCATTCATTCTTTCCTTTACACGGATCAGTCATCCTGGTCCCTTTGTAGAAAAACAGCCCCAAAGTATGATGTTTCCACCCCCATGCTTCACAGTAGGTATGGTGTTCTTTCGATGCAACTCAGCATTCTTTCTCCTCCAAACACGACAAGTTGAGTTTTTACCAAAAGGTTCTATTTTGGTTTCATCTGACCATATGACATTTTCCCAATCCTCTTCTGGACCATTCAAATGCTCTCAAGCAAACCTCAGACGGGCCTGGAAATGTACTGGCTTGGGACACGTCTGGCACTGCAGGATTTGAGTCCCTGGCGGTGTAGTGTGTTACTGATAGTAACCTTTGTTACTTTGGTCCCAGCTCTCTGCAGGTCATTCACTAGGTCCCCCCGTGTGGTTCTGGGATTTTTGCTCACCGTTCTTGTGATCATTTTGACCCCACGGGGTGAGATCTTGCGTGGAGCCCCGGATCGAGGAAGATTATCAGTGGTCTTGTATGTCTTCCATTTTCTTATAATTGCTCCCACAGTTGATTTCTTCACACCAAGCTGCTTACCTATTGCAGATTCAGTCTTCCCAGCCTGGTGTAGGTCTACAATTTTGTTTCTGGTGTCCTTTGACAGCTCTTTGGTCTTGGCCATAGTGGAGTTTGAAGTGTGACTGATAAGTTTAAACAGGTGCCATTAATACAGGTAACGAGTGGAGGACAGAGGAGCCTCTTAAAGAAGAAGTTACAGGTCTGTGAGAGCCAGAAATCTTGCTTGTTTGTAGGTGACCAAATACTTATTTTACAGAGGAATTTACCAATAAATTCATTAAAAATCCTACAATGTGATTTTCTGTGGGAAATAAATCTCATTTTGTCTCTCATATTTGAAGTGTACCTATGATGAAAATTACAGACCTCTCTCATCTTTTTAGTGGGAGAACTTGCACAATTGGGGGCTGACTAAATACTTTTTTGCCCCACTGTAAATAATTAAGCAAAAGTAAGATGTTGGCAAACAAACTATATAAAAAGGAAATATGAAACTAGCAGTACATTTCCTGAAGAAATGCGGTGTGCTTGCTAGCTACCCTACTCCTTCAATTTGCCTCGATTGCAAATTCAGAATGCCATCGAGAATTGCCTCTTGTACCCATACAACTATTTGTCCCACTTGTACATACATTATACATTTCCTGTAAATTTGAAAATTTTCCACTGCACATTTAGAATTGAATTTGCATTAATTGTACATCCATGTATTCCACTTGTACATACATACTTAATACTTTTTTTGCCCTCCTCTATTTACACTTCTGGTTAGACACAAACTGTATTTTGTTGTAATGTACTTATACTGTTCAATGACAATACCGTTGAATCTAATCTAATAGCTGTTTAAAAAAGTGTTTATGGTTTAAAATAGTGTTTACCTATCGAAAGGTTTGGAGTCTGCATTTTTTTATGTTCAATATATACTGTTGGTGAGGATAATTAAATTAATTAATTAATTCCCATGCATGGTAGTTAAAGTTCATCAGTGTTACCGACAGGTCTCGTGTCTGTAGCTTGAACGGTTAAAAATATACGTCCTAATAGTTAGTTAACACTATTTACGCTAATTAGCATACATCAAATCGAGAAACATTTCATCATATGAACTGGGGATAGCCTAAATATGTAAAACAAAGTTGGTTTCGTGTCTGTAGCTCAAATGCTCATTGCACTAATTAGCGTACAGAAAAATCGATAAATGTTTCTTAATAGAAGAACTGTTGAATTGTCAAAGAAAAGGCACTGCTAGAAGTCAAAGTCTAATTTAATTTTGTTAATAACATTTTAGTATGTATAAAGTATACAAGTCAAAATGATGCCTGGGAACTCCATACCAAAGGACAGCAAAGATCTTTTCAAACAAGGCAACCTTTAAAATAGTAAAAGGGGGAGAGAAAGGTGAGAATGATATTTGATTAAGTTATATAATGACAGTACCTGTATCTTTAATCTAGAACAATGTAGAGAGATAGTTGCATGTATTGTATACTTACTTAAAGGCTGCATGGCCCTCTGAATGCCCTCAAGAAAAATGGCATAGAGAGAGAGAGGATACATGATAAATCAGATAAATTATAGATTCAGATGGTAACACTATCTTCTAGAAAATGTAAGCAGAGTTGCAAATGTAACCATAGATTGTAAACTCACTACTAAATAAAAAGAATGCCTGTGAACTAAATTTCTGTTAAAAGCAGAAACCTTTTCAAACAAATTAAGGCAACCTTTGAGAGAGAAGGGTAGACAGAGAGAAAGGTGAGACAGAGACATTATAACTGGGAGTGGAAGACAGGTGGACTGCCATCAGTTGGTGTGCCATGAAGCATAGGAGTGGACAGTACATTACACTGTCCAGGTGAACAAGAGACAGAAAGATAGAATGAAAGACCTAATATAGGCCTAACAGGAATTAGGATGCTGAAATTAGACAACTTTCCTAATTTGAAGTAGGGACATCCTAAACTGGTGAAAAAAAGTTGGTTATGTCTCTGTAGCTCAAACAGTTCAAAAGATACAGCCTAATGATTAATTAACACAAGTGGTCATTAGAGTTAGCATAAAGGGCTGAATTATAGTTCAATTGTTTTTTGACATAGCAACTCATTTCATTGTCAGTTGTAATGGTAATTCCATCAATAGGAACTCTTAAAGGACTAGGTACAGAGCAAGCGTGCCGCACAAGCCCTGAAAAGTGAAGCCAAAACGTCTCGATCGCCCCCTGGTGAGTGGTCCCAGTATAGGTCATAAACCCCGCCCTCCCCATGTTATTCAATGGGACGCGAGACCAACTAAACAATTCAATTACCCTTCAATTATCCTTTTTCCGAAGCTGGTTTCTGTCATTTACTGTAGTTTGTATCACGCTAATGTAAATTCAAGAGTTTGTTTTTAAAATAAGTTGGTTTTTAGTTAGTTATTTAATGCTCTAAAAACGGTGGTGTGACATTGTGATTCACAGCTTTGATTGACAGCTATCTGAGCCAAGGAGCCACTGAAGCGCCATCCTCCTTCGGAGGACTGAGGAGATTGGAGCTTTACATTTAATCTCTAAATTTCTATAATTGATATAATTTCACACGGACATAATGGGTTGTTCTGCAGTACATTGTGCTAACCGATCTGGCATTTCCAATCGATCTTTGAATTTTTTTTGGTAAGTTAAATGTATAAGCTATTTAATTAGTGAATAAATGTAATGGGCTAGCTAACGTTAGCTAAAAGACAACAAGCCTCGTTAATAGCCATGTTAATAGCTAGCAGGGGATTGTTAGCTAGAAGTTACCAATTATTTTTGTATTAGGCCTATTCTAAATTAAGGTTAAACATGATGTAAGTTAGGCTATAACATATCGTCTAGGTTTAACAAGCAAAGGTTGTACTGTACTTGGACTTGCGATTGATTACGGTATGCGCATTCTGCGAGGGAGAGTGAGGGCGGGGCACAGGGGAGGGGCCGTTGATTTCGCGGCTTTACGGCTTTACGGCTTTACTTCCTGCTCGCTACTGCGCATAACTACTGCGCAGAACTGGTCCCAAGATCGCTATCTGCGCAGACGCAAGTCCAAGATGTCCGCGCCGTATCGGGACACTGGTGGCTTCATTTTTCACCAATGGAAAAGAGCGAAAGGGCGTTGTCCATTTTATATACAGTCTATGGTACAGAGACAAAATTCTCTTTGCATAGTTAGCTGTTTATTTGCAAATAGAAAGATGCGTCAAAAGCTTACAGAATAATCCTCTGAGGAATCTCTGCCGTAAATACATGAACAGTCAGTATTTATTACAGTTAAAAGGGGTGTGGTAAGATGCTGCCCAGCTGTCTAATATCACACAGGTTTTACCCAAAGGGCAGGCTGCCCCCACCTGATCCTTCCTGCCCTATGTGTTTACTGTTGTGTTTACCTAAGGAGGCCCTACTTCCCCCAAGGGCCACATTCCTAAGGAACAAAGGACAGATACCCTTATTGGTTTAAGCAGATAAACAGATGGTCAGAGTACCTAATAATCCTCTGATATTATACAGACGTGTGTCACAAACAAAGACCAGAGTTACATACCAGGTTAGAGAAAAGCAGACATTTCTCAAATGCACATTAGTTCAAGAATTTCCATAACACAGTCCCGTTCAGAAGTATGGCCTACAGTCTGGAAATATATTGGCGAGTAAATCCAATATACGGTTCGGGAGAAAAATAGTTTTAAAGGCTATTACTTTGTTACTTTTAGCAATAGCATAAGCTTGTGTCAGCTGTCATTTTGCCGTCTTTTCAGATATCAACCAACAAATGCACGTGGTCTTCTATGGGAGTGGTATCTGGATGCACAATGAATATGAAGTGCATAGGTTATTGTTCCAACAAAGAATTGCACACACGCACATTGTGCATATATATATATATATTGTACAGTAGTCAGCCATTCTGTCTGCCATTTTGCAAGTTATTTCTTATTCCTGAAAATATTTTAGGGAAGCATGTATGAGACACACGTATGTCAAAGGACAAGTCAATTCGATTTACACTTCATGAGAAGATTTTTGTAGTTTTGGATTCATTTTTAATTGTACAGAAAACTCTATGGATTTAGATGTGTCTCAGTATTTGTAAATATATATATATATATATATATATATATATATATATATATAACATCTGTGCGTATATTAATCAAAACTCACAAATAAAACTTACATTTTGACTTATGTTTACAAATCTTTAGATTATTCACAGATCTGAATTGTATATATACCATTTTTTGAGACACATTTTCCTTCGGTCAACAAGTTCTCATGAGCGTGGTTTCAGTCAGTGGGCTCGCTTGATGGGACTTATGGAATATCCGGACTGGAGCCTGGTAGATTGGAGTCAGTTGGTAGCTAGGACACATTTTTCATGAAATCTGTGTATAACGTTTATTTGTATAACAATATTTGACTGCATCACCAATGGGTAAAACAACGCTGAGCGTGTTTTCGACATCAGGCAACTAACTTAAGCACAGTTGGTTATGTCAGACTACATCTGGTTGGCCACAGTAGCTTAACTAAAGTAATGGTATTTAACATAGTAAAGGTATTTAAACTATAGGGTTGCCATCTGTACCATATAATACGGTATCGTCCCATATTGAAAAATAATATGCACTGTCCCTTACAGAATCAATATGGGTGATTTGTTTAAGCTTGGATTGACACGTAAAATAATAAAACCGAAAGAGTTTCATGAAACATAGCGGAGAAGTATTTAATCAGAATGGCAGGTGAGTTGTCTGTCACTGAACGTCATCGTTGTCCTGGTTACAGAGACTCTCCGAACACACAAGCTGTGTGTGTTTGTGAGAGAGAAATGTAACCAATATCCCACTTGGTGAAAAGTCAAGTCACTTTTATTTATATAGCACATTAAAAAACAACAGGAGTTGACCCAAAGTGCTTTACAGCCTCAAAACAGGTATACATGCAGGCGATAGAACAAATGTTTTGGATGGGCTTTTGATTGCCATGGACGGGCACATGTTTCCTACTTATCAACACAGAATAGTAGCTAAAGCATGACGGATGGAAAGCAAATCATCTTTGCATGCATGGCTTGCTGAGGCTATATACTAGCAAAATACACAGCTGTCAATCGAATTTGAAATCTTTAGTAACTGCAGTAGTTACACATTCTTCGTAACTTAGTGATCACATAATTAAAATATATTTGATCACATTTGCAGATGAAGGCAAGAGACCTAGCCTACATTCACAACAGTAATTAGTGAAGTACGGTATTGGGAGGCATTTTATCCAAACAATTTTTTGGGAGGCATTTTATCCAAACAATTTTTTGGGGGCAAAGAATTATTGCTGGGAGGCAATGCTCCTGTACCACCAGGTAATACAATAAGAAGTTAAGAGAAATCAAATAAAACCAACAACAGATTAAAACACAGTAAGAGGACGTTAAAAATAAGTAAAGAGTGGACTTGACACAAACCAAGGGACTACGTCAGACTGAACTAAAAGCAAGAGAAAAGAGGTGTCTTTAAATTTGCCAGGGTATGCAAACCCATGAACACAATTGTATAACCACTAACACTACCTAGATGTGTAATATTGAATGAACCAAATGCATCTGTGCAAGTCAACAACATACCGTTATCTAGTCAGTTGTGTTGTTGGGTTAGATATCTTCATTACTTTAGTTAAGCTACAGTAGCCTACAAGCTGGCTAGCTAGCCAACCAGATGTAGAGGCTGACATAACTAACTGTGCTTTAGTTAGTTGCCTGAAGTCGAAAACACGCTCTGCATTGTATTACCCATTGGTAATGCGGTAAAATATTGTTATACAAATAAACGTTATACTCACATTTCAGGAAAAACGTGTCCTAGCTACCGTATAGACTCCAATCTACCAGGCTCCAGTCCGGATACTCCATAAGTCCCACCAAGCGAGCCCTCTGACTGAAACCACGCGCATGAGAACTTGTTGACCGAAGGAAAATGTGTCCAAAAAAATTGTAAATATACAATTCAGAACGTAAATAAACTTAAGATTTGTAAATGTAAGTCAACACTTGTAAATGTTAAGCAACAGCTGTAAATGTTTTACAGATGTTTTATTTGTGAAATATGTTTTTACATATTCACTCATTTATATTTGTGTTTACATATTTACATATTTACAGATAATATTATTTCCAAAATATTTTTTCACAAATATATTGAGACATCGAACTCCATAAAATCCATCATGGCGTACTTTATGGGTTCTTGAGAAATGAGGCAGGTACAAAAAAAATCAGCACTGAACGACAAATGGCATCATTCTGAAGTTAGCAAATTGAATTGTGTAATATAGTGCCCCTGGTGTAGGAATCGGGGCGGGTGTCTCTATGGTTGTTGCACGACTTCTTTAACAGTCTGCAAGATTATATTTTTTACCGTAGACTTTAAGTTAAGCATTTTAGGTGCCAAGAATAATAATAATAATACTAACAATAACAATAGGGTTTCTCCTACCTGAGGACCCCTAATAATTTATACCCCTACAGTTTTTGGCCGCTGGTATTCCTTCCTGATCTTCTGGATAATTGAATAGCATTCATGTGTAAGCATCGGTTGTTGACTCATCACACTGGGATGTTCACCATCATGGCAACTCCAGGCTTTAAACTAGGTGTGGACTTGTGTTGTATGACAGTGTAAGTGAGAATCAGTGAGGAACCAGGCAGGGTGAGGTTTTCCTGAAGGATACAGATCAAATGTTAGATTGTTTTCACATAAAAATATTAAACGGATCAGGATTGCATCAATTCTGCAACACAAGCACAGAAGAAACAAAACAGACATAGAATTACCCATTCTCCCTTCTGTCATTCACAAAATTACATATTTACAAAAGAGAATAATTTATCACAGTTGTTTTCTCTTCCTTTTGCAGGGATTGTAATGAACATATACACTGAGCAAAAACCAATGAGGGAAGTCTAAGTTGTGATCTATACATACACTGTTAACCTGCAGTTGGCATAAAAATGCTTGGGATGTTATCAAAAATTACTTTTTCACAAATCTTTAGTTGTTGTTGACTAATGTCAGTTAAAATGATATACTTTTCCCATTCAGGTTTTCTTCCTCAATGAACCTGGTGTGCTGTGTGTGGGTGAGTGTGTGTGTGTGTTTTTAGCTTCTAGCAGGTGTTGTGAGTGCAGTTACTTGATAATGTCCGGTTCTCCCTTTCATCGCCAATTAGGCACTCTAAGTTGTTTGTTTTGGTGGGTCCGCTGATTCCCGTCCTTCCTTGAGCTGGCATCTTGTTGAGATCCTTAAAGTCTGACCTCATAGGTTGGTGGTGTTGATCTGGGGGGCATTGGCTGGCCTGGATCCAGGTGTCCTTTCCTTGAGATGTAGAGCTGTCATGTCGTCCATTCAGGCCAACTGCACCGGCCTGTAGTCAGTCAATGGTTGCTTCCTTTGCAGGAACCTGGATTAGTTATCTTTTCCACTGTTTTTCTGGTCAGCCGGACTTAGTTAGGGCCTCCCAACGGAATCCTTCCATTTCCTCCAGTAGACTTTTCTTTCAGGCACTCAGTGTATCTTTACACCTCCCATCCCAATTCTAGCTTGAATATTAATTTAGCTAATGTTTTAATTACAAGGTTTGACCTCCCGCTCCATTTTTACCTGGTATAACAACCTCTATACCAATGCATGTCAAAGTCTAAATTGAAGTTACTCCCCAGTCCTCCTCCCTTTACCTGGCATATGGTCCTGTTGTTGTCCTCGTCCATATTGACCCAAAGGTCGTTTCTACAGCATGCCTTGATCGTGATGCTGTAGAAACTTTGACAGAAACATAGTCTCATCATCTTCTGTAGTGAGTCACTCTGTGCCCCAAGTCTGTTGCTGTTGGGCACAAGGCTCAATGTTAAATTTCAAGTTGTGCTATTCTCACCATTGATGGGAGATGTGTTCCAGACTTAACAAGGAGATTAAGTCCCTAATTTAAAGGCTACTGCAATACTAAAAATAACACTCAACTAATAATGAAATGGTGGGACTGAATGTCAGAAAGAAATACCTGAGTTGTGATTCACAATTCTTTGTGAAGTGGATGAATTAGTATAACCATGGTCAAATTAATACATAGCTATTTTTGTTTCTCTAATGGCAGATTTTTGGTAGTTTTTTACAAAGCACTATTCCACAGAATAATTTACTGACTGAAATACAAAATACCAAAACTTACCAAAATAATAATAATAATGAACAAATAGCCAGTAAACAAATGTAGTAGGGTTTTGCCTGTGAATTGCTAAGATCCCAATAAAAAATACAAACAAAAACAAAAAAATATTAGAAATGAAAGTCCTACTTCCCTGTTAAAGAATTTCATACCCGGATAGCCTGGGCTGTCATGTGCTATGTTCTTGATTCGAGTGAGGCCGCAACATTGTGGGTAACATGCAGGGTGATCAGACCCCCCTAGGTCAAACCTGCTGAAGTCTTCAGTGCGAATGCTGCTGCTGCTAGGCCCTGGTCGCAGATGGGCATTCCCCTCTCCACTGGGTAGAGTCTGTGGCTATACCAGGCGATCGGACGGTTGGCCCCATTGTTTCTGGATCAGGACTGCATTTGCAAACCCCCTCTTTTCTGCTGCGTTGAGGTCGAACGGTTTGGAGCAGTCTGGCAACCCCAGGGCTGTAGCTTGCTGTAGAGCCAGTTTCTACTTCGTGTACCTTTGCCCTTAGGGCCTTCGCTCCTATTGGTTTACCCCTCTGCCAATAGGCAATCACTGAAAATGTAAATATGCAAATCACACCTCTCATGGCCATCTGCCCCATGGCTATAAAAGAGGTTGTCACATTCTGCTCAGTCTCCCTTTTTTCTTCACGAGAAAGGTTTAAGTATGCAGTTTAAGTGTGCAGATTTCTACTAAGCCAAGGATGGCTTCACCATCTTAGACCGCTGGAGTGGGCCCTGCTAGCCCAGCGCCCCAGCCGCCGCTTCCTCTTCGGTGTCCGCCGCCACCCCTGAGGCTTCGGGTTCTTGGAGACCTGGGGGTCAGCTGCGTCGCCCTCCTCAACATCGGAACCGGATGTGGCTCGACCGGTGCAGCGTGAGGGGAGGGAGCGTCATCCGCACCTCCTCTTCCTTCCCACCGGCAGAACGAGGGAGGCCGGAAGGTCCCCCTGTTCAAGAGGCGCCGTACCGGACTCTTTGGGGGGGGAGTGTCCCTGGGACGCTTCCCCACCCTGTGTGCGTTTGGTGGGGAGCTCCTCTGTGTTGATAAATAAAGCAATGTGTGCAACTTATTTATCAGTGAGTGAGCCTTCTTTGCAGACGGCTGTTGCATGCCTGCATAGGTTTGATGAGCAGTCTTCCTCCCCTCAGTCCCTGTGGTGGTCTCTGACTCCATGAGCATATGGCTCCCCCTACCGCTGCCAGCAGGTGGCTGGTGTGTGTGGGAGCCCAGGCAGGGTTCTGTTGGGCGAGGGGGAGTTTTCCGCATTATTAGAAAATTATTAGAGAATTATTAGAAAATGATTCGGGGTTCAAGATGACGGTCAATCTCCCTCGGTCTGGGGCTCCATGCAAGATCTCATCTCTTGGGGCATCAATGATCATGAGGAAGGTGAGGAATCAGCCCAGAACTACATGGCAGGACCTGGTCAATGACCTGAAGAGAGCTGAGACCACAGTCTCAAAGGAAACCATTAGTAACACACTACGCCGTCATGGATTAAAATCCTGCAGCGCATGCAAGGTCCCCCTGCTCAAGCCAGCGCATGTCCAGGCCCGTCTGAAGTTTGCCAATGACCATCTGGATGATCCAGAAGAGGAATGGGAGAAGGTCATGTGGTCTGATGAGACAAAAATAGAGCTTTACTCCACTCACCGTGTTTGGAGGAAGAAGAAGGATGAGTACAACCCCAAGAACACCATCCCAACTGTGAAGCATGGAGGTGGAAACATCATTCTTTGGGGATTATTTTCTGATAAGGGGACAGGACGACTGCACCGTATTGGATGGGGCCCTGTATTGCAAGATCTTGGCCAACAACCTCCTTCTCTCAGTAAGAGCATTGAAGATGGGTCGTGGCTGGGTCTTCCAGCATGACAACGACCCGAAACACACAGCCAAGGCAACTAAGGAGTGGCTCCGTAACAAGCATCTCAAGGTCCTGGAGTGGCCTAGTGTGATGGTAATTCCATCGATCGTTTTTTGAGCTGGCCTCGGACACACCAATTCAGTTTTTACTGATTGAGTAGGTGCCGGATGGGTTGGTGCTATGTGTGCCTTTTTGTGGGGCTGTTTGTCAGTGAGCAAACATAAACTCAGCATAAAAAGAAACGTCCCTTTTTCAGGACTGTGTATTTCAACAATAATGTTGTAAAAATCCAAATAACTTTACAGATCTTCATTGTAAAGGGTTTAAACAATGTTTTCCATGCATGTTCAATTAAACATAATCAATTAATTAACATGCACCTGTGGAATGGTTGTTAAGACCTCAACAGCTTACAGAGAGTAGGCATTTGAGGTCACAGTTCTAAAAACGCAGGACACTAAAGAGACTTGTCTACCGACTGTGAAAAACACCCAAAGAAAGATGCCCAGGGTCCCTGCTCATCTGCGTGAATGTGCATTAGGCATGATGCAGGGAGGCATGAGGACTGCTGATGTGGCCAGGGCAATAAATTGCCATGTTCGCACTGTGAGACGCCTAAGACAGCGCTACAGGGAGACAGGAAGGACAGCTGATCATCCTCGCATTTGAAGACCACGTGTAACAACACCTGCACAGGATCGATACATCCGAATATCACACCTGCGTGACAGGTACAGGATGGCCACAACAACTGCCCGAGTCACACCAGGAACACACAATCCCTCCATCAGTGCTCAGACTGTCCGCAATAGGCTGAGAGAGGCTGGACTGAGGGCGTGTAGGCCTGTTGTAAGGCAGGTCCTTACCAGACATCACAAGCAACAACGCCGCCTATGGGCACAAACCCACCTTCGCTGGACCAGACAGGAGTGGCAAAAAGTACTCATCTTCACTGATGAGTCACGGTTTTGTCTCACCAGAGGTGATGGACGGATTTGTGTTTAACGTCGAAGGAATGAGCGTTACACCGAGGCCTGTACCCTGGAGGGGGATCGATTTGGAGGTGGGGGGTCCGTCATGGTCTGGGGTGGTATATCACATCACCATCGGACTGAGCTTGTTGTCATTGCAGGCAATCTCAATGCCTTGCGGTACAGGGAAGACATCCTCCTCCCTCATGTGGTACCCTTTATGCATGCTCATCCGGACATGATCCTCCAGCAGGACAATGCCACCAGCCATAATGCTCGTTCTGTGCTTGAGTTTCTGCATGACAGCAATGTCAGTGTACTGCCATGGCCAGCGAAGAGCCCGCATCTCAATCCCATTGAGCATGTCTGGGACCTGTTGGATCGCAGGGTGAGGGCTAGGGCCATTCCCCCCAGAAATGTCCAGGAACTTGCAAGTGCCTTGGTGGAAGAGTGGGGTAACATCTCACAGCAAGAACTGACAAATCTGGTCCAGACTGCAGTACTTCAAGCAGCTGGTGGCCACACCAGATACTGACTGGTACTTTTGATTTTGAGCCTCCCTTCATTCAGGGACACATTTCTGTTAGACACATTTTTAGTTTATGTCTTATGGTGTTGACTCTTTTAGTGTTCATACAAATATTTACACACATTAAGTTTACTGAAAGTAAAAACAGTTGAAAGTCAGAGGATGTTTCTTTTTTTGCTGAGTTTATGTACCTATGGTTGAGCGGGATGGAAGCGGCTCAGTGGCGTGGTTGGTGTTCCATGCTTGAGCTATCCTGTTGGGCACTTGTCTTGTTGGTGAGGTTGGTGACTGGCAGGGAGTACATATTGGGCTCACTCGCTTTGCCCTATACCAATATAAGCGAAGCCCCTATGGGCAAAGCTACACAAAGTAGAGCGATAGTTACTTCCGTAACTCCAGTTCTATGAGTGGAGCGTCGCCCATATTGTTCATGCCCTGACCGGTCTCTGACTGCTTTTCTTGTGAAGAAGGAGATTTCGGAAGCAGAGTGTGACAACCTTTAAGCCATGTGACAGATGGCCATGAGAGGTGTGATTTACATATTTAAATTTTCTGTGACTGCCTATTGGCAGAGGGGTAAACCAATAGGAGTGAAGCTCCTATGGGCAACACTCGCCATGCCAGACAAGGCCTTTGCTGTCATCGACATCCAGGTTGCGTAGTGTGTGAGACAACCTGGCATACTCTGGAATCCACATCCTGCAGTACCCTGTCATACTCTGAATGTTGACAGCTCCTTTTGTGTCCTTGGCTGTGGGCAGACAGAGATAGCAGATACATGGTTTGTAGAGAGACGTTTCTCACTCCCTTCCAATACATGACCGAGGTACATTACTCGCTGGCAGACCAGCTATGCTTTTGTCCTTGAGACCTTGTGACCCTTTCTCTCCAACACTTGCAGAAGGGGTTATGGTGTCTTGGATACAGGTTTCTTCGGAAGGTGAAGCCAGTAGGAGGTCTTTGACATATGGTTTAAGGGTGCTTCCCCCTTTCAAACAGACTTTGTCCAGGTCTGCTGCCAGCACCCTGTTGAAAATGGATGAAGACTCACAGTAGCCTTGGGGCAGTCTGGTGTAGGTGTACTGTTGGCCCTGGTGAAGGCAAAGTATGGCTGTGAATCTGGGTGCAGATGAATAGAGAAGAATGCTGAACACAGGTCAATGACAGTGTACCACTTTGTGTCTGTTGGAATGGAGGACAGAATGGTGACAGGGTTACCACTGGGAACTCAGCCTGAACTACATCATTTTGAGGCCGTAGATCCTGAACCATTCGATACTTCCCTGTGCCCACTTTCCTCAGCGGCAGGAGGGGAGTGTTGTATGGGCTGATGATTGGGATGAGCACATCTTGTCGCCGCAAGTCTTCAAAGGTTGGTTCAATTCCTGCCTCACCTTCAGGTGATATCTGGTACTGTCGTACTAGAGGGCCGTCCATGTCAGGTTTCAGAATGATGCAGACACTTGGAGCAGAGCGGAGGAGACCCACGTTGTTTGGTCCTGTCGACCAGACATCCCCCTTCAGCGCTTCTTCAACAGAGTTAACAACACATCAGTAAACTGAAATTCCTTCATGAACTGTAGTTTTCCATTGTTTGTTTGGTATTGGTGACCATGTTGTCAAATTGTCAAGTGTTTTCAACATTTTCTCCACATCAGCTGCCTTGTAGGGCCCTTTGATGACTGCCAGGGTAATGTGTGGATGTCTTAGTGGATCAGTGAAATACCTTGCCTGTTGCTCAGGGCTGAGAGATTGTTGCTCCCATACCTTGTTTTCCAGTGTATAAGTGGGATATGGTGATGATGGAACTCCTTGCTACCCATCTTTTCACTGTTTCTGCATACAGGTTCTGTAAAGATTAATGGTCGTACAAAATGGTCATGTGTTGAGGTCAAAGTGGAATTGGGAAGACACCCTTCAGTGGTGGTCGTCAGTCCATCAGTGACTCCACAGTTTGTCGCAGGGCATTGCGGTCTGCAAGTAGCCAGTTGACTGTGTCAGAGACCAATGTTTGCACACACATTATCAATCATTCAGTTGAGATCCCTGGAAATTGGAGAGCAGTGAATTGTAGCATTTAGTTTGCGTAAAAGATCTGTCATGGAAATTCCATGTATTTGACACCAGTCACCCTGGTACCTCGATCCACGTGCCTAGCATGCATTGATAAGCTTGTCAGTCTTTGAGATATACTTTACACTAGTGTTTAACACAGTGGTCCAACCACTGTACTGTTAACAGTTTTTCCTTAAGCGCTGACTGAAATGTGCATGTACTTCCTGAAGACGAAATTTAAGGCCGGGTATACCTGTACTGATCAGGCACGAGTCACAGCTCCAGTCAGTCACACTTTCTCAGTCCGTCAAAGGATAAGCCTCTTCTGGGGGATACTAGAGTCCCAGAGATTGGTCTCTGGGCGTGCACGTTTAACCTGTTTGGAAAAGGACTCGAACCGAGCAGGAGTAGGATCCCAGACGAGCATGCCAAACTGTGATGGAAATTCCATGTATCGACACTCGGAGTAACGAACTCAGAGACAAAGTTCTCTTGGCACATTCTAACAGTTTTATTAACTATTATGCAAATATGAAAGACGCGTCAACTGCTTAAACAAATAATCGTCTGAGGAGTCTCTGACTCAAAACATAATTTCAACATTATTTATTACATAGAAAAAGGGGTGTGGTAAGATCCTGTCCTATGTCAATAAAACACCTTTGTTCTATCACACAAGTCAAATGCTATCTTCCCCCACCTTATCCTTCCTGCCATAATGTTTACTACTGTGTTTACCTAAGCTTCACACAAAGGACAGCTCTCCTTCCCACCATAAGTAATTTCTTCAATTCTAAGAGTTCTTACAGCATCTGGACAGACAATAGATGCCCCCTATGCAAATACCAGCTCCCCCACATTCCTGAGGAACAAAAGACTGACACCCTTCTTTGTCTAGGCAGGAGGACATGGCCCAAATACCTGTTAATCCTCTGATATTATACAGACGTGTGTCACAATCAAAGTAAAGATCTACATATCAGCCAAATGGAAAGACAGACATTTCTCAAATGTACCTTAGTTCAAAATTACCATAACAGATCCCTACCCATCAAATTGACTGGTAACTTTGGGCAGTATAGGAATTCCTGTTCAATAGATTGGCCTGCCAATTTAACATTCAGAGGTTGTGCGACTGTTAATGGTAGCTGGCATGCCTCTTGCTGTTTGTGTTTTGGATGAAAACGGGAATTTGGATGTTTCCCAACCAACACAGGAAGAAGTGGCTTCTGTGTTGATCAGGAATGTCCCTGGCTTTAAAAGTTTTAAGATTTTCCTACTCAGAAAACAACCGGCACGTCCCTACTTGGACCGGCACGTCCCTACTAGGTGATTTAAGCAATTTTGAGCGTGGCATGGTTGTTGGTGCCAGACGGGCCGGTCTGAGTATTTCACAATCTGCTCAGTTACTGGGATTTTCACGCACAACCATTTCTAGGGTTTACAAAGAATGGTGTGAAAAGGGAAAAACATCCAGTCCTGTGAGCGAAAATGCCTTGTTGATGCTAGAGGTCAGAGGAGAATGGGCCGACTGATTCAAGCTGATAGAAGAGCAACTTTGACTGAAATAACCACTCGTTACAACCGAGGTATGCAGCAAAGCATTTGTGAAGCCACAACACGCACAACCTTGAGGCGGATGGGCTATAACAGCAGAAGACCCCACCGGGTACCACTCATTTCCACTACAAATAGGAAAAAGAGGCTACAATTTGCACAAGCTCACCAAAATTGGACAGTTGAAGACTGGAAGAATGTTGCCTGGTCTGATGAGTCTCGATTTCTGTTGAGACATTCAGATGGTAGAGTCAGAATTTGACTCACCAGATCTCAACCCAATAGAGCATCTTTGGGATGTGGTGGAACGGGAGCTTCGTGCCCTGGATGTGCATCCCACGAATCTCCATCAACTGCAAGAAGCTATCCTATCAATATGGGCCAACACTTCTAATGAATGCTTTCAGCACATTGTTGAATCAATGCCACGTAGAATTAAGGCAGTTCTGAAGGCGAAAGGGGGTCAAACACAGTATTAGTATGGTGTTCCCAATAATCCTTTAGGTGAGTGTATCTATGAATAGTAAAACCAGAGTTACTGATAATTTTGCAGTGTAGATTAGATGCTCTAGTGCCGTGTTTAAGTCACTAGATAAGACCTAGATCAGAGAGCTAGTGACAAAGACTGTACAGCCTAAGTTGCATTAAGTAGCAAAAATAACGTTTTCCTATAATACCTCAAAAATAAACGTTATCCTTCGTTTCTCATAAAACTACAAATATGTTTAAATAGAGAAAAGAAAAGTGATCTGTGTCTGAGTGAAAATCGCTAGCACATGTGGCGTAAGTTTGGCAGTTGCCAACCCGGTGTTTATTTGGAGATCACAGTGAACTCACAAAATATAAAGCATACCCCATACAGCACACTATTATAGTCAGTTGTTTATGCTGAACCTCCTTCAAATAGCCACCAGGTTGTGCCAAAGAAGAATAGAGAGCCGCGACGTAATTTAAATGTCCGGCTATACCATTACAGGCCCAAATGGTTTATATTTATAATAATTTGTAACATATACCTTTTTCTATAATTTTCATCAGAACACAGATCATAACATACAAAAATAGAAAACACAAGTGTAGAGGTGCGATAATAAGGAACGCAACCCAATAACCCCTTTTATTGCACATGCATTCTCATTCACACACACATCCTGTCCCCAACCCCGCACAAACAAAACTTTGGCTCACTCGCTCACACACAAACACTCATTCAAGGTCAACCATTCATACTTCTGTTAACATTGTAGAGATTTTAGCCCCCTCACCTAAAGCTCTTGGGAATCCTCACCTAAAGCATCTTGGATATAACAGATTTAAATTTTCTCTAATTTCAGACCAGCCTTGGCTTGGCACATAGGGGTTTGTCAACCACTGCTATTGCAACCAACCAAGGAGAGTAATGTGACTCAAAAGGGTTTGTGTCACACACCTATCTTATCACATGCATTAGTTGTTAACCAGTCAGCTCCCTCACGTATAAGTTCTTGGGAGTCTCAAATTAGTTATTCCCTCATATACAACAGAATCTTGAGAACCTCGAATTGGCTATACTATTATATGTTTAGGAGTTGATCTTTCTTTATTATCAAATATTCAGTTACAGTCCAATCAACTCTTTTTTTGTTCTTTAATTTCTTATCGAAGGATTTTCTATATTTTTTCTTTTAGTACAATACAACATTATGACAATGAAACAACAATAAAACATGTGCCACCAATAATCAACTGTCATTTTATATGTAATAAATTGGACACCCGGCTCTGGTGCAAACAATTCAACTCTCAAAACAGACTGATATGAACTATTGCGAATTTTGTCAAGTAGGTTTCGCTTACCTATTTATGATGCGCGCAGTTCAGTTAATGGTGTCTGCTTTTCAACTCTCTCCAGCTGTCGTGAAGTCCCATATGGGGTGCCAAAATGTGGAAGATGGAAAATGTTCGCGATTTATTAAAATAAAAACTTCTCAGTTATTCGTATAACAGTTGATTATTTCAAAATACATTTTGTGGATCCATGGGAACAATCGTCACAAACATTGACAGAGAATGAGTACAGAGACAAGCAGAGTAATGTCATGATAGATTGTTCCGATTATGGCATTTTGGGTTCAAGCTTATATTCTCTTCCAACAGTACAGGTGACAGCACTTGCAGAAATGTACATACAAAGAATTGTTGCTGCCATGATGTAGCCTAGAGAATGCAAGGTTGCATACAGACATTAATTCTCTACATTTACATAGGATTTAGCTATCCAATATATGGAAAGAACTTGTAAATAACTGGGCATGGAGGAAATCATCGGTGCCTGTCAGTTGAGAACAAAGCTTTGGATGTCATTAATCACCTGGTGATCATACATCTGAATGATACATCTCTATGAGAGAAACGCTGAAGTTAAAACATTCAGAAAATATGGTTGACCTAATGCTTGATTTTACATATAAAAAACTGACAAGCAAATATTCCTGACATAGGAATTACAAATGCAGTATTGCCCGTGTTATCATCAAAACCATATATGAGAAAGTAATCATTGGGACTCAAATCGGGCTTTGTAAAACAATGGCATAGCCATCCACAGTTCTACACTTTGATGTTTCTACCAAAATTACCAGACAATTCTAACAAGTCTACGGTATTGGAGCTACACATTTGTTATTGATAATGGATAATGTGTAGCAGAAACATTTTAACATTCACCAGCTTGTGAATTTCATTTGTTCTAATTTAGTTTAATATGTTTCTTTAAAAACCCCATTAGATGGTTACGTGGATCGACATTTCTGAGCCAGCCTCTGAGCATCGTATTAGCATGTCCCATCACAACTGTTAAGATTTGGTGGCTGAGTGGGTTGAGCACATATTAGATGCTCTGTGTAAGTGGGTTCGTATTCTACATCACATGGATATTTTATTTCTACATGCACATCTGTTTCATGTATTTACACGCGCATTTTCAGAATCTGACATGCTACAGTATATTATATTAAAGTTTAATATATTAGCCATCTTTTAAGTGAACACAGTCAAAAGAGATGTCTCATTGAAAAGACGTGGACTCTATTCAAGCCATTCACTAACAACTTTGTCTTCCTGACATGCGAGAAACTAAAGACCATAAAAAATACTGTTTTGAACATTGTTGATTGGTAATTGCATTTGTTCTCCCATTAAATAATGCAATATCAAATGCATAAAATGTGCATCTGTGTAATGCAGTGGAATGATTTAATGGTAAAATGAATAGGTTATTTGGCAATATGTCTAAGAAGCTTGGTCATTAGTTTGCAAAATTGATTAGATTTTTTTTCATGATTCTGTGTGATTTCTCTAATTATTCCAATTCTTTCAATAGCCTATATAACATAGCCTAGGCCTACTCAACTTTCAATTGTGTAAATAGGTCACGCCTTGTTTTTGATCAATTACAATCCTTGTGATTTGAAGGTTAATCATACTATTTATCTCAATGACCACAATCTCCCAGAAATTGTTTAACATGAGGCAAATGTTCTTTGTTCCTTTTCAGGTTTGGCTCCATTCACCTACAACGATCATGCTCGCTGAAAAGGCTTGGAACGCCCTTTAGCCTACTAGTTGGGGGCCTTGTCTTTTTTGTGATGTCCGCCATCACGCAGTATTTTTGCTCCAAAGCAAGCCTCAGTCCTTTCACTTTGAGCAAATTGGATTTAGATTTCAAAGCAAGCCTCGGAGCCTCAGTTTCATGCGTCCCATTACTACGGTCACCTTTGTTACAGTATTTTGCTGATAGGCTATTTACCGTATGAGCGCTAAATTATGTTTTACCATGCCGATACACAGAGCCAGTGTAAAATTTTGGGCAGGTGGCCCCCTTCGAGTTTTGGTGAGGCACTTTACTGGATGACTGTCATTCTGCTTACGCCAAACCCACCTCTGGTATTCGTTTCCAAAAAGCTTTTGTTCTCATCTGACCATAGAACCTGGTCCCATTGAAAGTTTCAAAATCTTTTGCCAAACTGTAGGTGCTTGAGATGGTTGTTTGATGACAACCAAGGCTTTTTTATGGCAACCCTCCCAAACAATGTGTGGTTAGCTGTCCCTGTCCAAAGTCCTCCTGGATGTGTTGCTGATCAAGTTGCTCCCTGATGATTACTGCGCCACTGCCCACACCTCACCCAATTGTCCCTACCCATGTCCACCTGATCTAACTCTGGTCAAAGCCCACTTGCATTTATTTACCTGCCTGTCTTCTGATCGTGCAAAAACATTGACGTGGTCCCTTTTGGACATCTTAAAATCTTCACCCGGCACACCCAGAAGAGGACTGACCACCCTTTAGAGTCTGGAGTTTTACCTAGCCTCTGTGTATTAACTCCTTTGGGGCTGGGTACCCTGTGTGACACCTGCTGATGTAAAGAAGTTGTGTAAAATGCAAATAAAAACAATGCAATGATGTGCAAATAATTTATCCTTATATTTAATTGAAAATAGTACCAAAACAACATATCAAATGATGAAACAGAGAAATTGTGTTGTTTTTGGAAAAATACATGAATGAAATACATTGAATTTGATGCCAGTAACACTTTTCCAAAAATTTAGGACAGGGACATGTTCACCACTGTGCTGCATCACCTCTTTTAACGTTACTCTGTAAGTGTTAGGGAACTGAGGAGACCAATTGCTGTAGTTTTGAAAGTGAAATGTATTCCCATTCTTGCTTGGGTGTGCTCTGTCTTATTTTCTGTTTCATAAGGTGCCAACATTTTCAATAGGGGACAGGTCTGGACGGCAGGCAGGCCATTTGACTCTTTTATGACAGAACCATGTTGTAATATGTATAGAATGTGGTTTGGCATTTTCTTGCTGAAATAAGCAAGGTCTTCCCTGAAAAATATGTTTTCTGGATGGGAACTGTTGAAGTATAACACTTCCCCGAGTTGTTTTGTTGGAAAGGAGAATAACACACCAGGAGTCAGGTCAATTACCGTACCGTATATTCCGTTTATTACAAAAGCTTTTGGAGACAGAGTGTCGCCGCACAATGTCTAAAGATCAATCAGTCACATCAGCATTATTCATACTTCAAACACGCCTAAAAGTGGGGGTTGAATATGCCAAGCATGTGTGCCATTGGTCAAGTTTATGTTCTATACTTTATATGTGTAAATGCAGCACAAACGTCATCTTGCCCTTTGTGGTTTCTGTCTTGTCTATTCTTAATCTGACACACAAGCTCAATCTGCTCTCTCTCCCCAGCAACAGCCTAAATAAGATTTCCTGTTTTCTACTTGCAACGTTCAGTTTCAGCTTATGCTATAGACATTCAACATTTTGCTTCAATGCTCACAACAGTTTGACAGCTTATACACTCAATGTATCCACAGAACATATGTTGCTCCAAAACCTGTATGTATTGTTTAGCATTTAATGGTACCTTCACAGATGTGCAAGTCACCCATGCCATGTGCACTAATGCACACTCATACCATCATGGATGCTAGCCTTTGAACTGTGGGCTGATAGCAAGCTGGATGGTCCCTCTCCTCTTTAGTTTGAATGACGTGGTGTCCATGATTTCCAAAAATAATTTCACATTTTGATTTGTCAGACAACAGGACAGTTTTCCACTTCACCTCAGTCCATCTTAAATGAGCTTGGGCCGGCGGTTCTCGTCTTTTTTATAAATGGTCTCTTCTTTGCATGGTTTTAACTTGAATTTGTGGATGCACAACAGAATTGTGGATTCCACAACAGAATCGTGTCTGTTTTCAATGCAGTGCCACCTGAGGGCTCGAAGATCACAGCCATCCAATATTGTTTTTTGGCCTTGTCCCTTGTGTACAGAGATTTCTCCGGATTCTCTGAATCTTTTAATGATATTATGTACCACAGATGAGATCCCCAAACTCTTTGCAATTTTAAGTTGAGAAATATTATTCTTGAATTTTTGCACTGTTTGCCTGGGTAGTCTTTTTTTAAATGGGTTGCTGGCATCAAGTGAGCATATGTTTTTCAAAAAAACTATAAAATGTCTGATATTGTTTTTCTACTATTGCCTATATAATACAGGGTTTAAATGATTTGCACATCATTGCATTTTGTTTTTTATGCACATTTTATGCATCGTCAACTTTTTTGGAAATGGGATTATATAGGGCTTAATGAAATACATTTGATCAGTTGATTATGTAGGTGGCGTCTGATTGTAGTTTTTGAGATTTTCTGACCCCAATACCCACCTAACATCTGAAATTCTCCAGCTGTGATCCTTGGAGATTATTTGGCCACTCTAACCATCCTCCTCACAATGCATGGGGTCAATATAGGCACTCTTCCTCTTCCAGGCTGACATTCTTAATTATTGTCCTGATAGGAGAAATTGGCAATTACCACCTTCAAGTTATTTTTTTATAGCCATTTTATAGCCACATCTTTTGTCACACATTGTGATAGAGTACAATGGAATGGAGAACAATGGTTCCAGTAATCCATGTCCTTAGTCTGCTTGTCTTCAGCAAACTGTTTGCGGGCTTTCTTGTGCATCATCTTTAGAAGAGGCTTACTTCTGGGTGAAAGCCATGCAGACCAATTTGATGCAGTGTGCGGCGTATAGTCTGATTACTAATAGGCTGACCCCCCACCCCTTCAACCTCTGCAGCAATGCTGACAGCACTCATACGTTTATTACCCAAAGACAACATCTGGATATGACGCTGATTGGGCCCAATCTGGACATTTTCACTAAGGGGTGTACTCACTTTGTTTAGACATTAATGGCTGTGTGTTCAGTTATTTTGAGGGGACAGCAAATTTACACTGTTATACAAACTGTACACTCACTACTTTAAATTGTAGCTGTGGGTCGACTGTGGGTCCCGGAGGAGAGGGTTAATTACCTCTGTGAAATATTTATAATAAATATAAAATTGCATTGTTTACTGTCCCAATCTCTTGTAGCTAAGCAGAAGCATGCAAATCTGCAGATGACGACTGAATGTCATGACAACGACTACAAAGACTCTGTGAATCTTGTCAAAGTTACCGCCAGCAGTCCCACTGAAAGTGAAGGTTAGTGAATGTGATTTAGAACCCTCTAACTCAACTCTTGAGCTCAAAACCAGTTCCAATCCTGGGAGAGCAGGTGAGTGCAATTAATTATGAGGTAGAGCAGAAAACCAGCTGGATCCAGACCTCCTACTGTAAGGGCTGAGGTTAACATGTCTCTGAGAACCTTTTTTTTTTTTAAGTTCTGTCAAATCCCAGGTATCAGTGGCAACAGAGCAGTCTGGAGAGCACCTCGGTTGATACAGACTATGAACAATACGATTTAAACAATGAGTTGACTGTCCCAATGACCACCTTTCGGAGTAAGCAGTTTCTTCTATTCTCCCAAGTCACATTCAGATCATACAAACTTTATTTAAGCGTTCCTGTTTATGAGACTAACAGTCTAATAATAAACGGGACAAAAAAGATATAATTACTTTAATACACTGTTTGTATTTATGCAGCTGAAATAACCTTCCTTTAATTCAGATTCACTACGGCACAGACAAGAGAACAGAAACCCATTTTTGAGAATTGCGGCTCTAGACAGTCTATCCGAGGAAGGTGAGCTAAGTGCACTCTGTAAATGTCCTAGAACAATCTTAATGTGTTTGCTCTGTGACAGACAAAAACCTGATAGCTATTAAATACTATTTATAAATAAATCATTTCAGCCAGTTGTCCTCCCAAAAATGTGATGTCTGTCACAAAAGCAACAAACATTACATTTTTATGTTTCATGTACACTGCTCAAAATAATTAAGGGAACACAAATTACACATCGGGTCTCGATGAAGGAAATATATTAAAGATCAAAATCTTTACTGGACATTGTTTAATTCGTTTAGAATAATAATAGAATAACGTAATGGTCAATGGAAAATCACCAACGATTGAGGGCTGGATTCAAACTCGCTCTGTGAATCAAAGTAAACAATTTAAATCACAGGCTGGTCCAACTTGCATTAATTTCATCATAGCAACTCATAATGTGACTCAGTAGTGTGTATTGCTCGCACATGCCTGTATGCACTCCCAACAATCTGATTATGCTCCTGATGATATGGCGGATAAAGTCCTGGGGAATCTCCTCCCAGACCTGGATTAGGGCATCAGTGAGCTCTTGGATATTCTGTATATTCAGAAACATGCACACCAGTAGCCTGCTGGAGGTCATTTTGTAGGGCTCCTCCTGTTCCTCCTGACACAAAGGAGCAGATACTGGTCCTGTTGCTGGGTTGATGCCCTTCTATGTCCCTGTCCAGCTCTCCTCGTTATAACGACCTGTCTCCTGGTAACCCCTCCATGCTCTTGAGACTGTACTGGGAAAAACTACAAACCTTGCAACGGCACATATGGATGTGCCATCCTGGAGGAGTTGGAATGCCTGTGCCACCTGAATGGGTACCGCCTCATACTACCAGTAGTGACAAGGACTCTAGCAATACACAAAACTAGAGAAGAATCAGTCAGGAAGGATAAGGAAAGTGTATTTTTGTGACCCCCACCTGCAAAACCATTCCCTTTTTCGGGGTTGTCTTACTGTTGCCTCTCCAGTGCACCTGTTGTCACTTTCATTTGCACCAAAACAGGTGTCATTCACAATTGCTTATGCTTCCTAACTGGATAGATTGATATCGCTGAATTTTAACTGACTTTGTTTTGTATTGTGATTATTAGGTGTTCCATTAATTTTTTTGAGCAGTTTATTTTTTATTAAGCAAAATGTGTACAACCATTTGATTGTGCTTATTTCACAATAAAGGTATGTCTGACCAAGCACTGGGTAAAACTGCCGGACCCCCAAGTGGTAAGGGTCATCTGTCATTTGAACTCTGAGAAAAAATAAGAAAATTCTGAGAAAATAAGACACCAATAACAACTATGGGTGCTACATGGGATGATGATAATAATGATGATTAAATAGCTAATGTAAAGATGTGTTGGCTTCTGTTACAGAGAACTCCTTTGATTCTTCCAGCACTTCTTCTGATGAGTGCTATGAAAACACTGGAAGAGATGTGGAAATATTACTAACATCAGGTATAGCCCCATAGACAGAGCACTGAGACTTTACTCACTGAAGCACTATAGTCCCTAGGAATAGGACCACACAGTACTATAAACAAGTCTACATGAAAATGTATGCAGTTACTAAGTCTACATTTAATTAAAGGTTTAATGTAATTTTCACTAGCTATAACATCTAGGCTGACAGCATCATTTAAGTTTTTCATGGTTTTGCTACTGTAATTTTGCGTTTATAAATCACTGTCACGGGTTCAAGAGGCAGGACAAAGGCGCAGAGTAGAGGGAAGGCCTCCTTCAATGTTTCTTCTTGTCCACAAAGAAAACAACAAAAGGACAGTAAACCATAAAACTGAGGAGGATCCACACACACAGCTACAAACAGTGACAGACTACTAAACACCCCCCCCCCCCCCCCCAAAGAACAGTCTCCCAAAATGCACAAACAGGAGCCACAAGGGGTGGGGGGATGCCGATGTCCAGTCCGGGGGGAGTTTCACCCCGGATCAGGACAGGGTGCCGGGACAGGCGGCGGCTCCACTCCCAGAACAGGACAGAGCGCCAGGACAGGTGAAGGCTCCACCCCTGGAGCAGGATGACTCAGGATGGGACGCCGGAGCAGGAGAACACTGCCTCCGAATCCGTACAGGGCACCAGAGCAGTAGGATGATCTGCCCCCAATCCATACGGGGCGCCGGAGCTGGAGGAGGGAGCAGGAAGTGCAAGTGGAGCAGGAGGCGCCAGGGGAGCCGGAGGACACTCTTCCCCCAAGTCAGGTCAGGGCACCGGAAGGGAGAGAGGCTCCGTCCCCGAGGCAAGACAAGGTGCCGGAACAGAGGGAGGCTCCACCCCAAAGCAGGACGGGACGCTGGAGCAGGAGGATGCTCTGCCCCCGAATCTGTATGGGGCACCGGAGCAGAGGGAGATGGTGGCAACTGGAGGGCTCATCAGCCCACCACTCTGGATGCAGTGGCGGTATGGGCTCATCCATAGGGCTCATCCTCCCAACCCTCCAAGGGAAGTCTCCACAGCCCCCACAAGTGTGGTGTGTGGTGGTAGGACCTTGTCTTCCTTCTCTGATGTCCTTGGGTACTCCTGCTCCCAGGGCTGCAGGGGATCTCTCAAGAGCCCCCACAAGTGAGGCGGCAGGAGCTCCACGTCCCACCCCCCAAAGGGGAATGCCGACGCAATGTCTGCCGGCATCGCCCGCCTGCTTTGGGGCTCTGGATCCTCTGGCCCCAAACCTTCTCAAACACCCAGTGGATCTCCTCCACCGTGGTTTGCTGCACCATCCTGGTTTGGTCTGTCACAGTTCAGGAGGCAGGACACAGGCAGGCGCATAGTATAGGGAATGCATCCTTTCATGTTTTTTCTTGTCCACAAAGAAAACAACAAAAGAAGAGTAAACCAAAATGAGGAGCAGCAACACATACAGTTACAAACAATGACAGAAAACTAAGGAACACACAGGGCAACTTAGATAGGATCCCCAATCAGAGGCGATGCCCGGAGGCCCTGAATGTGGCCTCCAGGCACATAGAGATGCCTTGAGTCACATCAGCCAGGACCTGCCAATCTCATTTTATACACATATTTAGAAAAAAAATTCAACCACAGATACATGGGTGCAGCTAATACACAAGTTTAAATTTTTAACCAGTAATTTACCAGTAACTTCTTCACTGATGGTTGCTTGAGGACGTAGAGGTCTCAGAAACTCATGTAGCAAATATGATACAATTGGCGTTTTTTTTTTAATTCTAAAACAAATTAATTATGGTAATGCTCCATTACATACTTTTAGGAGTAATACCTCCACGATACCCTCCACAGGGAGGATAGCAAAATGCAGGGATTGTGGAAGGATATGTTCACATTATTCAGATAGACAAGGAAGGAGACAATAATTGAAACAAGCATACAGATCTCAATCAAAGAATGAGAAAACCCATGAACTTCAATTGCGACCAGCACAGCCCTGTGGACCAGTCATGCTTTTGCAACTACCAGGTAACTTCTGTTTATGTAGCAATTATTGAACTCTTATCATCCTATCAATTTCAGCAGAAAGTCACCTGTTAAAGTTAAGCCTACAAGTGCCCCGACATAACAAACTAATATGAGAGGTAGCTAGATATCTAGCTAACATAGTAGTAGCAATTTAGTCGTATTAATAGTCACGTTAGCACAAATAATTATAACATCAGTGTTAGATAACATTGTTGTCTAATGAAAAAGTATGTATAAATGTTGAGTGAAGAATTTTTACAACCCAAGAGAACTGTAAATGAATGGGTGCGGTTAAAACTCGGGTTTGTATACACCAAAATCTATAAAATGTATGTTGCAGTTTATACACGGTGAAGGTTGTAAACGGTGAATTACGGTAAGGTAGTTACTCATGATTCGTATGATCTAGTACACAAATATATTATGAAAGACATAAAAATATGACAATAATAGGAACTTTTTGATATATGAAAAGGCAATATATATTTACACATTTATGCATGCTTCCACTTAATTATTGAATCCTCTGAATTCAGTCTGTCTGCACTGCAACTGGTGCAAAAATTAGTACACATTATTGTCTACAATTGGCTGGGACTCCCTGATTTCTAGAAGGACCAGTCATTGGTAGATGTTTCAAAATCAAGATGGCGGTGCATGTACAACGCGAAGCCTGGTATCTACCCAGATTTTGCTAATTAGCAGTAATTTGCTTAATAATTATTAGTTTATCCACTCAGAAAAGCCTGACATACACCAGGAACTCCTGGATATTGGAACACATACACAAACAGTTTTTAACAACTTCCACTGGAGAAGACGAAGACGCCCTGGGAGATGCAAATAATATCTCTGAGAAGAAGTGCCTGGGGGCGGTATCAAGATCGTAAACAAATTCAAGGAAGCGGGGTGGCCTCTGGGTTAGGCAAAAGCTAATCCCCCATCAGTTTTCACTACCTAGCCTTTTCCTTGCTAACGTATGTTCAATGTCAAACAAAATGGACAAAATACCACTAAGAATCATCTCACAAAAAAGGATTAAGGATTGCAGCATCATGATTTTCACAGAAACATGGCTTAACAACTGCATACCCGATAATGCAATTGGTGTAGGGCGGCACGACGTCTTCAGGGCTGCTCATACAGCCGAGGGCTCTGGTAAGACCTGAGGAGGTGTACATTTATGGAAACAAAACATGGTATACAGACACTACATAACCAGGAGTCACTGCTCAACTAATCTGAAGTACCTGATGATTAGGTGCAGACCTTTTTACTTGACTCAGGAGATTATATCTATTGTTGTTACCCAGGTGTTGCTTTCATTGTTGCAGAGGATTTCAACCACTCAAATCTGGAAAAGTTTTTTCCAAATTACACCAAAGTGTCTCCTGCCCCACCAGAGGAATCAATAAACTAGGCCACATGTATACAAAAATTACAGAGGCTTACAAAGCAATTTCCCTCCCCCACCTGGGACAGACTGATCACCTTTCACTGTTCCTATTCACCAAATATTTACCCCTCATGAAATGTGTGAAACCATCAGTGAGGACAGTCAAAGTGTGGCCAGAAAGGTCAGACTCACTACTATAGCACCCATTTCAACACCCAGAATGGAGATTGTTTGCCACTCAGGCCACCTTTGACTCCCATATGGACATAGAAACATATGCTACTTTCATTATGCATAACAATCAACATCTGCACTAACAATGTCACCACCCATAAACTAATAAAGACCTTCCCCAACCAGAAGCCTTGGATGAACAGAGGGGTCCGACAACTGATGAAGGCAAGCAACGCTGCTTTCAGATCCAACAATGCGGAGGCCTACAGCTCATCCAAGGATCAAGATGGCTAAACATGACCACAAACTGTGGCTTGAGGAGCACTTCAACCACAACTCCGAGCCTTGATGCATGTGACAGTGCATCAAGACTTCCATCATAGACTTCCGGCCAAAGAACCCTAGCCAGCGACGTCTCCATCATCAAAGAGTTAAACAGGTTCTATGCTTGCTTTGACAAGAACAACAAAAATCCAGCCATTAAAGCTGAGCTCCCCCCAGACGACCTCCCCCTCAGACTATCCACCACAGATGTGTTGTCTGCACTGAGAAGGCTGAATGCAGGCAGGGCTGCAGGTCCTGATGGTGTCCCACACGCTGAGCAGCTGGCTGAGGTCTTTACTAACAACCTGGCCCTAATGGCAAAGAAAACCAAGGAGCTCATTGTGGATTACATGACGTCTAAAGTCAATGCCCCAGTTTCTATAAAACAGTTCAAATGTTTGATACAAAACAGTTTCACTGATTGCTTTTCTTAATGTTTCTACATATTTTCCTGTGTGTGCATATAAAAAAAGGTATGCTCTTTCTGTATCATGGGCTCAAGAGACCTTAGTCTCAGCTTCATTTCCCTGTTTAAATAAAGGTTAAATATCCAAACTATTTCAGTTTCTATATTCCTGAAAGGACTGCATAGGGGAAAGTAATAGGGCACAATATTGTGGCCTATTAACCGAAATGGAACTGAGCTAATAATCTCTACTTGCTCCTGTTCCTTAATGTCATACCGTGATATTTGCAAAAAGTTGTTGTAAACACCTTAATCAACACATTTTGAAAAGGGGAGACTTGCTGTATGTGCCTTTCCCATAATTTGCCAATTGTAAACATTTCCACAAAGGATTAGCTGTTAAATTTTTTAGAGTTAGGAAATTATGTACTGTGGATCTCAATTATTATCTTAGATCTATGTACTTGTTTAGGATCAAATCCTATATGTGCTCAATTATTGGACATACTGGCATCTTTTCATCACAGCCTGTGATGAAAATACTTTAGCATTATGGAAAAGACTTTAGCATTATTCTCAAGGTTGAAATAATACAGCTGTTCCCTGGAGGGGACCAAAACAATGCTTATTCTATAGATAGTTGTCAGTTGCACCGAAAATAAATTGTTTTGCTTTCTGACATAAGTAACGCTAGTAAATTAATAAAATAATTTATATTAACATAATATACATTTCTAGTACCTGAAATCCAGTTTAAGTTTAGATTTTTCAATTTCATTTTCATTCTTTTTTTTTTTTAAATTACAATTTAAATTTATATTCATGCAAGGCATTTGTATTTCATTCTCTGAAGGAATAGATCAATGGCAACCTCCCTTAACCCACAATGCAGATGACTTCCTGATGTCTGATCCGATCCAGTCACATGACCAGGGTAAACAAGATGTTATATTTTTGCTTATTCTCTGTTTACTGTCACTTCTGTTTATTGGCAAGTAGAAATGTTGGGCATCACTATTTCCTGACGAACATTCTGCCCTTCATGTTTTGTCTCTAGGTGTGGGTGAGCGGAACTCTAATGTTTATGAGGATGATGATCTGTACTCTCCTGTGAGTCATGAACCAAACCAGTATTCCTCAGAGAGTGACTATGATGATGTTGCTAACTACCTGGACTCAAAACCACTGGAAGACTGCCAAGTGTAAAGGACGTCCTTCCAAATTCTGATAGTAAAAACCCTGAAGAATAGTTCTTCTGCCACAACAAATTGTTCTGTACTCTGTACCTATTACTGATCCGAATAGTGAGAGCTGATGAAAATGAAACCCACTTCATCCACCCTTCCTTGGCAAACCCCATTTCCTGAATTCCCAAACACAACTAACTTAGCCAACACATTACACATGTTAAAGATATCCCAGTGGCACTTTTAATGTCAAACCGGATGCCCCACCTACAGTTAAAATGTATGAACCGGAAATCCTGCCTCTTGTTAACATGTTTGTAGTGTATTCAATTTTGTCTAATGCCAATCCGAGATCTTAAGTTAAAAGTTTAGTGCCTATAATGCATTTGATATTTCTTACAAAATGTATTTTTATTGTAAATTGTGATAATTTTTCTTTCGTTTTCTTTCTCATTTAATATCTCTGAATAAATAAAAGTAAATCAAATTAAATGCGCTGTATGGGCATTACTTGTGTAAAGCATTGTCTGTGGGTATTTTGTTGCATCCTAAATTCATCTTACAATATATACAGTAACTCACAAAAGTGAGGACACCCCTCACATTTTAGTAAATTTCTGATTATATCTTTTCATGTGACAACACTGAAGAAATGACACTTTGCTACAATGTTAAGTAGTGAATGAACAGCTTGTATAACAATGTAAATTTGCTGTCCCCTCAAAATAACTCAACACACAGCCATTAATGTCTAGACCGCTGGCAACAAAAGTGAGTAAACCACTAAGAGAAAACGTCAAAATTGGGCCCAAAGTGTCAATATATTGACTACTTCTCAGCAGTACATTGCAGTAACGTCCAGATAGAATGCTCTCCAACCACATACATGCCCTTAGGTCAATTATTGTGAATAGGCCCTCAATGGCGGTCAATGTACTCATCCAAACAGACAAGCAATTCAAGAACAAACTAAAATTAATTGAAAATGTTCAAAGACATTCAAATTGATGATATTGTTGCATCTAAAGTGTGAACAAATGGATTTCAGGATTGTAGTATTGGATTTGATGCCAATATGTCATATGTGGCCCCCACTTTGACATGACCACTAAATGTGTGCATAAACCAGTAGTAATACACTTACATATGACGAGTGATGGAAAAACTCTCACATGTGAATACTACATAGCTTGATCAGTAAATGTGTGTACAAACCTGTATTGAAACAGTCATGCATAAACAGTTGATGGTGAAACTGGGTTTTGCCCTGGTCAAAAGAGAGTGCATTCAAAGGGATTGTTGCATGTTAAAAGAAGAAAGCGAATAGGAACTCAACAGTCTACTGGGAGTTTTACCCCAAATGTCATCCATAGAAGCCACAAAAGTGCAATCCACTATAAGTGTGTAGCAAACAAATCAAACTCTGACAGGTTTGCATAACTAACTCATGCTACTTGGAGATGTAGTACAGTTCACAATTACCTGGATTTGTATGCTGCGTAGCTCTCGAATAGGGAACCTGTATTTGGATGTATTACTTCATGCAAAGAAGAAGAGGTCCACATGAAGAATCACCATTAGCGTTGAAGGTGTAATGATCTTGCTGTTTTGTATGCCTGTATGTGACCTTCCCAGCAGTACATTTCTGCTGTTTGTAAGGTCCAAATTGGTAGAATGCTCTCCAACCACATACATGCACTTAGGTCAATTATTGTGAATAGGGCCAGAACGGCGATCAATGTATTCATCCAGTCAAGCAATTCAAGTACAAACTAAAATTAATTGAAAATGTTCACAGACATTCAAATTGATGATATTGTTGCTTCTAAAGTGTGAACAAATGTGTGTCAGGATTCTAGTATTGGTTTTGATGCCAATATGTCATATGTGGCCCCCAATGACTTGACCACTAAATGTGTGCATAAACCAGTAGTAATACACTTACATATGACGAGTGATGGAAAAACTCTCACATGTGAACACTACATAGCTAGATCAGTAAATGTGTGTACAAACCAGTATTGAAACAGTTATGCATAAACAGTTGATGGTGAAACTGGGTTTTTGCCCTGATCAAAAGAGAGTGCATTCAAATGGATTGTTGCATGTTAAAAGAAGAAAGCGAATAGGAACTCAACAGTCTACTGGGAGTTTTACCCCAAATGTCATACATAGAAGCCACAAAAGTGCAATCCACTATAAGTGTGTAGCAAACGAAGGAAACTCTGACAGGTTTGCATAACTAACTCATGCCGTTGACTTGTCAGAGGATATGCCATCTACACAAACAAACTGATTTCTTTCAGATAAGTAAGACTAAAGCCAGGCTAGAACATGTCCATGTAGCCCAATATGGGTTTCCAGTCTCTCTAAGAGGAGGGAGTGATCAATAGTGTCAAAAGCAGCACTAAGATCAAGAAGCAGCAGGACAGATGCGGAACCTTTGTCTGAGGCCATAAGAAGGTCATTTGTTACCTTCACGAGTGCAGTCTCAGTACTATGATGGGATCTGAAACTGGACAGGAGCATTTCATAAGTGTTATTTGTCTTCAGGAAGGCATTCAGTTGTTGGGAAACAAATGTTTCTAAGATTTTTGAGAAGAATGGGAGGTTCGATTTTGGCCTATAATTGTTTAATAGGTCGGGATCCAGATCAGATATTTTTAGAAGAGGCTTAATTTCCGCAATTTTTTGTGAGTTTGGTACACATCTGGAGGAAAGTTTATTTTGTTCAGCATTGGCTGACCTGGCACAGGAAATAGCTCTTTAATAAAGGGCCTAAAAGGGCATCTGCTGGCCACGGGTGGTAAGAGGTGCACGAAAACCAACACGTTGGCCACTCTGGACTCTCGTTGACCTACTGTGCAATTATCCTGGGGTCGTAGTGGAGCGCAGCCCGATCGGACATATGGAACAGTGAAGCCCCACATTATGCTACCACAGCATAAAAACAGACAGAGTGCATGTGACTATAAACCAGTTGGAAGAATTTACGAAACATGTCTCAACGATACAAGAAACTGAAGCTTCAATGAACTATGTTTTTTATCCATGACACCTATTCTCTCAGCTAGATTTCAGCGCAGCCTTATGCACGGGCAGGTGGGATAGGACACAAGACACATAATTGTGGAAGGGATTCATTTCTTTAATGTTATTTCCGGAGATAACAACCCTACAACACACCACAAAAACTGTAGCATAAGCACATATTCCCACTAGGTCTGGGCTGTTGTTAGTTCCCGATGATACCAATTTCCAGGGGCTTGTTTGTTCCAAGGATGACTGCACCCAATTGTACTTCTATGCTTCTCTTGTCATGGCTTGCCTTTCCTTTCCTCGCTCTCATCCTCACCTCCCTGCAACTCACAGTTGATCACGAAGCGTGTACAAATCGCTGCAATGCCTCTGCGACCTGTATGTGTCTCATGGGATAATTGTACAAGCTTTTCACCTTGGGCGTCACGTAGCACACGATTATGGCTACCAGGGCGCAGAGATGGTGGTAGTGCGCAGCCCCTATGTGCATGGGTCTCGTGAAGGAACTGTCCGTGGGCCCTTTCATAACATCTCACGTTGACGTGGGCCAAGGTTTCCTTCTCATGATCTGTCAGGGTCCTGTTCTTCACGAGGAGATAGTCGTACCATTTGGACATCGCGTTACTCGATTCAGTGCGGGTCCTGGGGTAGATACACGGTGGGATTACGAGGGCGGGGAGGCTAGGAGGTCCTGCGAGAGCGCTGAGAAGGGTTGCTGTCAGGGTGACTGACTGGGCCCAGTTTGCTGTTTCGGGTGGCCATTTTCCAAGCTCGAATTGCTTCTCTTGCCCTTATTATGACTTGTTGTGCTACGACTTGGGACAGTTTTCAGGATGAAGCTGTTCATAAATACAGGAAAGTGATTGGAGAGGAGTGTCCCGTGACACGCTCTGGAGACTAAGCTTTATATAGTTTCCCATGCGGTCCCGGTGACTACATTGCATATACTCTTTTGGAACCTTATGGAGTCGAGAGCGACCATTGCCCAATATGACAAACCTTCCCCGCTTGAGTGCCCAGACATGGATACAAACTGTACCTGGGCTGTTGGGTTACTGTTGTGTACCCTGCGGTAGTGGTTTTTCTTGTTTTCTCTCCTCCCGGTCATGGTCTGTTTCCCATCATTTACGTGACTCGAGCGATTGGTCAGGATGCCGCGCAGTGCGTGGCGTAGAGCCGCACTGGCCTCTTCGCAAATCTCTGTTGAGAGCTTGATCATGGTGTTCATTCAGCGTCGAGTAGCGTTCGCAAAGACATCCTGTGTGCATCGGCCATATGACCTAGGCGCGTAGGTCCGGACTCCTATGACCATAAACCTGTGAATGTTTTCTATGTTTACTATTCACACATTATTTCCTGTTGTGTGTGTGTCAATAAACAAGAGATCAGATTCAGAGAAATTGGTTCTTTGTCATTTATTCATACATATACATAGCACACGTGGATCGGTGATACACCCACGGACATATTTGTGACTAGTTAGAGAGGGGAATCGAACAATAACACAGCATAAATGTGTGCGATTTGTACCATTGCTCACTTGTTGTGGCCAGTGTATAATTCAGTTCGGAGAACTAATGCAAAAGGCATAAAGGTAAATGTGAGCCATGTGGGCAACACATGCCCAGTGACATAGGGTCAATCCAGAAGGGCATGCTGTCGAAACTATGTTCATTGCTTCTGGAGATTCTGGAGATTCGGGTCACTTGTGTCTGTTGCCGATAAAGCAGCTCATGACACAGAGGCCGTAACAATGAAACACTCAGGTCCCTTGAATGTTATAATAACAAAGGTATCACTAAATAAACAATGTGACCAGGAGCGCCCGAGCTGTCCACGTTTAGGGCATGCGGTAAAGCATGTTCCAGCTGCGGTTCCAATGCGGTTCAACCTAATGACATGTGAGCCAGGCCGAGGATCATCACATGAAGCTGGATTGTGAATTGTATGGGTTGCTGTTTCTGCTCATGTAGTCCCGAGCTGAGCAGGGTATGGTCAGCACCTCCGAGATGTCTCTCTGAACATAAACCGGGATAATTTCGTATTTCTCCTTTAGTACGGTCAGCACCATGGTCACCACGTACATGATGTAGATTATGATGTTGAACAAGGCGATGGCACACTCCATGTTGTGCAACCTCTGAGCGTTGCCGATCAGAGGTCAGTACAGCAACTGAACAGCTCAATGTTCATCATGATGAGGCACACCAGTACGGTCCTGGTACTCTTGGTGGACTCCGGTCCTCGCAGGGAGCCCTCGGACCTGTACATTTTGCGTTTGCTCTTAGCTACGAAGTAGCTGAGCACTACGTTCATGACCATTGCCAGACATCCGAGCATGATTAGGGCTATGCCCGAGTGAATGTAAGCGTACTCGTATTCGGGTCTGCCCTGGGAAGAAGCATCTGGTGTCAGGTTTGCGTCCTGCCAGCCCGCGGTCCTCGTGCCATGCCTGTTGTCGATGAAGGGATTGTAAGAAACCCGACAATGAGAGACGTGATGACAGCTATGGCAGCCCCCAGCTTGCCCTTGAAACGGTCCGCGTTCAGGATAGAGTTCAGACCCTCGTGCCGGGTGCTATGACCTAGGTTTACAGGTGACCACCGTTGGTACTGTTGTAGAAATTCTTGAACTGATGTATTCTTGGTCGTCCTATACATGTATGAATTAGTTACTAGTTAAAGATGCCGAGAGGGATCTGGTGTTAGGGTTAAATAGGAGACATCCTTGACCGGCACCGGCACCGGTGGATTAGAGGGTTATTCGTAAATCTGTATAACCCTTTAGTGTCTCTGTTGATTATCCAGACATTGTGTCTCCTCAGGAGTTGAGAAGGATAAGGTGGGGGGACAGCCCGCCCTTGGGTAAATGTTACACAAGACAGATGGGCAACCACTTACCACACCCCTTCTAAAATTTGAAATAAATACGGATTGTTCATGTCTTACGGCAGAGACTCCTCGGATGATTATGTTTGTAAGTGTTTGACGCGTCTCTCTTATTTGCAAATAATTAATAAACTGTTAATTGTGCCAAGAGAATTTTGTCTCTGTTTCTTACTCCTTTAAGAGTGTTGATCGATGGAATTGCCATCACAGTACAGAGTCCAAGGTATCACCAGGCCCCTAGATTCAATTGCGTGCAATAGGAAATGCTCAGCCTGTAACAATATGATAAGAATGGATCTGTTCGCGAGGGTTATCAAGGACCTAAACGCGAACCTGGAAAGCTCGCTCGAGTGGCTGTATGGGTACATAATACACTTGAACGCTCCCAGGTCCAAGGTATCCGAGTTCAAGGATGCGCTGTTGCAACTGTTTAGGTGTAAAGCTCTGACTCCGGAGGCCTGCAGGTGCCTGTGGGACAGGAATCGTATGTCCACTGGTATAGGCATTGCGGTGGACACGCAGTGCAAGGACGTGTACAACGGAAAGAAGATGAAGTGTGACGTGGGGCCGGTATCATTCTCATGCAGCTCCAGGCTCTGCGTCTGACCCCCATTTGCGCAGGCCTTAAGGTTGCCAGTGTGCCCAGTCCAGATATTTGCTGTAAACCTGGATCCTACACATACCACAATGACTGTAAGCGAGGCTGCAGGTCCATCCGCGCAACGTGGGGCTTCTACACCGAGGTGGACCTAGTGGCCCACGACACGGTAAAGGACAATATAGCGCTGCTGGAGCTCAAGACAAGGAATAATGACATTCTGGACCGGACCAGCTGTGGCTCACGTGGGTGATGTTCTCGCTCACGTACCCGAGCATGGCAGCGCGGTCTGCTGCTTATCTGGTGATAATCAGGCCAGGGACCAACCAGGTTACCATACAGAGTTGTTTAAGACCCACGATATCTAAGCGCCTACGTAGAAAGTTCCCGTGGCTGGACTGTTTCTGCTCCCAGGTACTTAACTGCCTGACTCCTATGTGTGTGAACATGAGAATGAAGACCATGCTAAACATACTTTTCAACAGTGAGAAACTGAAGAACAGGAAGACTGTAGATTCAGGGGCTGGAGCTGCGGATTATGTCTCATGTGTTGTATTTTACCAGGATGACAACGATCACGAGGAAGCGGAATGAAACGTACATGTTGTGTTCTCAACACCGAGCTCATATCTCCAACCTGTGAGAAAGCATGTCTTTTCCTAATGTCTTAAATATATGATAATCCTATACTGTAGTTAAACAACACACAACACAGAGGAAGAATGTTTGAGTACGTGCTATATGAGGTGCACATAGTTATCAGCTGTTGTCTATTATTAGAGGAGCACCAGGACTCAAGAAGGGACACTATACCAAACAAGGTTAGGATGCATATGTAAAACACACCTATATGATTGGCAGACGTCCAGAAAGTAGGATGTACTGGTCTTTGGTTTAGTATATATATATGCTGTTTAAGACCATGACATTTGGAGAAGCACAGAGACATCTGGGAAGACCATGAAGAGAGAGATCGGAAGAAGGCAGAACATCTAAGAAAGACATGTACTATATTTTGTGAATAAACAACAAGGAACGCTTCTCCCCCTGACTTGGGTCCTATATTGTTCTACAAAAGAGCTATAAGCCAACAAACCGCAGAGCATTCACTTACCGTGCCTAGAATAGCCAACCGTACAAAAGTGAAACAGGTATATCTACCCCGGGGTTAAACCATTCTTATACACAGACCATAGACATTCCCCGTTCGATATTATTCAAGCGTTTAACGCAAAAATGGGTTTGAAAAGAAACACCATCCACACACTACTCCCTAATCCTCATCTGGCCCTGTTCGAATTGATCGATAAAGTGAGCGAGCAACAGGATTGGACTTTGATAGACCATCTCATAGTCATCTATAAAGTACAGAAAGGTGATTACATCAAGGGTGATTCACATGGTTCCATAGTGAACATGGCCAGAACGTTGGCACGTGGCTACATCTCGGAGGATGCAGCAAGCCGTTGTGTAGTGCTCGTAAAGGACGGACCGGGGGTTCAGAAGCCAGCAGTCAGGAAGCTCAGAGCAAACCGAACTCTTGAACCTCACATTGATTTCTGTAAACGTAATCTGTGTGCTATAGAATACACCATGATGAAGATGCTGGCCGACATGGGTATGAAAAACAAGTTGTTTCTGGTTACCAGAAAGGGAGACCTCTCTGAGGATGAGTTCCTACAGGGGACAATAAATTGGTTTCGCACCAACATCAGCACCCCGTGTGCCAGGTTGACAGTGTGTCTGTGGCAATACTTAAGGATCGGAAATCTCCTAATCGTGAGGTGCCTGAGGTAGATCCCAGTTACACAGAAATTTCGATAGACAGGCCCGAGGGAATCAATGGTGTCTTCGTGGCGACTTTCGCAGACCCGGAGACCATACAAGTGTCCATTTTGCGGGACGCGTGTCTGCGGTGTAAGAGCCAGAGCCTCTTCCATAAAACTAAAGCCTCTTCCATGTTCAGGAGGTTATTTGCCGAAACTGAAACTCCAGTACCGAGCTCGAAACAGTATTACCTCCCGTGGTCTGGTAGGAAGAGGAAGCAACCGGGCCTGCAGGAGCACCCAGGTTACGATTTCAATGTCACCATTGAAAAACTCCCCGAACCCACGGAATTAGCCGTCAAAAGACCCAGAGAAGTACATGACCATGATCATGCACGGTACGGTACCGAGAGGCAGTCACTGCCGTTTCTTGAGGATGAACCAATCAGAGAGGCACTTTTTCATGCGCATAAAGGACAATGTGCTCCTGGATGAGAAAGTGCGTACGGAAAAGCTGTTTTTCATGCTGCTATGTGGGAGCGATTATAACGTAGTTCTAAAGGGAGTCGGGGGTAAGCCATTCATGAAAGCAGTGGTAACTAACTACAATGCCTATACCCCGTGGTGCCAAGAGCTCAAGAGTCTACTCTAGGGCGTAGGCGGTGCTCCTTCTCAGGACTGCGACTATCACAAGATGGAAATGACTAGCCAAGTTCACAAAGATCCCAGCGAAAACAGTCTCTAAGAAAAGGACAGAGGCGAAATGTGGATCAATGATCAGGACCATGAAATACGAGAAGCCCTGAGTACGGGTTCTCTGTGAGTAACGGTCTAGTCCACTTTGAACATGTGGACGCAACGGGCAAGGATGATAAAATGTGACACCTTGGAATCTACGGGTGGCTTATGTCCATGTTTGTAGAGATTCACAAGGCACGATTACCGGTGTACAGATTCCGCAGAGATGTGCGCTGTATTCATTGTCTGTCCGATTCAATAAAGTATTCTTTACATATTTGGCCTGTGTCTTACATTGTTTCTGTGTAGCGTTGAAGCTCGATTGGTTTACATTTGACCAAGATACCATTCCAAAGGGGGTTGTGGAGTACTCACAAATGGTCAACCCGTGTACGAAAGTCACTTTGTGTTTGTCTAACGATTACACAGCTTTACAGGGTCTCTACAGGGTCTCTACTCAAGTCCTTTGTGCGCAAAGCACAAATGCTTTGATTCACCAAAGTGACATTACACACCAGTAATGATAATATGAAATATGTTGTGTCTTCATCTTTATTTCATTTGTAATACACAGATATACATCGTGACATGTGTTCAGCCCAGGGAACGGTTTTGTACAATCACATAGATATTTTCTGTAGGCACTGGGGGATCGCTAAACAGATGCATGTTACAGCTAGCGATCACCAGGGAGATGAACCTGCGGTTGCATTTGGGGATGGTAGTGTCCTTGCTTATGTCTTCCAGGTACTTGATCATACCGCATCTGTCCTACTCTCTATCCTCTTTGCGTGGCCAGAACTCTGCTTCTTCCTCGCGGAGCAGTTACCTAAGTTCCGAAAGTAAATCTAGAGCGGGCCAGAAGACCAAGATCTCATGGTTGTAAGCAGGGTTTTGAGTCATGGACCATAGATCGTAGGCCTTTTCGCCGAATGCTGAGCATACGGTCTCTGTGAGTTCCACAGCGGGAGAGGGTTTCCTGACTGAAAACACATAAAGTGGTATAGTTTAGGAGCGAGTGATGACATGGGCTAGTCCTAGATTGATGCCATTGTACACTTTGGCTGTACTCACTGGACCTCCCCATATGTTTAATTCACAGGTCTTTATATAAGAAATTGTCATTCTCGTGTAAAACCTGAAGAGTCTTTTCACTGAAATATATTTTATTCATTTGTATTACACAGATATACATCGTGATGTGCTCGGTCCAGGGAACGGTTTTCTGTACTATACAATCACATAGACATCGTCCCTAGGCACGGGTGGATCGCTAAACAGATGCATGCTAGCGATCACCAGGGAGATGTCGCTGCGGTTGGGTTTCGGGGATGGTAGTATCTTTGTTCATTTCTTCCAGTTGCTTAATCATAGCATTTCTGTTCTTCCTGTTTATAGACATCGTCCCTAGGTACGGGTGGCTCGCTAAACAGATGCATGTCATAGCTAGCGATCACCAGGGAGATGTACCTGCGGTTGGATTCGGGGATGGTAATATCCTTGTTCATTTCATCCAGTTGCTTAATCATAGCATTTCTGTTCTTGCTGTTTATAGACATCGTCCCTAGGCACGGGTGGCTCGCTAAACAGATGCATGTCATAGCTAGCGATCACCAGGGAGATGTACCTGCGGTTGGGTCTGTGATGGTAGTATCCTTGTTAATTTCTTCCAGTTGCTTAATCATAGCATTTCTGTTCGTCCTGTTTATCCAGAACTCAGCGCAGTCCTCGGGAAGCAGTTGCTCTTCTCCCACAAGTACGTCTAGAGCGGACCAGATGATCAAGATCCCACGGTTGCAGGCAGGGTTTTGAGTCACAGACCATAGATCATTGACCTTTCCGCGGAGTGCTGCGCGCACAGTGTTTGTGAGTTCCACAGAGAGAGGGGCTTTCCTGACTGACAAAACACAAAGTGATATAGTTTAAGAGTGAGCCGTGTCATGCGCTAGCCCTAGATTGCTGCCGCTGTACAATGTGGTTGTACTCACTGGACCTCCCCATATGTTTAATTCACAGGTCTTTATATAAGAAATTGTCCTTCTCGTGTAAAACCTGAAGTAACCTCTCGGCCTGGTCCACACTCTGGAGGCAGTATTCCACGATATTACGCATTGTTGTGACCGAATTGTCATTGCTGTGAATAGAGCGGAGTTTGATACCATCTGGGTCTTGTGTCAACAAAAATGTAAATTCTCTCTTCTAGGTCGTGTTTGTAGTCTGTCAACACCTCAGTGTAACTCTTCGGGTTCGGAGAAGACATTCTAGACTGGCGCTGTGCATGTTTATACGGTAAATTCTGAGCCCTAGTTCTCAGGAGGAGCCCTGGTCAGACTTTACAGCCACTGTGGTGGGCCGAACGGGCCCGTGTCGCTGTGGTAGTGTCTGAGCCCTGGGCGGCCTCGCAAGGCCCCGTGATTATCCAACCAGCGCATCTCGGTCCGGGTTGCCACCAGTCCATTTGGTCTCCTGGGTTCCAGAGTAATACAAAACAGATTTATGGAATGACTCTACAAACACAAACAGGTCTTCTGAACCTGCTCGCTTGATGTGTACTTCAATTAAATGCTTGTTGATTTCAACCACGCGGGCAGATGTACAGATGTACAGAGTCGTTTTTTTTTTCAGAGTCAAGTTGCACCTTGGTTTTTCCCGGACCGTGCACCTTTGTCCAGTATATCACCAGTTCAATTGGCTCCGAGACATCGAAACTTACGTCCTTGGAGTCATCCGCAAGCTCAATGCTTGAGGATGTAGACATTGCGTTGTCAGTGTGATAATGGCTTGGGACACGTCGGGTCTCATGGTCGATGTGAAACAATGGCAAAAAAAACAATGGACATATATGGTCATGGTATCAGAGTTTTAATAAAACATTTAGTGTAGTCACTAGCACGGATATACCGAAAAGTTAGACCCTGTACAAGTGTGTTAGAAAGATATACATTTTACACAGAGTCTTTCCTAAGCGGCATAAGTTCCCTCTAGCATGTGGTTGACACACATTGCTTTCCTATTGCGTTTCCGTATCCCACAGAGACAACAGCATATCACACAACACGTGGAAATAGTAACAAACACAATTGCAATACCAATAATTATGTACAAACCATATGTCTCCCACAAGATGACCCACAGTCCCTCATCCTCCTGGTATAAATCCTCGCCTCTCATAACATCTTGGTGTTCCGACTCAACGAAAGACAGTAGCTCCGCGTAGTTGATCTCATCGTCCTCACAATCTTTCTCGATCGCTTGTTCCTCTTCTTTGCTCAGTGGTCGACCGGTCAATTCGACCTAAGCTTTCAGTCCTCCATCTGCATCTCTAGTGTAAAAGGAATTGCCCAGTCTAATTATTTGCTCGGTGTTGTTCAGGTTTTCCTCTGAAACTCCCATAACCTTGGCTAGAGCGAGGATCTTGTCCTTGTTGCTGACAACTGCTGCTCCAACCGCTGATGCGATCCCTTTGGCTTTGTCAGAGGTCATGAGGTTCTTGATCTTTTCCATGGACTGTTTACATTTTTCACATTTTGAAGCATTTGTATCCACTTGATAGGTGCCTCAGGACACTGCCACTTTACCAGAACTAACCTTTTTGGTCCCCGCGTAGACCTCATAGTTCTTTAGGCTCTTACATTCATCACATTGAGCCGTGAGGCATTCTTTCATGGTGTTGCTTGAGTAACAAGGTACCTTCTGGACATCTCCTCCGGGGCACTTGTAAGACACTTCGATTTCATCAGCCCCATAGTCCTTCAGACTCAGTTCTTGCACATTGCTGGTACTCATGATCCTGTCACCATCGTTTTTCTTCTTGAATCCGTCAAATAGTCTAGTTTCTTTACAATTTGCGATGTCACATGCGAGGCAGACTTCGATGTCACATGTGAGGCAGGTCCTTATACTCTTTGAATCTGGAAATCCTGCCTATGTCAGGGACCTGGACCCTTACGGTTGAACCGTTAGGACACTGGGCATTGTAATACTTGGTCACAGCTGCGACTTTATACGCGGTAACATAGACCAGTACCAAGATGAGCTTCATGGCTGGGTCCCCTGGTCTCTGCTTGAGATCAACCAAAATCATTCTATGATGCATATGTATAAATATTGTTTTCCGGGAATTCCCTATACACTCACCTAAAGGATTATTAGGAACACCATACTAATACTGTGTTTGAACCCCTTTCGCCTTCAGAACTGCCTTAATTCTACATGGCATTGATTCAACAAGGTGCTGAAAGCATTCTTTAGAAATGTTGGCCCAAATTGATAGGATAGCATCTTGCAGTTGATGGAGATTTGTGGGATGCACATCCAGGGCATGAAGCTCCCGTTCCACCACATCCCAAATATGCTCTATTGGGTTGAGATCTGGTGACTGTGGGGGCCATTTCAGTACAGTTAACTCATTGTCATGTTCAAGAAAGCAATTTGAAATGATTCGAGCTTTGTGACAGGGTGCATTATCCTGCTGGAAGTAGCCATCAGAGGATGTGTACATGGTGGTCATAAAGGGATGGACATGGTCAGAAACAATGCTCAGGTAGGCCGTGGCATTTAAACGATGCACAATTGGCACTAAGGGGCCTACAGTGTGCCAAGAAAATATCCCCCACACCATTACACCACCAGCCTGCACAGTGGTAACAAGGCATGATGGATCCATGTTCTCATTCTGTTTACGCCAAATTCTGACTCTACCATCTGAATGTCTCAACAGAAATCGAGAAATCAGACCAGGCAACATTCTTCCAGTCTTCAACTGTCCAATTTTGGTGAGCTCGTGCAAATTGTAGCCTCTTTTTCCTATTTGTAGTAGAGATGAGTGGTAACCGGTGGGGTCTTCTGCTGTTGTAGCCCATCCGCCTCAAGGTTGTGCGTGTTGTGGCTTCACAAATGCTTTGCTGCATACCTCGGTTGTAACGAGTGGTTATTTCAGTCAAAGTTGCTCTTCTATCAGCTTGAATCAGTTGGCCCATTCTCTTCTGACCTCTAGCATCAACAAGGCATTTTCGCCCACAGGACTGCCGCATACTGGATGTTTTTCCCTTTTCACACCATTCTTTGTAAACCCTAGAAATGGTTGTGCGTGAAAATCCCAGTAACTGAGCAGATTGTGAAATACTCAGACCGGCCCGTCTGGCACCAACACAATCACCTTTCTTTCCCATTCTGACATTCAGTTTGGAGTTCAGGAGATTGTCTTGACTAGGACCACACCCCTAAATGCATTGAAGCAACTGCCATGTGATTGGTTGATTAGATAATTGCATTAATGAGAAATTGAACAGGTGTTCCTAATAATCCTTCAGGTGAGTGTATGTGTGTAATACCTTTCCTGGGGCTTGGTTGGCCACTTCCTCAGTGGTTGGTGGCTCTCTGTTTTGTCTCGAACTTGGGCTGGACCCTTGCTGAACTGAAGATGGTTTGATTTAGCGGAATCCCGCCTGCAATGCTTATGAGCATCAACTTTCATGAGCTTTGATTTACAGAATTTACAGATTGGACAATTACTAGAGTTTCCGATGGTGTCATTTCCCTGGGGTTTAAGAGATCCACTGTCACTTTCCGGGATTCGGAATACTGGTTATGGTGTATGTTACCCTGGGCGAAGGCTGTGTGAGGAATGGATCTTGTTGCCGGTGTCCATCTGGGATCTGGGTGGGTGACCGAGTGACATGTGAAGACCTGCAATGTACACCTTGCAAGAGTTACGAATACATGACTTCGTACAACCGCCTGTCAAGATGTATGCTGCAACCCTATTGTGACCCTAATAGCTATGCTTTTCGAACCCGTTTTCTTTTACTTCGCAGGATTCCCATCGGTTTCAGTGTACACTTTCCCCTTAGGCCATTCCATAACATCCTATATATCCCTGTCTAGTTTCTTGAACCGATTTAGACAGAATGAGTTCACTGTACCCGGGGATTTGAGGTTCCACAAGGCTATCAAGTGTGTGAGGACAAACAAGTATCACAACAGCTGCTAATGCGCAGTTATCTGTGGCTACGTTCGTGGAAAGGGTACCTGATATGAATAGAGATTGTTAACACAGTATATCAACCAATACCTACCGCAGGAAGCGGTACCCACAAACTGCCCTGGCCGGATAAGAACGCTGGAGAGTTGTCCCTGAGGGACTGTGCGGTCAGCGGATAACTAAGGGACTGTACGCGCAGAATGGGCTGGTGTCCTCAGAGAACCGTAACTTGCTGGGCAAACTTATCACCGAACCGGGTATCTCTCATTATAGATGTATTTGTTAAAGTGAAACCTGTGTGATGTTTAAGGACCTAAATAAAGTGTCCTTTGTATCGCATCCTGAACCGCTGTGTGGTTTTTATGAACCTAAATAAATTGTCCTGTGTATCACATCCTAAAGTGCTGTGTGGTTTTTTACGTGTGGTGAGCATGAGAGACGGACGGCTGGGCTGCTTTTCCTGATCAACCCTCTTGTACGATGTGACACGGTGACCCTCACGGGAACACGAACCATGGCCCGTAGAACAGCTGTATACAACTGCATGTTTTTGTGTCACTTGTACTCGCGTACAGGTACAGACTCGTAACCATGGCCCTTTCTTCAGTGGAACGTTCCGGTCTCCCCCTAAGTTTAGAATCGTCATCCGAAGCACAGTCTCCAACATACGCGGGACACGTACGTTTTATTGCTGTTCGTGATAGTGCAGTGGTGTTTATCGCTTAACATTTGTTTTCTTTAAACCGTTTCCTTTGTTCTCTCCACTAGATATATCACACCTTCTACTACCAAATAATCGTTAAACGAAGACGGTCGATTTAACTTGGCCGTACTCGAGGGTCGCTACACTCACCTAGCACGTGGAGCCTTGGTGGTCCCAGCTGATCAATTCGGTGGGGTTCTGGAATGTAATGGCAAGTACAATATATGCACCATAGCACTGGGTCTTAGACCCAGAAGAAAGCGCAGCACCTGCGATACCCACCAGCTGCCCCGTCTGCTTAAATACACTCTAGCGTTGTCCCAGAGGGACTGCGTGGCCAGCGGATGACTAAGGGACTGTACACATTGTTGAAGTCTAACACTTCCCCGAGTTGGTTTGTTGGAAAGGAGAATAAAACACCGGGAGTCAGGGCAATTACCGTATTATATGTCCATTTATTACAGAAGCTTCTGGAGACACGTGTCGCTGCACAATGTCTAAGGATCAACATTCAACAGATCATTTTATACTTCTAATACGCCCAAAAGATAGAGTCGTTAAATTCACAGAACAAGTGTGCTATTGGTCCAGTTCCAATTCTATTCCTTATAAGGATAAACGCAAACATCTTCTTGTCTCCTCCTGGTTTCTGTCTGGCCTGTCAGACTATGTGTGTGTGTCTCTAACCTGTGTCCTGTTTCTCAAAAGACAGACATACTAAATCTTTCTCTCCCCGGCAACTGCTTAAACAGGATTTCCTATTCTCCTACTTGCTCCTTCAGGTTCAGCTCATATTACAAACATTTAATATTTTGTTTCATTGGTTACGACAGCTTATAACAATTCACTAACTTATATAATCAATACATCTACATTGGTTACAACAGCTTACAACAGTTCACTAACTTATATAATCAATACATCTACATTGGTTACAACAGCTTACAACAGTTCACTAACTTATATAATCAATACATCTACAATTCCCCCTTTTGATCTCTCCCCAGAGAGATCACCCCTATTCGCCAAGCTCCAATTCTCCCGGGTCATGCTGCTCCAGTAGAGGCATCAGCATCCCTGATGGCGATCCTGGAGCCTTCTCAATGGCTATAGAGATCACTCTCATGGCAAGCCCTCTTATGCATGGGATACAACAACACCCACAAGTAACCATTATAGCACCAAATGTAGAAAGCGATAAAAGAACAGACATTATCAAACCTCTCCACTGGCCGAACATCGAGGTCAGCCATTCCTCCAGCAGATTATCTATCCCAGAATGCTCGTGCATAGTTCGCGAGAGAGTCCTAAGGCCCTGCAGGGCCTTAGCAACCGATCCGTCCGGAGCTGTATTGTTAGGAATGAAAGTACAACACATGTCCCCAAACATCGCACACACCCCGCCCTTCTCTGCCAATAACATATCGAGGGCTATGCGATTTTGCGCCGCCATCAACGAGGTGGGGCCCAACTGTTCTGACAGGCCCTCCACCGCGTCACGTGTCAAATTAGAGAGACGTAAGACATTATAATGTACATAGTTAATGCGGTCTACATTCTTGTTTGGAGTGACGGGGAACAAAGCGGACAGGATAGGAATATTTTCAAATCCTGCCACGACTTGGTCTGCGAGTTTAAATTCTTTGGGGACCCCTCTAGGGACCCCTATCGCATCTATATAAGTTGGGGAGTCCACAGTGAGGTCGAATGTATCACGTGAACGACGGCCTATTACATGTCTATGCCGGCGCTGAGTAAGGGTATCGCTCCTTTTTGCCTGGAGTGCTTTAACTCAGTCACCTATCAGCACTAAGGGTGCTGCTAACCATACCATCGCACATACCCCCTGGGTGCCTGTTGGGATTCTTACCAGGAGTCGGGTGCCCCCACAATAGTAATACAGGCCAGACCGGGCCCAGGGTCCGATAATAGATCTGCTCTGAATCATAACATTACACCACTGCAAGGGGATCTCGCCAACGTTTACCACGGGTTTCTGACTGGTGAAGCGGAAACAGGTATATCCCCCTCCCCCTTTATGGGGAGTGAACGGCCCCGTCCTGGTGTCGTTAGCTATCGGAGGAAACACCCTTGCCAGGGTGATGCAATTCACAGGGGAAGCGCTATGTGTAAGAGCTAACATACACTGATATCCCCAGGGGTCCTCTGAATACAAAGGAGCCGGCTCAGTGTATAGTTGAGGTCGGGCGGCGGCACATGCCACACAGTCCCCTAAATCTTGTTCTTTAGCATTTTGCAACATCCAATCAAGCCAAATATTACTCTCGTGATACCCCGTGGCTTTCTCGATCACCTCTAATGGTTTCAATTTGGTATAGTCCACCCCTACCACTTCCCCCGGTTGCACCTTACCTGCTGAGGTGTCCACAGTCCCCGTAACTGCCACAGCTGGAGAGCTAGTGGTCGGCACCCTAATGTTAATCTTAATAAACGCTTTGGTGTCAGTCCCTGCATGCTCCACTCCGAGAACCAAATATGTCTTGTCCGCGCCTCTGTATGGAGAGGTATCCCAACCCCCGACAGACAAGGTAAGTGGATTCTGGGAGGAGCTGAAATTTCGTTGGAACTTAAACGAGCTCCACATAGTGGCATTCGGTCCCCACGGGAGTCCGGGCTGCCACTGTCCCGTATACGCTCGGACCTCGTCCCATCCCGGGCACCACCTCTCACCCGGCAGACGTCCCATCAGGCCACACATCCTATCTACATCTGGAGTGTGACACACATACAGGTTGTAATCCCTCCACGAGCCATTATATCTCCCGCAAGCTATGACCGAGCATAGGTCAAACGTGAAAGCAGTATGTGACCCTTTGATATAATCCAATTCAATACCCCCTCCCTGCATCAGGCAGGCGTCCTCTTTTTGTGTCCCCTGCCTTCTCGCTGTGGAAATGGAGACTCGACGCCAGCCAGGAAAATCTGTAGCAACATACAACACACATATCAATATTCCACCAATTCCCATATACCACTTCATTCTACTATCATCTCCCCAGACCTTTCTCTGTAACCCTGTCATCTTGGTACGAGTGGTATGAGCCACTCGGTGTCCTATACCCCCTTTTGTTACAGTATTTTTCAGTTCTTTCCCCTAAGAGTCTATTCCCCTGACGCCGTCCTTTGTCTCCTTCACTCGCTCGTGGTCCCGCCGTGTCCTGGGGTCCGCTCCTGGCACCGGTCCGGCTGGTGTTGGTCCTTCTTCCGTCCACGCGGGGCAAAGCTCCTCCTTCCCGGTTTGGATGAGGTCCGTCAGCCACCTCCCTGGCTCCTGCGCTGGTGTACACTGGCTCCAATGGTACCACGTCTCTCCTTTGTCCCTCAGGCGGACCGCATGGCTCGTTCTTTCCACCACCTGATGAGGACCCGTCCACCTTGGCTCCGACCACTTTCGCTTGATGACCTTCAGCAACACCCACTCCGCCTGGGGCAGGTTCTGGTCCAGCGGGTGCAGGTCCCTCCGTTCTCCGACTCTATTGGTGAATTCTGAAACGAGAGCTCGCAATTCATCAAAATACACTTTATGGTCTTTGGGCCACTTTTCCCCTTCTGGGACCGCAGGCCCCGCGGCTGGTCCTGGAAACTGTCTCCCCGTCAGCAGCTCGTATGGGGTGAACCCAGCGGTCTGATTTAACGAGCATCGAATCTTCATGAGTGCCAGTGGCAGTACATCCACCCAGTTCAATTTAGTCTGTGCACATATCTTAGCCAACTTGTTTTTTAAGTTTTGGTTCATCCTTTCTACCTTTCCCTGGGACTGTGGATGGTACACAGTGCCAAAAGCATGTTTTAGGCCCAATAAGCTCTCTACCTTCTGTAAATCACTGTTCTTAAAGTGAGTCCCATTGTCTGACCTAATTTTCTCTGGGAAGCCGTGTCTGGGAATGTACTGGTTCACTAAACACTTGATCACTGTCTGACTGTCCTCCCTTCTTGCCGGCCAGGCTTCTGGCCACCCTGTGAACATGTCCACACACACTAACATGTAGCGGCACCCCCATACGGTTTCCCCCATGTCCGTATAGTCTATCACTATCTCTTGTCCAGGTCTCGTCGTCATGGGGAACGCCCCCATCTCAGGTTTGATCGTCGGTTTTGGATTGTGGTGTGTGCAGATGGTGCATGTCCTAGTGTAGTTACGTACCATGTCTACCATAAACAGGTGCCACCAATGGCACAAATTCCTCAACATCTGTGCTGGCCCTACATGGCCCAACCCGTGGGCTTCTGCAAATTTATCTCCCCGCCTGGCTGGTAGAAGTATTACTCTACCGTCTGGCCCTCTCCAGAGCCCGCTCGTCTCTGTTGCTCCTCTCTGTTGCCAAATTGTTTTCTCTTGTGGGGAAGCCCCCTTTTGATGTCTCACTAGCCCGTCTCTCTCAGGGTCTTCTCCCCACCCCACTTCCACTTCTTACCACCATCACTCGCGGAGTGTACCCTGCTGCCTGTTTTGCTGCTGTGTCTGCCGCTTGGTTTCCCTGAGCTACTACACTATTTGAATTATCGTGTCCTTTGCATTTTATGATGGCTACCTTTTCGGGCAGGTCTAGGGCCTCAGCTAGTCCTCTCATCTCTGCCTCGTGTTTAATCGGTTTGTCTCCTGCTGTTCTAAACCCAGCATTTAACCACTGCCCTAGCTCCACGTGTGCTGCGCCTACTGCGTATGCCGAATCAGTGTAAATGTTTACTGTTGTTCCCTGGGCCAGTCTAAGGGCCTCTATTAGTGCTCTAACTTCTGCTCTCTGGGCTGACTGCATCCCCTGGAGCCTCTCTGCTTTCAGTGTGACTAAACCCTCTGGTGTTAGTTTCACTACCGCAAAAGCCGCCCTCAGGCCGTCTTGTTCGTGTCTGAAACAGCACCCATCAGTGAAGAGGTCCTCTGCCCCTGGGAGGGGTTCTGCCTCCAGATCGGTTCGTGTCTTACTCTCCCTCACTACCTCTTGCGCGCACTCATGTGGTAGCCCCGTCCCCATTCGGTCTGCAATATTTATCCCTTCATGTGTGAAAATCAAATTTGGAGCCCCGAGAATTTTGCTTAGGTGTTGTTGCCTGAGGGAAGTCATAGTGAACATCTGTGAATTTACATACGCCACTACACTGTGTGTTGTGAGTATCTGAAGGTGATGCCCCATCACTATGTGTGCGCATTTTTGAATGAGTCTCGCTACTCCCGCTGCATGCTGTGTGCAGGTGGGGTGCCTTTTTTCGGTTTTGTCAAATCCTACGCTTATGTACATAAGGATGTTCCTATCTCCCCCTTTTTTCTGAAACAGGACCCCGTTCATGACTTCAGAAAGTTTCAGAAATATCTAGAAAAAAGGGTTTTGTGTAGTCAGGTATGGCCAGATCAGCTGCGGTGGCTAGTTGTTGTTTCAGCAAAATGAAGGCCTGGTCGGCCGGGCAAGTCCAATTGAGAGTGGCTTTAAGTTTACGCATTCCCTGCTCCTTAACTAGCGCTCTAAGTGGCTCTGTGAGCCCTGAATAGTTTGGGATGTAATTGCGGCTGTACCCCGTGAGCCCCAGGAATGATAGCATTTCCTGAACAGTAGTGGGTTTAGGATGGTGGAGGATGGTTGTGCGGTGAGCTGGGGAAAGCCCCGCTCCCTTCTGCGAGATTACTCTGCCCAGAAAGGAGACCTGCGTCCTTACCAGCTGTAGCTTTTCTTTTGACACCTTGAACCCTTTCTCTGCCAGTCTGGTGAGGACCGTCATTGTAGCTTGGATGCAGGCGGCCACCGTCGGGGCCGCCAGCAGCAGGTCGTCTACGTACTGGACCAATGTTACCCCTGTCGGCAGGCAGCATCCCTGCAGCGCTTCTCTCAGTACCTGGTTGAATATACCAGGGGAAAGCGCGAACCCCTGTGGTAGTCTCGTGTACCGCCATTGCCGACCCCTATGTGTGAAAGAAAAAATATCACGAAGTTCCTCTGCTAGTGGGAGACAGAAAAAAGCGTTAGCCAGGTCAAAGCAGGTGAACCATTTTTGATCCGGGGTCAAATTAGTGAGTGCTACATACGGGTTAGGTACCGGTATAGTGGGTGTGAGTAAAATGTTGTTAATAGCTCTGAGATCATGGGCCATACGGTATTTCCCTGTCCCTTTCTTTTCTACCGGGAGGATAGGCGTGTTCCACGCGGAACCTGACTCCTCCAACACCCCTGTGGGCCACAAACCATTCAATGTCACATCCAACCCTTCCTCTGCTTCTGGTTTGTGTGGGTATTGCGGTCTGATTTTAAAGGTGACCGGTGGGCAATCGGTGAGCCTCATGTCCATGGGGCCCTTGGACCACAGTGAGTCCGGTAACTCATTAAGTCTGGCCGTGGCTCCATCTTTTCCCTCCCATGATCCCGAGTTATCTCCCTTCACTCTAAATATACCCAATCCGCCCCTGGTGCCTCTAACCGATACGTCTTACAGCTGGGTGAGTACCATACGTTTGGCGCCTGAGTGAGTGTCCAATCAGTGCATTCGACCGCCCTTTTAACCATGGGCCCCAGGTCTTTTGCTTGGTTTTTAGGATGCAGGGCCAGTGACACATGCGGGACGGACTCCTCCGCCATCATGTACCACTGATCCTGCTCCTCTGTCAACTCCTTCAGGGCCTACATATATGAATTTAGACCCGACCTGCCACGTGTCCCCACACACTACATCCCCAAACCCCTCTCTATACACCTCATCGCCCTGCCAATCATAAAATAGGGTTACATGTGGGGGGTCTGGTGGAGGAAAGTACGGCTCGAGGAGGGAGATCCACGGCCTCCACTTGAAGTACTGGGGCAAAATACCCGGTTTGTCCTGCTTTTCCGGTATCAATAGTCCCCAGTATATCTCCGCTATCTCCCGGTAACTTAGGTACCGGGGCCCCAGCCAGCAAGGGGAATCGTTCCCTCAAGGCTGCGTCTATGCGTCCGACCACCTGACCGAAAGGGGTGTCGTCAGGGTTCCGCCAAGTGGCGGCCCCTTTTTCTATCTCAGTCATATCCTGGGTGGACATGGCTCGGGCGGCTACTGCCCTCCAGTCCCCCAGTGCCAACATTTGACCGGCTGTGAGTTTATCAAATTGTGACAACCATAGTCCACCTCCCTCTCCCATCGGGGGTAATTTATCTACCAGTGCCTGTACGTCTCCCAGCCCCAATGGTTTATATTGCGGTTCACCGCCTCCCACTCTAAAGTGAGGCAGCTGAAACCCAGCACAACTAGCTTCCCCTTCTTGTGACCGTGTATACATTTTATTTTGAGTCCTTTGAATTGATTCTACTGCGTCATGGTGTAGTTTATGTTCTGGTGGGGGGCGAACGCGGCAGTGGGTATACATCTGCGTCTCCCTTACTCCAATCTCCACTACTGTCTGCGTCGGGGTCTTCGTCTGAGTCAGTCCATCTCCCTACTGCTTGCCCCGTGAGTAACACCCGTCCTCTATATGAATTTCCTTTTTTCTGCCTATTTTTTGTCCTTCTCACTGTGTCACTATCGTCCGACCCCGACCCCGACTTTGAGTCCTCACCCAACCTGCCTTTAGTACGGCCTGATCTTTTCTTTCTGGCCCCTGTAATCTCATCCTGTTTATCCTCTCCTAGTTGTCTCCCCTTCTCGCTCCTCTCCTCGTACCTCCCGTACTCTCTCTCTGCCCTTGCCTTGAACAGTTTCACCTCCCCCTCAGTGTCTATCTCGCTCTCTGACTCCGCCTTCCTACTCAACTTTCTCTGATCTTGCTTTCCTGTGACTTGAGTTACGGGCTTGCTGTTTTGTGGGTCTAAAGACAATATCCCACTTTCTAAACGTAACACTGGATACAATGTTACACGTGTACCAGGCCCCTCCGGGTCATCTTCATATGCTGGGGGTTCTATCTCTCCTCCCTTTTTCTCCTCCTTAATTTTCTGTTCCTTTTTCTCTTTGTTCAAATGGTCTACCCCCTGACACCACACTGCTAATTTACACCATTCTTTTCTGTGCTTTTCCCATTCCTTCTCCTGTTCTCTATATCTCCCTCTCTTGACCAAATTTGCTGTTTCCTTCTTGTCTCTAACTCTATCTCGATTTTTGGCACAATCCTTCTCCTTATTCCACAAAATAACATGTAATGGTCTCCTTTCCTCCAACCTTAATCCTGCCTCACTCACCACTTGTCGCAATTTCTCTTGTTCAATGATCTCTTCCATCTCTTCTTTTTCTTTCTGAATTGGGTCTATCCTGCCTACAATTGTCATTACATTTGCCACCTCTATCTCCAATTGTTTCCACTTTCCCGTGTCTGGACCCCACCCATCGTCATCTACTTCTCTCTCAAACTCCCCGTCCATTTCTCCCTGCCTTATGTTACTGTGAGTACCAGACTCAGAATGCTTAACAAATGATTAATGGGTCCCTGACCCAACACTTTTGGGACTTGAACCCAGTTCTCTTATAAAAATTTGGGGAGTTCCAAACTCCCCGGGCCTCTAACCCTGCTGAACGTGAACCTTTACACACCATAAATATTTCGAGGTGCCCCTAAGTCCTTGGGCCTTTAACCCGACTGATTGTCAAGTTTCTTACTTACAATCTCCACCGTCCACGTCGGGAAGTGGTGTGGGGTAGTCAACCCGAGAACCAATACCAATTGAACCAGTATGTGAGATTCTATCTCACCCGTTATGTTCGAGGTGTCCCTATCTCCTCGGGCCGTTCACCCGACTGATTGTCAAGTCTCCTGCTTACAATCTCAACCGTCCCCGTCGGGAAGTGGTCTGGGGTAGTCAACCCGAGAACCAATACCAATTACCTCGCCCTCCTGAATTTAAACCAGTACCACTACGTTCTCCACAGGTTCACAATTTAGTTCACAGCCAATATGCAGATTTAGATATAACAGGCTCTGCTTACCTTTTTTATGATGCTGGAACCTGTGAGTCCCGTGTAGGTCAACTGGGCCGAGTCAAATTCCTTCTCCTTTTTCCAATCCCAAAATTGTTGAAGTCAACACTTCCCCGAGTTGGTTTGTTGGAAAGGAGAATTAAACACCAGGAGTCAGGTCAATTATCGTATCGTATATCCATTTATTACAGAAGCTTCTGGAGACAATTGACGCCGCACAATGTCTAAGGATCAACAGCCAAAACATCATTTTATACTTCAACTACGCCCAAAAGATAGAGGCGTTAAGTTAGAAAATCCAGTGTGCCATTGGCCCAATCCCAGTTCTATTCCTTATAAGGATAACTGCAAGTATCCCCTTGCCCCCCTTGTGGTTTCTGTGTTGTCTATCCGACTATGTGTGTGTGTCTCTAACCTGTGTCCTGTTTCTCAAAAGACAGACATACTAATCTTTCTCTCCCCGGCAACCGCTTGAACAGGGTTTCCTATTCTCCTACTTGCACCTTCAGTTTCAACACAGTTACAAACACTTAATATTTTGTTTCATTTCTTACAACAGTTCACTAACTTATACAATCAATACATCTACAGTGGCCAGAAGCCTGGCCGGCAAGAAGGGAGGACAGTCAGACAGTGATCAAGTGTTTAGTGAACCAGTACATTCCCAGACACGGCTTCCCAGAGAAAATCAGGTCAGACAATGAGACTCACTTTAAGAACCGTGATTTACAGAAGGTAGAGAGCTTATTGGGCCTAAAACATGCTTTTGGCACTGTATACCACCCACAGTCCCAGGGAAAGGTAGAAAGGATGAACCAAACTTAAAAAAACAAGTTGGCTAAGATATGTGCACAGACTAAATTGAACTGGGTAGATGCACTACCACTCATGACGATTCGATACTCGTTAAATCAGACCACTGGGTTCACCCCATACGAGCTGCTGGCGGGGAGACAGTTTCCAGGATCAAGCATCTGGTTTAAAGCCATCAAGCATCATATTTTTTTCTATGAGATATCCAACCATTATGAAGTCAATTCTTGAGTAGGCAACAGCACTGTTTGTCCCAGTGAACAGGGTTGTGGGGGGAGGGGAAGGCCAGATGCATTATACAATGTTGCAACTTCAACAGCCAACTACTGTTGAAGTCTAACACTTCCCCCGAGTTGGTTTGATGGAAAGGAGAATAACACCAGGAGTCAGGTCAATTACCAATTCCGTATCATCTGTTTATTACAGAAGCTTCTGGAGACAGAGTGCTGCCCACAATGTCTAAACATCAGCAAGTAACACAAGTATTATTTATACTACCAATACGCCTAAAAGGCAGGGGGGGTGGTGGTAGCCAAGCATGTGTGCCATTGGTCCTGTTATGTTATTTACCTTATATGTGTACATGCATCTTGCCCTTAGTGGTTTCTGTCTTGTCTATTCTTAATTCACCCCGGCCCAGACTATGTGTGTGTGTTATTAATCTGTCCCCCTCTGTTACCTGTTAGTCTGACACACAGGCCTAGTCTACTCTTCCACCCTAACAACAGCCTAAATAAGATTTCCTGTTTTCTACTTGTAACTTTCAGTTTCAGCTTATGCCACATACATTCAACATCTTGCTTCAATGCTCACAACAGTTTGATAGTTTATACATTCAGTGTATCCACAGTCTTTCCCCCTTCCTAAAGCCCTAAGCTTCACCCATTTGTGGTGGGCCATTAAAAAGGCCAAATGATTGTTTAAAATGTTAAGGAAATGTTCATGAAAGTTTCCACATAAAAACGTGACATGATCTTCAGACTGTCTGTAGTAAAAGATGTCATGCTTTAAACTTAGCTGATATATTTCGTTAACTGAAGATTTAGATTTAGTTTCCAACCCATCTAATATTTTTGCTGTTTGTAAAATAGATGCGCAACAGATATAGCCTCTAAGCCATCAGTGCTCTTTCTACGTGGTTGGAAATCAACCAGAGGTGTGCACACTGCTAGCCCGCAGGACCAAATCTCCCCCACTTACAACACAAGTCCTATCAGGAGACACAGGCTCAATTCCCCTACTGTCGAAAAACAAAAAAGACACCTTTCTCGCATTTCACGCAGACAGTAACACGGAAACCAATTCCACCAATAGAGAGCCGTTGACAATAAAATCCTGCACAAATCACCCCACAACAGGTTTGACTGCATGGGGTGTTACTAGTGCTACCATGACATGGAACAAAGGCAGTTTCTGAACTGCAGCAGCTATAACTGAAATACCCTAAACATTACTTATCATATTTTCTGAAATCCATCAATCCTGACATACCGAAACCAACCACCAAGTTTACTAAAACCTGTGTTAAGGAATGATCTCACCGGTTGATGCTCTTTGGTCCATCTCCTCTGACCGTCAGCACCCCCCCTCAGGCGGTTTAGCATTCCTGCGTGTTCCTGTTGATGTAAGTTATACTTTGCAACATACGGAATACGTAATATGTATATCAACATTAATGACAAAACATAGAATATAGCGTATCATCACCACATTATGTATTTCAAATATTTAGGTTTACAGATTGAGTTCATATGTATTACGTAATGTGTGTATGTGTTGACAGTCCCATACATGAACAATTGATGGTGAAACTGTGTTTTTGCCTTGGTCAAAAGAGAGTGCATTCAAATGGATTGTTCAATGTTAAAAGAAGAAAGTCAGTAGGAATTCAACAGTCTACAGGGAGTTTTACCCTGAATTTCATACATGGGAACACACAAGTGCAAACCAGTATACGTGTGTATCAAACGACAGAATCTCTGTAACTCATGCTATGGGAAATGTACAGATCACAATGTACAGTTCCACAATAGGGAACCTGTATTTGGATGTATTAATTCAGTCAATGAAATCCAAACAGGTCCACATGAAGAATCACCATTAGAGTTGAAGATAGAATGTTCTTGCTGTTTTGTATACCTGTATGCCTGTATGCCTGTATACCTGTATGTAACTTCCCACCAGTACATTGTTGCTGTTTGTAACGTCCAGATTGGTAGAATACTGTCCAACATCATATATTGCAGTTTGGTCAATTATTGTGAGAGAGGGGTAGTGTAAACTTCATTACACTTTTGTGTGTTTTATATCTGATTCATGGCTTTAGGGACTGACCTTTGAGTGGTTTGTCCAGAATTTATAGGTCATTATGGGATTCATAATTTATCGTTTATTTTACGAGGTTAAAAGGTGTCATTGAATTTCTATTAGAGTTTTTAAGATCTGTGCTTCAAGTGACTGACAAATATCAATAGAAGCTTTGGTACTGAACGATACACCAGATCTTTGTATCAAGAATGTTACTCCCTAAGAACAATAATATGGGCTCTGATTGTTGGGGGTTCTCAAAGTAGGGCTGGGTGATGTGTAGGTTTGAGTATAAGACCTTGCCTCTAAAGTGAAGGTGTTTTTCAAGGATACCCATCTCAGGGAGGTTGGAAGGGTTTATGAGGTTGCCCTGGATGTGTCTGGTGTCAGGGAAATTTCTTTAACAATATATTCTTACTGAAAAAAAGACTGAGTTCCTTATTCAAATTGGGAAAGGAATGTGGAAGTGGGGGATCTGGTATTTGCATAGGGGGCATCATTGACTGGTATCGGCTGGTTGTAAAGGTATTCATTAATCTGAGCATCTGTATAACTCATCAGGGCATCTATTATCTGTCTGGGTTCGATTGGAACTCTTAGAATTGAAGAAGTTACCTATGGGGGGAAGGAGATATTGTCCTTTGTGTGAAGCTCAGGTTGTAATAGAACAAAGGGAATGTGTCCTGTTGAGTTGGCACAGTTGTGCAGGATTTTACCACACCCCTTTTCTGTCCTTAAATACTGTTGATTGAACTGTATTAATTTAGAGACTATTCACTGTTACTTTGTAACGTGCGTATTCTCTCCTAGCAAGTATATTAAACCGTTTATTGTGCAATTGAGTTTTCGTAGAATTATTTGGACTTTAGAAATTGCCATCACACTGGTAACTAGGATTTAAGCTAAAAATAAGAGGTCGTTTTTCTCTCTTTTTGGGTTAGCCTTTAAAGATTGGGTTGGACTTTAGCTTTTAAATTTTCACTAGATTGACTGCCTAAGAACAATAGTGGCTTTGGTGCTGAGCGATATACCAGTGGTGGCCCTGACTTTCAGAAATATTTGATGCACCAAAGAAGCGCAGGGGGTCATCAAGTGGTCTGGGCTTCTTAAGGGGGCGGTTTGAGGGGTTTATGAATTTGCGCCGGATGCGGGTCTATGTGTGTCTGTGTGTGCAGTTTAATTACTAGCTTTTTTCTTTACCCTAGGTTTCTGGAACTTGTTTTAAGATTTGTTTAAAGGGTTTTTAAAGTTAGTGAATAGTTAACACATAAGAAAAAGAACAATAATGACTTTGGTGCTGAGCTATATGTCAGCGGTTAGGGTTAACCCTAACCCTGATGATCAGAAATGTACTTTCAGAAATATGATGCACCGAAGAAGCATTTCCTCAATTTGTATAGTGTCATCCTTTAGGCTATTGACCAAGGGTGCTGTGTTTCTAAGGAAAGGAGTGCTCCGGCCTGATAATTACTTAACACAGACAGAGCAAGATCCCTTTTTACAGACCGTGAGCCATCAGGTGATTTATTGCTTTGATAGGAAGGCGGGACTTCCACTTATAGTTCCACAACACAATAATTATTCCAAAAAAAAAAACACAGAAACATCTAGGGTGACATTTTGTGTCATGGATTCGAGACTGGGTAAAACATCCAGAATGCAATGCCTTAATAATTCAAAAAGCCCACTGAAACAACTAGGATTGCTATTATGGGTAATGTTTGCGAGTACGAGTAGCACTTCCCAGAATGCAAAGCATTAATTATTCCATATGACCATGCAGCCTTCGAGGCTCACATCTGCCAACAAAGCTCTTTGTTTCTTGGGTCCTAAAACAAGCATTTCTGTTTTTCTTGAGTTTAAAAGCATGAGGTTCTCTGTCATCCATCATCTTCCACTTATCCGGGGCCGGCTCGCGGGGGCAGCATTCTAAGCAGGGATGCCCAGACTTCCCTCTCCCCAGACACTTCCTCCAGCTCTTCCGGGGGGACACCGAGGCGTTCCCAGGCCAGCGGGGAGACATAGTCCCTCCAGCGTGTCCTAGGTCTTCCCTGGGGTCTCCTCCCGGTGGGACGGGACCGGAACACCTTCCCAGGAAGGCGTTCCGGAGGCATCCGAAACAGATGCCCAAGCCACCTCAGCTGACCCCTCTCGATGTGGAGGAGCAGCGGCTCTACTCTGAGCTCCTCCCGGGTGACCGAGCTTCTCACCCTATCTCTAAGGGATCGCCCAGCCACCCTGCGGAGAAAGCTCATTTCGGCCGCCTGTATCCGGGATCTTGTCCTTTCGGTCATGACCCAAAGCTCATGACCATAGGTGAGAGTAGGAACGTAGATTGACCGGTAAATCGAGAGCTTCGCCTTGCGGCTCAGCTCTTTCTTCACCACGACAGACCGATACATCGACGCATTACTGCAGAAGCTGCACCGATCCGTCTGTCAATCTCCCGTTCCATCCTTCCCTCACTCGTGAACAAGACCCCTAGATACTTCTCCACTTGAGGCAGGCACTCTCCACCAACCTGAAGTGGGCAAGCCACCCTTTTCCGACTGAGGACCATGGCCTCGGATTTGGAGGTACTGATTTTCATCCCCACCGCTTCACACTCGGCTGCAAACCGTCCAAGTGCATGCTGAAGGTCCTGGCTTGAAGGGGCCAACACGACAACATCATCTGCAAAGAGCAGAGACGAAATCGTGTGGTCTCCAAACGTGACACCCTCCGGCCCCTGGCTGCGCCTAGAAATTCTGTCCATAAAAATTACGAACAGAACCGGTGACAAAGGGCAGCCCTGCCGGAGTCCAACATGCACAGGGAACAAGTCTGACTTACTGCCGGCAATGCGGACCAAGCTCCTGCTTCGGTCGTACAGGGACCTGACAGCCCTTAGCAAAGGACCCAGGACCCCATATTCCCGAAGCACTCTCCACAGGATGCCGCGAGGGACACAGTCGAATGCCTTCTCCAAATCCACAAAACACATGTGGACTGGTTGGGCAAACTCCCATGAACCCTCCATCACCCTGTAGAGGGTATAGAGCTGGTCCAGTGTTCCACGGCCCAGACGAAAACCACACTGTTCCTCCTGAATCCGAGGTTCTACTATCGGCTGTATTCTCCTCTCCAGAACCCTGGCATAGACTTTCCCGGGGAGGCTGAGAAGTGTGATCCCCCTATAGTTGGAACACACCCTCCGGTCCCCCTTCTTATAAAGAGGGACCACCACCCCGGTCTGCCATCCCAGAGGCACTGTCCCCGACTGCCACGCGATGTTGCACAGGCGTGTCAGCCAAGACAGCCCCACAACATCCAGAGACTTGAGGTACTCAGGGCGGATCTCATCCACCCCCGGTGCCTTGCCACCGAGGAGTTTCTTAACCACCTCGGTGACTTCAGCCCGGGTGATGGACGAGTCCACCTCTGAGCCCTCATCCTCTGCTTCCTCAATGGAAGACGTGACGGCGGGATTGAGGAGATCCTCGAAGTACTCCTTCCACCGCCCGACGACATCCCCAGCTGAGGTCAACAGCTGCCCACCTCTACTGTAAACAGCGTTGGTAGGGCACTGTTTCCCTCTCCTGAGGCGCCGGATGGTTTGCCAGAATCTCTTCGAGGCCAGCCGATAGTCCTTCTCCATGGCCTCACCGAACTCCTCCCAGGCCCGAGTTTTTGCCTCCACAACCACCCGGGCTGCAGTCCGCTTGGCCTGTCGGTACCCGTCAGCTGCCTCTGGAGTCCCACAAGCCAACCAGGCCTGATAGGACTCCTTCTTCAGCTTGACAGCATCCCTTACTTCCGGTGTCTTCTTACGGCCACAGCTCCGAGCGGCCGCTTCGACAATGGCGGTGGAGAACATGGTCCACTCGGACTCAATATCTCCAGCCTCCCTCGGGATCCAGTCAAAGCTCTGCCGGATGTCTAATGTCGTGGAAAACCCAAGTCCACAACGAATAAAACAAAGAGCACTTCAACTCAGAAACTTGTGAATCCAATCGACTTTAATGAAAGATCATACAAGAATGACAGACATTAAAGCCAGGTCCTTCTGCAGATACACCCCCTTCTTACTGAGCTCAGGACCGTGGCTTTTATACAAAAACTTCTACCCAGAACGCCATCTGACCATCTTTGGGGAGTCCCCTGAGGTGGGGCCCTCTTCCTTGTTCTCTGTATGTTCTTAATTAAGATGTGCTTACTCTTGACAAACTTATGGTTCATTTTTGGGTCGCCCCTCCAATGAACTCACAACCGTCGTAAATTTTCAGGTTCGCAACTGTCCGTGTGCCGGACATGTACAGAACTTATCCTTTTAGGGAGTCTTCCTGTGGCGACCCCTGGGTCAACATGTACACATGTGCACACCTCATGGTAAGGGCCCGGCTCACTGTTCAGCTGCGTGGGTGGGTGGAATATGTCACGTGGGAGGTTGCTGCCGGTATGTCTGGGCTTCACATTGGTAACATTTCTTAGGCAGCAGTGTATTAGAAGCTTGAACTTAAACATGCATAATGATGTATTCATAATACAAGAGATTATAAAGCATTTCATAAACTTAAACTTAAACATGCATAATGATATATATTCATAATTCGTGGGATTATAAGCGAATAGATAGAAATTCTCTCACACTAATTTTATACTGAATTACATTAAGCACACCAGACAATATTATCATGAATGGTTAAACTTACTGATCTAACAGCTCATGTCTCATGCTGATACATGTTGATATTATAGCTATTTTTTGTCTGTCCAGTGTCCACAATAGGGATGCTTGGGTTAGTGGTTAAATGGCTACGTGGTTAAATGGCTACTTTTTAATTTAACTAAGGTGGCTGAGCTCTCTTGATGCCAGACCTGGTCTCAATAAAATGATATTGGAAATGCTGGAAAGACCGCGTCAGGAAGATGAGGTCAAGTACGGATGTGTCACTCTGATGCTGGATGCCATGTCCATCAAAAATCACGTCCAGTATGATCCTCAGACACAAACAATGTTTGGATATGTGGACATGGGGGATCGATTGAATGAGACTGACGTGGCTTCTGATGTTCTTGTGTTTATGGTGGTTGGGCTTCAAGGTTATTGGAAGACTCCAATTGCGTATTATTTGACCAGGTCCCTCACACCACAATCACAGACAGTCTTTGTAGAGCACGCATTAGACGAGCTTCATCGTCGTCAGATAAGAGTGGTGTGCATGACAATGGATGGTCATGCATCAAATGTCAGTATGTGCAATCAACTTGGGTGCGATCTAAAAGCAGAGCCCTTGAAGACCCATTTCCCACATCCAGTAACCCGTGAAGATGTTTTTGTTATGATGGACGCTTGCCACATGCTGAAACTGACACGCAATATGTTGCAGGTACATGCTCATTGTTGCCTACATTATTGCGCATATTTGCTCTGGTTGACTCTGTTCAGCTTTTTATACATTTTGATTGTATTTACATAATTGTGCAGGATATGGTGCTTTTTAAATTTGACGTGTGCAGTGAAAATATAAATCTGATTCTGCAGGCATACAGCCCAATTAGAAGCATAACGGGCAGTATCAATTGGAAGTACATAGTTCATCTGAACAATGTCCAAAAGAAAAGTGGACTACATGCTGCCAACAGAGTCACAGATAAGCATGTGAACTTTGCTAATCAGAAGATGAAGGTATGTTTGTATGATGATTTATACATATAGGGTCGCAATAGTAATGGGCTCTAGGGATTTTTGTGTTTTTATACTTTTTGATGATGTTTGTTGTATCTTGTAGCGCCAATGTGCACTTCATTTCTCCTTATAAACTCAATCAAGGTCTCCCTGGCTGCTCAGACTTTGAGTAGCTCTGTGGCAGTGGCGCTCCACACGTTGCAGGAGTTGGGCTATGGAGAGTTCAAGGATTGTGAGGCTACTTCGGAATTCATTAAGGTAATGCAGCTAGAGATTTGTATCATTGACCAAAATAATTTCCAACATTTGAGTGATTAATTGCTTAAACACCCACCCTCCCTTTGAAGTTGGTCAGCAACCCCAAAGGGTGTTTGTTAAAATGTGAATGCCACCAGGATTAACCCTTCATCTTTTTTTTAATATGGGCAATCGGGAACGATTAAATAATTTTGACAAACCTCAAATTTCACAGTATGCAAGAACTTGGATAAAACTGTTTATACCTACCTCATACTTACCTCAGAAGCACCCTTATTGTCACATCTCAGATTCACAGTGTGAGGTCTTCCCGTCACTCCCGGTCCGACTCCTCCCCGCCACGCTCCGCACCTGCCACCGGTTCACTTCCCAGCACGCATGAACGCACCCAACACTCCAGATCCCAATCACCTGAATATTGAACACCTGTGCCCTGTTAACCCCTCTATTTAGCCCGTGCTCTACCTCCCCTCCTGTGTGAGGTATTGTTCCCAGTGGACCTGCCAAGCAGTCGATCGCGCGCGCTCATTACTTTGTTGACTCCCAGCCTGTTGTGTTTTCTACCCTCTTGTCCCGTCCTCTCTCCTCGTTTATAGAACCCTGCGTCTTGACCTGTTCGTCCGCCCCGTCGTGTCTCTCCCTGCCTACCCTACCTGTGTAGTTACCTGTACGGACTGCCTTCCCAGAACACCGACCTCCCTGCCTGCCCCTGGATATCCTTACCGTCTCTCCCATCCTGTACTGTAGCCTCCGCTGATTGATCACCCGGCTTCCTGACCTGCTTGCCTGCTTCTCGGTTTCGCGTCTCTGCTCATCCCTGCCTGTGCCTTCGCCTTCAAGGACTGAGATTCTGGTTTCCGACTCTCTGCCTGTCTTCCATCGTTTGTGTGCTAGCCTACTCCCTTGTGCGACGTAAAAAATAAATCTCCCATTGCACTTCTGCAATTGGACCCACCCAACTCTGGTCCTGGTGTTCATTACACACAGGTTTAAAGCAGTGCAGCAATTTAATTTTAAAAAGCATAGCCACAGAGGAAGTGAAAAGAAATCAAACTGTCTCATACTTGGTGTTTACTATCTGATACCTGTTGACACTTAGTTATAGTGATGATTTCAATGCTTCCTGTTAATTTAGATATTTGTTTATAGATAACAGACAGGCTGTTTGACATCTTGAACAGTTGCAATCCCAGAGCCAAAGGGTTCAAAGCCCCCCTTGGTTCTAGGAATTGGACAAGCACCAGGGAGTTCTTGACAAAAGCCAGGGGGTACTTGCTCACTTTGAAGATGGAAGATGGCAAACCCCTTTACCGAACAAAGAGGTCTTTTAAAATAGTGACTGTTGTATTAGTGATGCAGTGACACCATTTGTAGTTGCCAATACCCAGTACAAATTTGTTTATTATAATTAATTTATCAGACTGCTGATTGATAAAATATGGGTTTGTTTTATTTGTTAGATGTATACAAGTAGTGAATTTACAAATCATTAAATGATCTAAGGTAAAACTCTACTGGTTTCAGTGCATCCCTCAAGTTCATGATATAAGTTCATGAGATGCTCTGTTCTCTTGTTTATCTTCTGCATCGAGTTCATAAGATGCTCTGTCCTCCTGTCTGCATCGAGTTCATAAGATGCTCTTTTCTGTCTATGTCAAGTTCATGGTGTGGTACGTATTATTATTATTATTATTATTATGATACTATCTTGCTCAAATTGGTTTGCTGTCTGCAAATGTTTCAGTTCCAATTCTTGTATTCAGTTTTTTTTCTCCCCAGATGCCAGGGTCAAAATGGTATGTATTGGATGGTCTGCATTGGATGGTCTGCATGTTATGTTGTCAATTGATTCAAGGAGGTTTTGTGTCCTAAAATACATTTTAAGGATCCTAAACCTCACACTTTTAAGGTCAGGGATGCAAACTAGTCAGCTTTACTAGTCACCCTATACCATTAGTTTGCATTCCTGCTTTCTTGTGTCCTGTTTTGGCAGGATCATCATAGTAACACAATTTTCTTTTGAAGGTTCCTCTCTGTCCTGGGCTTCATCATAAACATTGACACGTTGATGTCGATGATTCCTGTGCTGCTTGAAGAACAGCAATATGTCCTGACTTACAGGTTCAGCCAGGACCACTTGGAGCTTCTCTTCAACTCCATCAGAGCATCTGGTAGGGTTCATAATTTATATTTACCAGCCGCAACACTAAGTGTCACTGTGTCAGCAAATGCTTGTATTTTTTCAGTTTGTCGGTCCATATGTTTTGTTTTTTTTTTGGTAAAATGTGTTTTGTGAAGACATACACCCTAAGACATATACAATACCTGGAAGTGTCACAAACCATTGTGAGTATTTAGAAAAATGCCTGTGTGTTTTGACTATTTGTTTGCAGAATTTATCATCACTGATAGTCTGAATTGTATGATAATGTCATTCAACTTATTTTATGTGGAAAGATCATTCAGGGGTGGCTAGTTTCTTTTTTTAAGCATAAAACATTTTAAAGCATGTATTGAATATCTGTGTACTATACTCGTATATCTTGTTATTTTTATTTGATTTTTTTAAGGTGGCTGGAATAACAACCCTAATGCCAGCCAGTTCAAGTACATCTTTAGGCAGCTGATGGCCCGGTGTGGGGTTATTAAACCAAGCAGAGGCAATGTGACGGCACAGGATGACACAGAGTCCCTACCAGCTGTCATCGACACCTCTACAAGCCTGTCAGCTGTAGATATGTCCTCTGCAGCAGGAGGAGAAGATCTTCCATCCCCGTTTGCTGACATTCGTGCCCTAGTACATGACCACAGCTACCTTCCTGTCCGCTTCGATGGTCTTGTGGACAACGCTCTAGTGTACATTTCAGGTAAAGGCTAACTGAAAGTCGATTTTCCCTATAACCAAAAGTGCCAATAGTCAGAACTCAGAATTTCATGATAGTCCAAAAAGAGAAGTGTTCCCTTACTTTCCCCATGCTCATTAATGATTATTGTTATAAGTTATGATTTTAACTCAAATTTCAGGATTTGTTGTGCGACGGGCTCTGAAGAAGCTGTCATGTGATGTCTGCCGTGCCAGCCTGGTGACAGATGCTGCATCTGCCATCAAGGACCAGAGCTACCACCTGCTGACTTTAAAAAACAATGGAGGTCTGGTGATTCCATCAGAGGGAACCGTGAGGGTTGTCAGGGCAGCAGAGTGGGTCATTCGGCAGTCATCAGGCAGTACCAGACAATCACAGCCCATCACACTGCTTGAGGTTGTTTACATTGTCCGAAAAAGGATCGGTTCAGAGGATGTGTTTGTGTTAGGGGAGCACATCGGCGAGACGCAGTATGGGATAGACAGCCACCACCATATGCTGTTAAAATTAATTGTGTCCCTGTTTTTTAAGTTAAGGCTACACCACATCGCCAGTATTACAAACCTCACCTTACAGAGCAACAACATGCGACATAAACTTAATAAAACTGTCCTTTTCAAAGGGCACTAGCCCAAGGTATGAGTTTTCAAGGTACTGTCCTCTTTTAGTTCAACAGTAGTGTAGTTCTCTACAGCATTTCTTTTTTGGATATTTGTAAAGGGGAATCATGTACCTATTTGTTGTTTTTTTTTGGTGTGCAAATAAATGTCACTTTTATAATAGTTTAAAAATAGAGACTTTTGTGTAATTATTCCATATTTTTTTGTGGTCATTCTATATCAAAACCCCTGACATACAATCCAAATAGTCTACAGGTAACATCAGTGTTACCTTTCATTTGATTTCATTATGCTTCTACACTAAGAGGTTGCCACACAGTAAGCCTTTTGTTGTCAGCATTTTATCTAACCAAAAGTCCTATGGGGAGTTTCCATAGGGCATTTTACAATACGCATGACCATACCTTGGCAAATAGTGGTCTAAAGTACTCAATTTCATTCTATATTGATCTGCTTTTGCACACAGCTTCACTAGACCTGGTGCTCAGTTGTGTTTCTTAAGTCATATCAAGTGACCTAGAGGGCTGAAATGTGGTCAGTTCAGAGATGCTTGTTATCCGGCATAAAGAAAAAACATGTAGTAATTAAAATTATTTTATAATAGTAATTTTATTATAATAGTACAAAAGTGTATATGTCTTGTTGCCATTCTGTAGCCTATTTATTAATTTAACATACATACCTTGTTTGTATATTCATTACACCTATCTGGTTCTGTTCAATTATATTTTCATATGGAAGTCCATGGTTTTAATGGTTCATATGTATGCAGTGTCATAACTTTATCTCTGACGTTTATAACAAACCAAACCGTTTGAAAATCGGTAGAAAAATGTGCAAGTTATGGTTTTTTAAAAGTACATGCACCATAAAACACAATGTTACAAGTGAGCGAGCGGCCTGTGGCAAGATGGCCGCCATGTGCGGACGTCGACCTCCATTAGCCTTTAGCGCGGACAAGGCATCTAGCCTTTATTTATGATGTCTATGATTGAACGCACCCTGTACCTTTCCTTTTCGCCTCGCACTGACCGAGTTAAGATGGTAAGATACCTATTACCCATGCATAAGCCTGATGAAGACCGAGTTCCGATCGAAACGTTGCTTTTTTTGAAGATACTTGTGTAAATAATAAAAACGAAAATGCAAAGTTCAGTTCATCACGTTTTTTTTTTGCTTGTTAGTGTTGAGATAAATGAAGTTTAAATAATGCTGATTTAATAACCATGTATTCTTATGTTTTTGTTTTATTAAATTGTATGCTGCAGCCAGGTTAGGGAAACATGATTGAATACAATAACCATAAAAAGTTTAGAACTCCATACATTACACTCAGCCACACTCACTCAGACTTTACACCTGGCTCAAATAGAGAGACAGGATTAAAACCCCACAATTAACATACAAATGAAACTGCCCCCTATTCAGCACAAAGAGACCTTCAGTCTCCAGCCCCCTGATGTTCGAGTCTAGGTTAGGACAATATAATGTAAATTACTGTAACCTGGTTAAGATTTCACACCTGTATGCAAAGAACCTGTTGATCTATGACCGAGCATGTCCTTCTTCATTGGATAGCGAAAACGAAGAGCCAATAAGGATGGTTTTTACTCACGAGAGTGAAAAGTAACCGCCCCTGTGGCGGGAGTATTAAAACCAATGTTCGATCTTGATTCAGGGCGAATATTTTGTGGAAGCTCGAGGGTTGAGCAAATATTTGACCGCTGCAGTGTATTTCATGTATTTTGACTTATCAATTCATATTAATAAATCTTTGTGCTAAATTTCCATTTGGACCGGAGCCTCGTCCTTCTTCAGAAATTCTGGTACACGTAAAATTCTTAACAATTGGTGACCCCGACGTGATTTCTGATAGGAGGACGGAGGAACGAGTAGATTCGAAAGGACTGAACGGTTGATGCTGCTGCTTGACTCTTACATGGGCCCATCTCAAAGGTAAGCCATTCCTGTTTAATCGAATTTGGCGTAGGATTATGTAGAAATATTAGATGTATGAGTCAACGGCCGTCAACTCGTAAGTCTATTCAAATCTGTAAAAGTTATTGATAAAAGTAATTTCCCATTGAAAATTATGTTGAAAATGATAATTCAAAAGCAATGTCTGTGAATTGTGTGTGATTGTTTGTGATTGTCTGGGTAAAGCTTAAAAAGACAGGCCAGAGGAAGAGTGCCTGGTAAAAGAAAAGTGCACATTAGAAGTTCATTAAAGTGGACCAGGGTACACGTATACATTTTTAGATGTATGTGATCTATTTAAACGAGACTTTGTTGAACCGGTTTAAATTCAGAAATTTACGTGATCTATTTAAACGAGACCTGGTTGCATGTGTACATTCTTGAATTTATGTGATCTATAGGACGAGACCGTGTTATGCCTGTTAAATTTTAGGAAACGTTAAAAGTCCGGATTCAGTAATCGTTAAAAGTCCGGATTGAGTAAACGTTAGAAGTCCGAATAGGGGTCGGCGGAGTTAGACTCTGAAAATGTTTAAATAAAAAGACAGCGAGGCGGCATATGAGTAATTGACTCTGTTAGGCACGAAGATAAAACATAGACTTTTCTTAACGGTGTTGCCGGCTTGGCGCTGGGTAAATTCTTGAATTTATGTGATCTAATTAAATGAGACCTGATGACATAAGGAGACCTTGTTGAACCTGTGTAAAATTTTGAGTTTGCGTAGAGTGGGTGGCAGCACTGTTTTTTAAAGCCAGCTTTAATAGTTGTAGGGTAAACTACTTGTTACAGCTGTGGAGGTAAGGACTTGGTAACGCTGATGTTGGCGTCACGACGGACGTAGATGCGCCATTTGGAAGTGCTTCCAGTTTTTTTTCCTCGTGTTAATAGCCAGAAATAGGAATCAATTTGAACATAGGTATAGCGAATTGTGTGAAGATACACTTAGGAAATGTACAGAGGCCTACTGTAAATATTTTGAAATAGAATGGTGTTGATAATTTGAGTCCGTGGCAGCGACTCGCGCAGTGTGTGTGTTGTGATAAACTGTAAATAACTAGTTGCATAAACAAGATTGGGTTGTTGAATTGGGAGCGAGCGAGCTCAAGCAGTGTGGTTTTAAACAGGAGAAAGCGTCCATTAGCGCCAATTCTGTAGTGACTGGGGAATGTGGGGAGGATTTTTAAACTGGAAAAACTTATCAGAAAGGTCTGTTTGAAGTAACACATTCACGAAGTATAAGTGTCCGCCTGAAAATGGTAGAAGCCTGGCTCTATATTAAGTGAATTAAGTGTAAGAAAACAAACAGATCTTTGAGTTTTACTCTGTGGCAAAGGGGGTGGGGAAGTGTGTGTAAACTAATTATGTATCGTGATTGGACTGGAGCAGCAGAATGCGTCTAGACCTGTGTGAGGAAGTTGTTTCCTCTTATGAACAAAAAGTAAAACTGGAAATATGGTGTAATTGTCTTAATTTACTCAATCCAAACAAACTAAAATAAATTCTACAATCCAAATAGGAAATACTCTAATGTTAAAACAACTAGTAGTTAAAGGAGCAAACATTTAATAAATCTCCCTTGGGATTTACAGACAGAATCCCCTGATCCCCATCATTGTGAACATCAGACCTGAAAAAGTAACAGAGAGAAGTGAAATCAGGCACCAAACTAAGATTTGCATAAAATTATCCTCCTTGAATTAGTACACGGCCTGTAGCTTCCTTTCCTTATTTACATAAATGTTCTAGTTTCATCCATTTCTTTAAGCAAAAATCTCAACATAGATTCATGCTCGTTTAAATATCCAAGTTAGATCAATTTTACGTTTTGTTTTAAATTTATTTTCTAGATTTCCACAATAGGTTAATTTCTTCTGCTTCTGTTTAGAATGTATTTGTTATTTTTTAGAACTCCCTAGTTTCATTTATTTCATTTTATTTAGCACCTTCGAATAGGAAAAGAGAAATCATAATAAATAGACAATAGATTCATTTTACACTTTTGTTTAAAATTGTATTTGTTATTCTAAGAACTTTCTGGTCTCATTGATTTTTATTATCTTTAGTTTCAAAACACTTACTGATCACAGTCTAGGATAGCACAATGGTAGACAAACAGCCCCTAGAGTTATTCCCAAACAAAATGACAGAAGACTGGAAGAATAGGATTTTCAAAAAAATTGAAGAGGAATATAGGAAAAAATAGTAACTACAGCCGAAACCAGTTTCAATACTAGGGTTTGGGGTGTACTTGGAGTGTAAATTGTTAATATGTTTGATGTGTTTGATGTTGGGAACGCGTTGTGGTACATCTTTGGCGACAAAGTAAGTGTTTAGTTGTTTGGACATGTGAACAAGTGTTCTTTTGAGTTTTATCAGGGTTTCCGGTGACTGGCGTTTCCTTTCGGTGACGGATGCGCGGCCTGGCAGGCTGTTTGGAGGCAGATGGACGTGGTAACGTATGAAAGTCGCAGAACGCGTAATATTAAGTTGTTCGGAAGGTGTAGTCTACGGTATGTAGAAAGTGGTGACTGATGGAAGCTTTGGGAAAGTACAGTTTTCATATGCTTTAGCAAACTATGTGGTTGGGTTTAGTATGTCAGATTTGAGGGTTTTGTGGAAGTTGAGAAAGTGTGGAAACTATAGGTTATTTTTGGAGTATTTTAGTTATAAGCACCTGTAATTAGAATGATGTCGTTTTGTTCCATGTCCTGACCACCATTCCCTTGCAGCTAGCCTATTGCGTTGTGATTAGTACAGGATTTTAGGCAGTTGGACTGTGAGATGGAGAAGTTGAGTGCTCCTGTATATAGTTAAACTTTATCTACCTCAACATGAAGCTGGAACTTATCAAGGAAACCTGATCACCTTCCTCGGTAATAGCCAAGCTTATTTAATAGCCAAGCTTATAAATCTATGGTATTTAATTAAATATTACATGTAGTTCAAGAAACACTTGAATGTTATATAGGCGTTGATGATAATGTGTAAAACCGTAAGGCCCCAAGGGAGGTCTCACGGAAAATAAGGTACGCCTTAATCAAGGCCTATCACGTGGTACCAGACAGTTGTGTGCTGAGCTGTTCGCTAGCACAAGTGGGTACGTCTGAAACCTAGTGATGAATTAGAATTTGGTACAATGATTATCAAATCTGGTAAAATAGTCTCATGGTCAACGTATTGTTTTCACTCTCCTCATATATTGTATAAGTGGTAGAATGAAGAATCCACATGGTGATAAACTTGAACATTAAGGAGACACACTGTGTCCCAAGAGGACTGAATTTGAATCCAATATAGTCATAAATCTTAAAAGGGTAATAAACCTAAAGCGAGTTTACTCCCCACAATCAAAAGTAGATGTATTTTAAATGCTGAATTGAGTTTGGTTAATTAATATAGTTTCACTTTGTTTTTATTTACAATTATATCTGGGATAATACTGGTGTTTTCAAACCAATGCCTGATACTCGTTAATGGAGTAAATTCTAAAATGGTAAATTGTCAAATGAACAAATGGGGTATAGATGTGGAGGTGTTTAAGGCCTACATTGAGTTTCCTTTGGATTACTTATTGTACCTTGATTTTAGTGACATCATGCATCTGGTTTCTGTCTACATTACCATTCTTACGAGTTTTCTTAATTTCCACCCCAATGTTTAATTGTCGTGTAGATAATGATTAGCACATTTTTACAATCTGCAAAAATACATGATGGGTTGGACACTAACTCAAAATCATCAGTTAACATTGTAGGCTAAATTGATAGTATAGACTGAGGACCATAAACAAACAGTTGGCCTTTTTAATGACAATAATAAATGTATGGAGCCCAGAGCTTCAGGAAGGGGGGTTAAATCAAAACCACCTATTACTAAGGGTTACATTCAAGTGTTACATACAGTCTGGTCTCATCTATGGTAATTTCACCAACACAAGCATATTCAGTTTTGGGATAATCAAACAATAAGTGGAAGCTAAATACATTTTCCTCTCAACAGCTTTGAGTTTGACATTTATGATTTTGAATCATATTGTAATAAGGGTGGAGACCTTAAGTCATCCAACATTGTTAATTGCTAGTACAAATTTTATTTGCATGTCTTTGCATGACCTATGCATGAAAGTAGCGATTTTGCCTGTCCGCCACTATTTTGAATAACATAGACATACATCTACAGTTGAGAAAATCCCTAGACGTTAGGAGATAAATTGAGTCATGATGTTTGTTTAGTCTCAAATTCGTTTGGCCGTTGCTTGTGGAAATGCAAAATGTGTATATGCTAATTTGGCCTGTAGGGTTTCTGGGTTCCTTCACACGAGCGAACGTGTGGCATATTTGTTTTATTTTCTGATTTACATAAAGTTTTTGTCATTTTCATTTGTTTTTGTTACATTTTCGATTAGAACATTTTTACTGAATGATTGTTGCTTTCACTTGGATTGTAAAAGCAAAGGGGGGAAGATATGAAATAATTGTCTATAATGAAAAAGAGATGAACTTAGAAATCAAAGGGATTTAAATAGGTATTTAGAGAGTTACATGAAGAATTTGGTTTTTGTTTCATAAGTTATAGCAGAAAATTGGTTGCTGAAAAAATCTACATCCCTTAACGTCCGTTCACCGTTTGGCTAATTCGGTTTTCTGAAGAGTTTGTTTTATACAAACTCCAACTCTAACATGAAAATGGTTTAGCAAAAATAACTAATTTGATGGGATTGTTCAGATTAGAAGTAATCCTTTTATCCACTATGGAATAAGTGGGTAAAAAGGTGAAGGGAGCACATTTGGTTATTCGTTACATGTTTATACTGAGAAAGTAATTCTGCTTAAAGAGAGGTACAGACCCCATGGCGTGCCCAACTCACTGACACAAAACCAATGAAATGGGTGGGGGGCTGTTCGAAATAGGTCTTTGTCTTGTTTGAGCTATTAAGGAGAGAAACAGACTCAATGGGGACATCAAATTGGGTATTCTAATTCCAGGTTTATTTACATATTCAATACCTCTTCATTATTTTTGTTTTTATCATTTAAGTGAAACAATGGTGAATTCGATTGTAGTTCTGTTACAACACAATCAGATGTAAATTATGAGAATTGTCCATGAACTACTCTTTGAGAGTGATACTTCAGTGTAAACAAACTATCTTAGCTGATGAGTAATTGAAACAGTGACAGGAAATGAGAAATGATGTACTGTTGTTATTTGTTGGTTGGTAAACCAACTATAGAAAAGAGTGGAATTGTTGTTTTGCTACACTAGCAGAACAAAAGCTCTAGAAATGTTAATGTTTTAACGATACTGTTACTGTTTACAACTGGTCTAATCGATTTAGTCAAAGGAAGAAGAAAGACATTGGGAATACGGTTTTGAGTGTTTGATGGAACTGGGTTACAAGCTAATGTACTGGACCAATTTGTGATGGTGTACTGTGCAGTTACAACTAATCTTCTCAAGGATGATTCACACTTCAGGTACCGGACATTTGAAAACAATTCGACTGGTTGGAGCCCACAGAGACTGAGCTTGGCTTAAGGACAAGAGGCAGGTGGGCAGAGATAAGATGGACACACAAACAAACTCACACAGACTGGTCTTCAGCTACAAGCAGAGTCTACACTGAGGCGCCGCACATCTACAGAGAGGTCCCGGGTTCCTGTGAGCTGGACTAATCCTAGTCCTGACGATTCTGCCATGAGATGGAGAAGGCAGCATCCAACCAAGCAGATGGCGGCGAAGGAAAGCGCCGGTTCTGGACAACATCTACAGGGGCGCGGAAAAAATCTACTGCACAACATCATGCTACGCTGGTTGGGTCCATACCAGGTAACATCTCATCTGCTGTCCAGGTAGCTGAGAGAGGAACCTGCAGATCGACGACACACTCTACAGGAGGGCTTCGGAGTTCAAAGCCTGCAGCTATGGAGCCTTTGGCTAAAACTGGTCATCTTGACATTCGCAAAGGAGAACACACAGATTCTCCTGGCCTGGCTGACAAAGCAGCTGGAATGAAGACAACAACAGCTGCATTGGAGTTATGAAGGACAACACCTTGGAATATACATCAGACTTTTATGTCCTGTTACACCGGTCTACAAAGAAATGGTTCACAACTGACTATCTGACATTTGGAGGAGCAGAACATTTGGGATGACTTTGGAAGTACATCTAATTGGAGTCCAGAGAGACAGAGTACTTAGTTGACCATGCAGTGAACAAGTAGGTTTTGATTGAGATAATGGTGAATTTGGATTAGACACAGCAGGACCAGAAAACCTTTGTCTCTCTTTCTGGTCACCTTGGATGCAAGATGAGGAGTCAGATAGCGAGGTCGGAAAAGAAAATGAATCTCTTGTATAAATCATGGTGTACTCTATTCTTTACAACTTGTTTACATTCCTTTCCAGCAATCTACCATGAAGTATTTTTTACAACTGGTCTACAATAATTGATGTTCACATTTGTCATATTTCTGTTTAGGTAATGACTTGATTCTCAGTGACATTTATAGTTATTTTCACACCATGGTGTGAAACGGGGGATTGTTGAGATAAATGAAGTTTAAATAATGCTGATTTAATAACCATGTATTCTTATGTTTTTGTTTTATTAAATTGTATGCTGCAGCCAGGTTAGGGAAATATGTTTAGAACTCCATACATTACACTCAGCCACACTCACTCAGACTTTACACCTGGCTCAAATAGAGAGACAGGATTAAAACCCCACAATTAACATACAAATGAAACTGCCCCCTATACAGCACATAGAGACCTTCTGTCTCCAGCCCCCTGATGTTCTAGTCTAGGTTAGGACAATATAATGTAAATTACTGTAACCTGGTTAAGATTTCACACCTGTATGCAAAGAACCTGTTGATCTATGACCGAGCATGTCCTTCTTCATTGGATAGCGAAAACGAAGAGCCAATAAGGATGGTTTTTACTCACGAGAGTGAAAAGTAACCGCCCCTGTAGCGGGAGTATTAAAACCAATGTTCGATCTTGATTCGGGGCGAATATTTTGTGGAAGCTCGAGGGTTGAGCAAATATTTGACCGCTGCAGTGTATTTAATGTATTTTGACTTATCAATTCATATTAATAAATCTTTGTGCTAAATTTTCATTTGGACCAGAGCCTCGTCCTTCTTCAGAAATTCTGGTACACGTAAAATTCTTAACATTAGCATGTTTATCTCCAGCATAGCGACTATTAGCCTGGGCACATGATGTCGCGTTGGCGATAATAATAATACCGCTAAAAGGACCAACAATCATGACGGTCTATTGCACCACCGAATAGGTGGAATATAGTTTATTTTTTATTTTTGTTCGAGCCAACTACAAGGAGCGCAACCGGGCTCTGGTAGCTTGGGGAGGCCGACCACGTGCATCCAGGCCTACGTGGAACCAGACGGACCAGAGGACAGGCTGCTGACCATGGGGCTACAGGAGAGACGACTGCAGTTCTCCTCCACTCTCTTCTCCCTCCCTCTACTTTCCTGGTCCCCTTTGGGTGTTCTATCCTCCCTCCCTCTACTCTATCCTCATTGCAGGTGTGTCCAGAGCAGAGACCAGGTCCAGGGAGTTGATCTCAAGGGCTTCTACCCCTCCTACACCCTGTGTGTCAACAGCACCAATTCAGGGAGAACCAAAACTACAATTCCTCAGTGAGGAAATTGGGAAGGACTTTATATGACAACCTGGGCCTTTTGTCCCTCCAGCATTCACTGACCATTCTATACTGACACTGAATAGGGATTTTTTGCTCATCCAGCACTGACAGGAGCCAGTAACAGTTTTAATTCACTCCCTGAACGGTCCAGACAATTTGTAAAGGGAGGGTCCCCCTAAGCGGCACAGTTTATAACCGTGAACAGGAAGATGTACAATTCCTTACCTGAAAGGTCAATATAAATACTGGATAGGGCCTGTTGTCCCTCCGACATGGCTGACCTCCCTGAATAGTTTAATGGATGACAGTGTTGGGTAGGATTGTGATTTCCTTACTGTGCAACCTGCGATGATGCTGGTTAGGGCCTTTTGCCTGTAATGCTGATGTGTGTTGTTTGGTCTGCAACTATGCTGGTTCTGTCATTGTCACCCCCCTAGGCAGCACCTTTATTTACCACACGTACATTGCTATTTATGAGAGGTTGGGGTTCTGGGGTTGACCTCAGGATGTAGTTTATGCATTGTTGATCTAGTGTCAACCACTCTGTTTGTTTCCTAACCCTAACCTAACGTCTAACCCTAACGTCTAACCCTAATGGCTAACCCTGATCTATTTTTCAGCCCCCCACCCGTCCCTTCCACCACATCCTCAGAGACACATTAGCTTGTGTTCCATTTGTTCATGCTTTTTCTTCCACTCCCTCAAGCCTTTCATATACTTTCAATATATAGAGATTTTATCACATAGGGACCAGAGGACTTGGGAAATTACAATATCCCACTGCAATAATTTCTAAAACGGCGCTAACCCTCATTATTTTGACTATCATTTGAATATCTGGCTTGTGATTGGCTGTCCTTCAACTTCCACTATCTTTAGAACTAAAGGTCTCATTTGCACGTGCCTGATGTCATGGCATTCACAATTTTCACTGCTAAAACTCTTTTCTAAACTGTAGGTTCAGTGAAGTCCCTGTGGCTCTATAGTGCCACCACATGGACAAATGAAAACCACGGAAAGACTGCAGGAAAGGTCATACAATACTTCCTTTCTAGAAGCTGGTATTCCTTACATATGCCAGGTTTCAATCCCCCAGGGTTCAATAGCATTCTCCTATCAGAGCAATGACAGATGGACAAATGTTTAAAGAACTAAACATTACTAATATAACCAAGTATGTCTTGAAAATCATATCTATGTACTGAAATCAGGTGAAATTATATTTATACCCAATAAAAGGTTAAAACAACATTGCAGTGCATATCATCCATTTAACATTTGGGTTTTAATCCTGAGGTGCTACACCTGTGGTGAAATTCCTTTAATACATTGTATATGATTATGGGTCTGTATTTTTAATACATGCTCAGCAATTTCCTGAAATATATTCATGATTTGCTGCACATACGGTTGGCTATTGTGAGTGTGTCAACTATCCAATTAGATACATTCCTGAGAATTTTACATACTTTATGCTATGATTTTATTTTTAGGCTTTCCCTTTCAAAGATGGTCTTGGAGTTAAGGGCTGGTTAAAATATACTTTTATTTCATTATTGGAATCCTAAACAATTATCTATTTTTCAGAAAAAAATGTCCCTGTCCTAGGCATGATTCATTTGCATGGGTAATTGCCAAACCCTCTAGCCCTTATGTGAATACATAAGTGATACCAAACCTGAAACAGATATTCCGTAAGAATGTGTCGCCTGTGTGTTATTTGGCATGCTGCATTGCAAAACTGTATTAAAGTATTTAAAATATATTATTTTCCACAAGCATTGTCTAATTCATAAACAATCAAACAGCATTTATTTAAAATTACAAAATATTTGAGTCTAATGACAACTCATTGTATTTAATTTCATAAACTTAGATATTGACATATTTTCTGTCTATGTTCCATGATTCTGCTCATACTTTTCGGCTGACAGGTCTACCTGTTCTCTTTCTCGCATTTTCTAGAAGACAACCCTAACTGAAATGCAAGCTGGGTAATCAACCAAAGTAGAACCCATGAAGCAAATACTCAGGGCCAATGCTATGCTGAATCCTGTGGGTGTCATACCAACTAAACCTATTTGTTTGCTATTAAACTAGTTGAAAATGTTTTTGGGGCTTGTCAACGCCCCTCTAGGTTGACAACAGTTTAACTGAACTGGTAGGTAGCAGGGATTAATACTACTAAATGGACTTTGATGGACTGTTTCCTAAGTTTAATGTTTTGAGTTGTCATTGCACTTATTTAAAACCATTAGAAATGCTTGGAGGTCTGTTGTCTGCGGTTACTATTTCCAAGAATTATAATTCTACCTCTTAAACGAAAAAACTTCACCTTGTGAAGTTGTGCTATACATGCTATATAGACAACCTCTGATGATTTTTGCATGGAATAATTAATGCTTTGCATTCTGGGAAGTGCTACTCATACTTGCAACCATGACCCATAATGGCAATCCTAGTCATTTCAATGGCCTTTTTGAATTATAAACACTTTGCAGTATGGGTATTTTACCCGGACTCGCAACCATGACACCAAATGACAGCCTAGCTGTTTGTGGGATTGCAAAAATATTTTGACATTTTGACAGCTCATTAATTATTTGTAATAGCCTACCAGATCAAAGTTTGAAACGCTAAATATTTGAGCGGGACATATCCTAGACCTGATTGGTTAAAACATATTTGAGGGAAAATATATATATACAGCCTGGATGACGTTTTCATTTCATCTACTACAATGAAACCTAAACTGAGAAAGCTTCTGCTCATCGCCTTGCTAGAGGACAGGTGTGTCCAGCGGCACCCCAGATCATTCTGGGTCCACCCACTGCTACAGGGTAGAACGCAGCATGGAGAGTACCATCAGCTGGTCATGGAACTACGCTTGTTTGGGGTGGAGTTCCAGACCTACTTTCGGCTGGATCGGGGCCAGTTCGACCTGTTGCTCTGCAAGATCGGAGCTAAAATCGCACGGATGGAGACAAACTACCGCGCGCCCATCCGTCCAGCTGAACGGCTGGCCATTTGTCTTCGGTTAGTTGAGATTCTACATCTGCATTGCTTTCTCAATATAGCGTATACGGTGTATCTATAAGCACTTCATGACAACTGGGCAATTCTACATGAATGTCAACCAGTTCTTTTAAAATAGATGGATATAACAAAAGGGTTACATTCTGGGGAATTGTACAATTATGTTAATGTACACACATGAATGAGAATTACTGCTAACGTATTGATATTTACTTATTGCCCTTCAACTACATTGAGTCTTTGTTGTAAATTGGTGAATTCACACTCTGTATTGTCTTATTAATTTATTCTGGGTGATATAATATCTTAAAATAAATTGAGATAATTTATGCTGTTTAGCATACACATTTACCTTTTATCCTGACATGTATATACAAGTGCATTTTGCTACAAAATGTGCTCAATTGGACTACTGGCTCATAATATCCTATTCGCATCCAATACATCTTTTTTTTTTCCTTTGCAGATTTCTCGCAACTGGTGACTCCTACCGTACCATTGCATACAGCTACCGTGTTGGCCGGTCCACTGTGTCAAACATTGTGTCCACAGTGTCGAAAGCCATTTGGGATGGGCTAGTTCATGAATACATGCCTGTCCCCAAGGAGGAAGACTGGAGAGCAATTGCGGAAGAATTCCAGGAGAAGTGGAACTTTCGCTGTCTCGGATCAATAGATGGGAAGCATGTGGTGATCCAGGCTCCGCCATGTTCTGGGTCCCAATTTTTCAATTATAAAGGAACCTATTCTATTGTCCTCTTGGCAATTGTCGATGCAAACTATTGTTTCAGGGTCATTGATGTTGGGGCTTATGGCAGGGGAAGTGATGGAGGGACTCTCAGGGACTCAGCCTTTGGCCGAGCCCTCCGGGATGGTATTCTGGGGATCCCAGCCCCAGCCACACTCCCAGGTGCTGATCATTTGGGACCTGTCCCTTTTGTCTTTGTGGGAGACGAAGCCTTCCCTCTGAAGCCCAACCTCATGAGGCCCTATGCAGGACCCCAGGCACCAGGGAGTCCTCAGAGGATCTTCAATTACCGGCTTAGTCGGGCCAGGTTGGTGGTGGAGTGCGCATTCGGGACCCTCTCTGCCCGGTGGCGGATGTACCGACGGGTGCTTGCACTAAAGCCAGAGACTGTTGAGATCTGTGTGAAGGCTACCTGCATCCTCCACAACTTCCTCAGAACATGCCAGGGGACCCACAGGTCCCAGCTGTCGACACAGACAGAGATGAGTGTTCCAAGTGACAGTTTGAGAGAACTCACTCATGCTGGATCCAACAACTCCACCAGGGAGGCGAATAAAGTGAGGGAGACCCTGACGACCTACTTCTTTTCTCCAACTGGTGCAGTCCCATGGCAACACAAAGTGGTGTGACCAATCTATGACCATCCTCCTCCACAGTACCACACAAATTATTTGGGGAATACTGAACAACCATTTATTTGTACAAAATTAATTATAACTATTATTAACAGAATATCAATGTAATTTCAACAATAAACAAGCATTTCCAAAAAAGCACTATTGAGTGAGTTTATGTGATGTGGTTCTATGTGTGTGTGTGTGTGTGTGTGTGTGTGTGTGTGTGTTCTTGTTTATATGGTATAGGGGGACATTTGACCTGAAATCTCACCAGCACTATGAGGACATTTTGGTTTATGAGGACATTTTCAATGTCCCCATAAGTCGGGCACTGTAGAAGAACTTCCTTCATTGTTATTAACTATGTCCTGCTTTTTTAACTCATGTCCTAATATACCATAAAGTTGGTAGTGCAGCTTGATACGATTTTTTTTCATTGGCTCATGGGTTGTATGCATGTCTGATCACCGATTGGCTACTGCTTCTGTCAATAACGGGGACGATCGTTGATTCGCGGTTGCGTCTTTGAGTCACCGCATTCTGGCGGCAAACTATCAACTTTCTATGTCGCAAGCCTATAGCTAGTGAAAACCCCGCCAAGATATGCTGAAGCTTATTTTACCTCAGAAGACATCATCTGAAAGTAACCACGACGCGAAGAGGACTTTTCTAATGGTTATCTTGACTACTAAATAGGTAAGTCATTTTTCTATTCACACAATTGATCAAATGTATTATTTAGTTTACAATTTTATAGCTAAAATATATAAAATGTGCAGTTTAACACAAACGTGAACAGGGTAGAGTAATGACTGCTACAGTACTAGTAACTTGGTAATTATGTACTGTACTCCTGTTCTGTTGTTCAAGCAGGCTAATGGGTTAATACTACTGAGATTAAACTTGCGTTGATGTTATTATTGGAGTGTCTCGCAGTTTTATAGTCAGTCCTGAGTGTTTTTGTAGTCTGGCTAATATGAGTTTATTTATTTTTTGCCTGTGCTTAAAACATTTGTTAATGTCCTATTTCTGTCCGAAACGTGAGTTAATTGTTGTCGTCTGCTTGTTAGCGGTAAGTTAAGTAATTGTTTCAAGCTAACGTTAGCGAATGTAATGATGGACATTCAATGGGCTCTAAAGTGCCAGCAGTTTCTTCTCTCAAAATGATTTCGCTTTTAGTGTTGTTTAGAAACTGTATAAAAAGCCAATACATGGCCTTGTGTTTGGCCGTGTTTGAGAAATGACAAGTGTTCCTCTTGTCATGATCTGATAATTTGACTGATGTATCCCTCATTCACCCAAGTAGGTGAGTAATAGTAATATAATATGAATATAGTGTATTGTCAGGCGTTGTTGCTCAACTGCGGGGGTCCTGTGCGGTCTAATAGTAAGAACAAGGGGAACGAGTGGCAAGAACATTGATAGGTCTACCTGTTGTGGCTGAGTAGCCCCATACTAAAGCCACAATTGATATTGTGTCTTTCATCACTCATAGTTCACTATTACAGTTGGGTTAAAATAACCCTGTATGTTGGGTTGTGATGTAAACACAGCACATTTGGTCAGATGATTGACTTGGTATTTCATAAGTGAAGAAATATTTAGACTTTGTATTTCATAAGTGAATAAATATTTAGACGGTTAGTAACTGAATGTGGCTGCAGTTGTATTATATCTGTAGTTGTATTGGCTGCAAACATGAATTACTTGCATCTAAAATATAGGTTTAAAATGCAGTCTTTTGGTATATTTAATTGTGAACATGACAGCATTTATCACTGGAAAGTGTATATTTGTACAGTGATAATGTAGGCTAATAGAATAGTTGGTTTAGCAAAAAGCCTAAGAAATATTTTTCTATTTGTCGAGTATTGATGCAGCAAACACTGAATCACTTGCCAGATTTGTCAACGATGACCACATCAATCCGAACAGCAAAATGAAAAGGCTAACAGTTGGAGGGAAGCCCCATCTCTGTTTATTTGCAACGACCGACATAAAACCTGGAGAGGAAATTTCCTATGATTATGCTGACTCGGACTGGCCGTGGCGATATAAGGTAAATTCTAATGTTCTTTGAAGCATAATCTAAGATACAGTGGCTTGCAAACACAACTATTGGACATATACATTTTGTGTAACAACCTGGAATGAAAATGTAATTGTAATCTTTGCCATTAGATTTGCACTACATACAAATTATTCCTTTCAAAACAAGTTGAAAAAAAAGAACTGACAACTGTTTGTTGTATAAACAGACGGGTAAAAAATTTAAGGGAAACACTTCAAGAAATTAGTGGAGGAATATTACGAATTACGAAGCATCCATTTAGGTGTACTGTGTGATACAATTACCCGGTGCCCTAACTACAGAGACCGAGAACACTGAAGAGGTGCTTTTTTATTTCATTTAAATCATTGAATATACTGGAACTAGAGCTGTTTATATAATGTAAGACTTTGGATATTGTCAATGTTCTTGTAATCAACCATGCATGATGGTTGTGGTATATGCCCAATATACCAAAACTAAGAGAAGAAAGTATTTGATACACTGCTGATTGTGCAGGTTGTCCTGCTTACAAAGCATGTAGAGGTCTGTCATTTTTATCATAGGTACACTTCAACAAAAATCCAGAAAATCACATTGTATGATTTTTAATTAATTTATTTGCATTTTATTGCATGACATAAGTATTTGATAACCTACCAACCATTAAGAATTCCGTCTCTCAAAGGCATGTTAGTTTTTATTTAAGAAGCCCTCCTGTTCTCCACTCATTACCTGTATTTACTGCATCTATTTGAACTTGTTACCTGTATAAAAGACACCTGTTCACACACTCAATCAAACAGATTCCAACCTGTATGGAGGAGTGGGCCAAAATTCCTGCTGCAATGTGTGCAAACCTGCTCAAGAACTACAGAAACAAAGGTTTCTGTACCAAATATTAGGTTCTGCTTTTCTGATGTATCAAATACTTATGTCATGCAATAAAATGCAAATCTATTACTTAAATTATACAATGTGATTTTCTGGATTTTTGTTTTAGATTTCGTCACTCACACTTGAAGAAAAATGACAGACTTCTACATGGTTTGTAAGTGGGGAAAACCTGCAAAATCGTCAGTGTATCAAATACCTGTTCTCCCCAGTGTAATTGGAATAGAACAGTAATGTACTGTTTGTTAATGGCAATTCTCTTAATTTTTTTTCCCAGTGTCAGGATATTCTTGTACATTCTGTTGCATCCTCTTTGGACAAATGCAATGTCTGCAGTGGTGGCACAATGTCATCACTCAGGTGGTCTGGAATGCAATGTAAAGGTGTGTCTTTTCTTGCCCCAATCTTCATACTGTATGATAAAAACTGTCCACAACAAAAACAATTCTTAAACATCGAGACTGCTAGTACCAGTTGATTTTGGAGATGGGTTTGATATAATTATTTGTTTTTATAATCAAGCCAATATTTCAATTGGCTTCTGATTTATTTAAATGGAGAAACAAAGGTAGCCGGTTTCCAGACCTCAATGGGCACAGACTTTGTAAGAAACAAAGGACTGACATTCAGGAGGCAAAATGAAAAAGCGATCAATACACAAATGTAAAGATTATCATTCAGTACATAATTTGTTTAACATTTTATATGGTCAAATCAAAAAAGCAACTTTTGTGACAATAACGCATAGAAAACGTATGATTATATATCAGCATCTCAAAAGACAATGGGTTATGCACTTGCTTTGGAATCTGCTGTGTAGTGAATTAATGAGTGGCGATAGACCCTAATCTACATTTGGTTACAGTATAGCCTACATTTAAAATGTATTAAATTATGAGGGGGAAAAAATCGAAGTTGCTCGCAATACCCCATAATAAAAACAAAACAGGTTTAATTATTTTTTGCAAGTTTATAAGAAACTGAAATATGACAGGGCTTGACGATAATTCAATCAATACTGTTATAGTTTTTAAATAATTATATTATTGGGTTATATCGCCCACCCCTAATATGAAATGTACACTATTATTCACATCCCTTAATGAAAGAGGGGTGTGAGCCTAGGGTCTTTTTGGGTATGACGCTACAAGCTTGGCACACCTGTGTTTGGGGTGTTTCTCCTATTCTTCTCTGCTGATCCTCTTAAGCTCTGTCAGGTTGGATGCAAAACAATGCTGCATAGCCATTTTCAGGTCTCCAGAGATGTTCAATCGGGTTCAAGTCCAGGTTCTGGCTGGGCCACTCAAGGACATTCACTGACTTGTACCAAAGCCTCTCCTGCATCGTCTTGGCTGTGTGCTTAGGGTCATTGTCCTGTTGGATTGTCAACCTTCTCCACAGTCTAAGATTCTGTTCACTCTGGAACAGGTTTTCATCCAGGATATCTCTGTACTTCTCTTCCTTTATCTTTCCCTCAATCCTGGCTAGTCTCCCAGTCCCTGCTGCTGAGAAACATCCCCATAACCTGTTGCTGCTCCAACCTTGTTTCACTGTAGGGATGCATTGGCCAGATGTGCGGTGCCTGGTTTCCTGTTGTCTGCAACATTGAAGGTCTCGAAGAACAGTGGTATCCATCATTCTAAAATGTTTCCATTTTAGAAAAATTTAACTCCTTTGGGCTTAATGTCAAGCGTCATGTCTGCAGACAACCAGGCACTGGTCATATGGCCAATGCATCCCTATGGTGAAGCAAGGTGTTTTTCAGCAGTAGGGACAGAGTGACTAGTCAGGTTTAAGGGAAAGATGAACAGAGAAAGGTACAGAGAGATCCTGGATGAAAACTTGCTCCAGAACGCTCAGGATCTCAGACTCAGGTGAAGGTTGACCTTCCCACAAGACAACCGCCCTAAGCACATAGCCAAGACAACACAAGTGGCTATGGGACCGGTCTGTGAATGTACTTGAGTGGCCCAGCCATAGGCCGGACTTGAACCCCATCAAACATCTATAGAGAGAACTGAAAATGGCTGTGCAGTGACATTCCCCATGCAACCTGACAGGGGTTATGAGTATCTACAGAGAAGAGTGAGTGAAACCCCAAAAATACAGATATGCCAGGCTTGTAGGGTCACACACAAGAAAACTTGAGGCAGTAATTGCTATGAAAGTAATTTTTTTTAACACATTTTTTAGAATAGGGGTCTGAATACTTTTAAAATACTTTTCTACAATAACCTTTAATTGCTTAGCATTTGTTTGCATTCATTTTAAAATGTAATGTTATGAGTAGTCTTTTTAACGTGTGCTATAAATGTAGATATTTGTTTTAAAATTAGTAATTAAACTTTTTACCAAAAAAGTAGCTCATGCACTTGCACATTACAGACCAAATGGTGGCACATCCATGTTCAAGGTGTGGCCTACGTTTTAATTTAATTGTTTTTATGTCAACCTTGTTTTTGTTGATCCATTTTAATTGTTAAGTTGTCTTTTGTTTTTGCAAATGGGTATCATAATTATTCACCTATTTGTTTGCTGAAATTGTACTTGTCAAATGTGGCAATATTCTTAATATTTATATAATATTCATGCTTAAAAACCAACAAATGAGTTACAAACTTGTGACTGAAAGAGTTGGCCATAATTCCTGTGATTTGAGACCAATAAACAACTACAGGATGCATTGGTTGTAGTCTTTATACACTGCTTTGCAAAAGTATCCATATCCCTCAAGTTTGAAGTGATACCATCCCTAATAGGCTGTAAGCAGATAGAATATTAGCGGCATTAGATGTGCAGAGCAGTTCTGTTTTGCAGAAGGAAATATTCACTACAGGTGGATCAGTTTCTGAACACTGCACGCACGCTGCGCAGTGCGCGCGCACTGCACACTGAGCGCACACTGCACACTGAGTGCACACTGCACGCACGTTGCGCACTGCGCGCACACTGCACACTGCACGCACGTTGCGCACTGCGCGCACACTGCACACTGCACGTACACTGCACTGTAATTTTAATTCATTAACTTATTGCGGTCAAATCGTTTGAGATTTCAAAATTCCAAATGCAAATCCGTTCAGCGGTTTCCGAGGAGATGTTTTTCACAAAAGTTAGAATGGAGGCCATATTGTTTGAGATATCAACTTTTCTTAGTAATCAATCTGTTCAGCGGTTTTGGAGATGTCGTTTAAGTGTGTTTTTATTAACGGCAAAATTGTGAGAAACATCTGTGATGTTTAAAGCGCCCCCAAGAGGTATTTCTGTATGGGACTTTTTCTGTCCATTCCTGACAGACACGTTTACGAGTGTTTCGTTTCATAGCTGTTTGATGTTCCATTTGGGATTAATGGACTTCTAAAATCATAGACCCGCCCAGCTCAATTTCATTCGCTGATTTCGGCCATACTATTTGAGATATCAACTTTCCTTATATAACTTTTAAAGATAATGGTTCAAAGACCCTTCACACCAAACTGCATGCAAATCCGTTCAGCGGTTTGGGAGGAGATGTCGTTAATTAGTTTTTCACCAAATTCAAAATTAAGGAAATTCCAAGGGGCGAATTTGAAAGACCCCAGAGACTTTGGTCAACATGAGAAGTAGCAGGTATGGAACTTGGCTGCATGAGTCTACGACATTCGGTTAATGAGATATGCATGCTCAAACCTTCAACATTTGACTAATTGCTACAGCGCCACCATGGGGTGTATAGGTATAGTAATGGCCAAGGCCCTTCGGGTCTCTCATGGCAACAAGTATGCAAAGTTTCATGCAAATTGTGCCACATATGGCCAAGTTACGGGCTATCTAACAAATAGTTGCCTAATCTTCAAAAACATATCCTGTCTGAGTTTTTCAGTGCAACTCTTCTCGGCTGTGTTGTTCGGTGCATTTGACAAATAAACCTTGAGCCTTGAACTATAGGTAGTTCTGGTTAGAGACAGTTTGCTCTGTTCATTGAGTAGTACACAGCTTTGTACAAGATCTTCAGTTGTTCTTGCATGAAATAGCCTTCATTTCTTAAATCAAGGAAAGACTGACAAGTTTCAGATGTTGCACACACACACACACAATGTGTCCTCATCGAAACCAGCAACGGTTTTGACTGCCTCAACAACTTCATAAAAAATGTGTTGGCAGAACAAGACTATTTTTGTGTACATGGAATTCAGTGATAAGTTTACTATGGGTTTATAAGCCATTACTTTTGATTTGACTGTGACGACTACGACCTCTGCTGGTTCACCTCCCCCTGCAGCGGGCGGGCCCCGGCGGTCGACGTCACCGGCTTTCTGACACCACCGTCTCATCATGCATTTCACCTGTGTCTCGTTTAGTGCACCTGTTCATCATCACTGTTTCCCCCGGTATATATGTTCCCTCTGCTCCCCCTGTCTTTGTGTGTGATTGTGCTCTGCCACTGTGTTTATGTATGCGTCTATGTAAGACGCTCGTGCTGTATATTTTGTTCCAGTTCTATATAAAAACCTTCATCCGCCGCGCCTTCTCCGGTTCCTCCTTGCTTCCTCAACCTCCGCCGTGACAGAATCACACACCTATCAAGAAAAGCAGCAAGGATATGGAGCCCGAAGGAGCTACAGGCGAGGTCGGTGTTGCGGAGGCGGTCAAGGTGCATTCAACAATGCTGGCCAGCCTAGGCGCCGCGATGGACAATGTTCTGAAAGCGGTGCAGCGCCTAGAGCTGAGCCAGCAGCACCCCGCAACACCGGCCGTCTCTCCGCCGGCCCCAGCCTCGCCACCAGCCATGGGGCCGTTGCATCTCCCTTTGCCTAGGGATTACAACGGGGCGGCGGACCGCTGCCAGGGATTCCTATTGCAACTGGACATCGCGCTCCAGGCGATGCACCCTGCGCCGACCGAGGCACAGAAGATCACCTCGCTCGTCTCCTGCCTTTCCGGAAAAGCCCTGAAGTGGGCCACCGCCGTCTGGAACACCGAGCAGCCCACCCAGGGCAGCTACGCCGAGTTCACCCGCCGCTTCCGAGCCGTGTTTGACCACCCGCACGAAGGAAGAGAGGCGGGTGAACGGCTGTTCCACCTTCGGCAGGGGACGAGGTCGGCGCAGGAGTTCGCACTGGAGTTCCGGACCCTGGCAGCGGGATCGGGGTGGAACGAACGGGCTCTGATCGACCACTACCGCTGTAGCCTTCGCGAGGACGTCCGGAGGGAGCTGGCTTGTCGAGACGTGTCCCTCTCCCTCGATCAGCTGGTTGACATGTCCATCCGTCTCGACAACCTGCTGGCTGCCCGAGGACGTCCCGGAAGAGGCCCGTCCGTTCCACCCTACCAACCATACCAACCCGACACCGCCGTCCCCATGGAATTGGGAGCGGCTGCACTGCCGGGCAGACGTCGGGGAGGACAGGTGCGGAGTGCCTCCAGGAAGCAACGAGGCCGTCTTACTGCACCACACCGCACCTCCCTCCCTGAATCAAGAGGCGACAGGCAGGGCACTTCCGCATCACCCCAGGTAGCACATGCACATTCGCCACTAACCTCTTCCCTCTCTATGTGCACTGTCCCTGTTAGGTTCCCCGGATTTTCGCTGCTTGCCCGGTGTAAGGCGCTGGTAGACTCAGGCGCAGCCGGGAATTTCATGGATAGGTCCTTTGCCCTACGGTCACACATACCCCTCCAGGCCCTCGACACCCCCCTGCCCGTGAGAGCTCTAGACAGCCGGCCGCTAGGGTCAGGGCTGGTCACTAGTTGCACTGTTCCCCTCCTCCTGGTCACCGACAACCGACACAGTGAAACCATTTCATTTCACGTGATCGACTCACCCACGTTCCCCGTCGTTTTAGGTTTCCCCTGGTTGTCCCTACATGACCCTGTCATCTCTTGGTCTAGTCGACGTCTGTCGGGGTGGTCGCGGAAGTGTCAGGGTAGGTGTTTGGGTGTTTCCGTTGGCTCGACCTCGGTGGAGAGTCCAGACAGTGCGCCTGCCGTGCCCATTCCCCCCGAATACAGGGACTTGGCTACGGTTTTCTCCAAGGCCAAGGCTGCTGTGTTGCCACCACACCGGCTGGGGGATTGTGCGATAGACCTCATTGATGGAGCCGCACTCCCGAAGGGTCACGTGTATCCACTGTCCCGCACCGAAACGGAGACTATGAACGCCTACGTTGCGGAAGCGTTGGAACAGGGATACATTAGGCCCTCCAAGTCACAGGTCTCCTCGAGTTTCTTTTTTGTGAAAAAGAAGGACGGTGGTTTGCGCCCGTGCATCGATTACCGGGCGCTGAACAAGATCACCATTCCGTTCCGCTACCCTCTCCCTTTGATCTCTGCGGAGGTGGAGAGGATGCACGGGGCCCGCTTTTTCACTAAATTAGACCTCAGGAGTGCCTATAACCTGGTGCGTATCCGGGAAGGAGACGAGTGGAAAACTGCTTTTAGTACCACGTCTGGCCATTACGAGTATTTAGTGATGCCGTACGGGTTGATGAATGCTCCTTCCGTCTTCCAGTCCTTCGTAAACGACGTATTCCGGGACTTGTTGTGCGAAGGAGTGGTAGTGTATATTGATGACATCCTGATATTCACTGCCACCCGCGCTAAACATGTCTCGTTAGTGCGCAGAGTGCTGGCTCGACTGCTGGAGCATGACCTGTACGTGAAAGCCGAGAAGTGTCTGTTTTTCCAGTCGTCTGTGTCCTTCCTGGGATATCACTTTTCCAGCGCAGGTGTGGCTATGGAGGAGCCTCACATTGATGCCGTGCGTAATTGGCCGACCCCAACCACGGTTAAGGACGTGCAACGTTTCTTAGGCTTCTCTAACTATTACAGGAGGTTTATCCGGGGCTTTAGCCAGGTCGCGGCTCCGATCACCTCCCTTCTGAAGGGGGGGGCGACCCGGTTGCGGTGGACCGTGGACGCGGAGCGGGCGTTTGTGGAACTGAAACACCGTTTCACCACCGCTCCGGTCCTGGCCCATCCCGACCCGTCGCTCCAGTTCATTGTGGAGGTGGACGCGTCCGATTGTGGGCTCGGTGCCATCCTCTCCCAACGGACGGGGTGTCGTAACACGCTCCGTCCCTGTGCCTTCTTCTCCCAGAAGCTCAGTGCGGCGGAGCGGAACTACGACATAGGTGATCGTGAGCTGCTGGCCGTGGTTCGAGCTCTGTCGGCGTGGAGGCACTGGTTAGAGGGGGCTAAACACCCTTTCCTCGTCTGGACTGACCACCGGAACCTGGAGTACATGCGGGCAGCGAGGAGGCTGACCCCTCGCCAGGCAAGGTGGGCTATGTTCTTCACCCGGTTTGTGTTTACTCTCACCTACAGGCCGGGGAGTAAGAACGTCGGGGCTGACGCGCTGTCCCGCCAGCATGACACGGAGGAGAGGCCGGTGGATGATGCTCCCGTGCTCCCGGAGTCATGCATCGTGGCACCGGTGGTATGGGAACTGGACGCGGACATCGCCCGAGCGCAGCGCGACGAGCCCTCTCCGCCCACATGCCCTGAGGGCCGTACGTATGTGCCGGCGTCTGTCCGCGACCGCCTCATCTACTGGGCGCATACATCTCCCTCCTCCGGTCATCCTGGCATCGGGCCAACAGTGCGCGCCCTGGCCGGTAAGTACTGGTGGCCCACTTTAGCCAAGGACGTGAGGGTATACGTCTCTTCCTGCTCGGTGTGCGCCCAGAGTAAGGCACCCCGGCACCTACCTGTGGGCAAGTTGCACCCCTTGCCCATTCCACAACGACCATGGTCCCACCTTTCTGTTGATTTTTTGACTGATCTCCCCCCTTCCCAGGGCCATACCACCATCCTGGTCGTTGTGGATCGGTTCTCGAAGTCCTGCCGCCTCTTGCCTCTGCCCGGCCTTCCTACTGCCCTACAGACCGCGGAGGCCCTGTTTACACACGTCTTCCGGCACTATGGGGTGCCCGAGGACATCGTGTCTGACCGGGGTCCCCAATTCACGTCTAGGGTGTGGAAAGCCTTTATGCAGCACCTGGGGATCTCGGTCAGCCTGACCTCGGGCTACCATCCCCAGTCCAACGGGCAGGTGGAACGGGTAAACCAAGAAGTGGGTAGGTTCCTCCGGTCCTACTGCCAGGACCGGCCGGGGGAGTGGGCAGAGTTTCTGCCGTGGGCAGAATACGCACTGAATTCTCTGCACCACTCCTCCACGGGCGTGACACCGTTCCAGTGCGTCCTGGGCTACCAGCCGGTCCTGGCGCCGTGGACGCCGAGCCAGACCGGTACCCCTGCGGTGGACGACTGGTTCCGGCGGGCAGCGGGCACATGGGAGGCAGTACAATCCCGCCTCCGGCTCGCTGTCCGCCGTCAAAAGACCAATGCAGACCGCCACCGCGGGGAGGCCCCGGTGTATCGGCCGGGCGACCGGGTCTGGCTCTCGTCCAGGGACCTGCCCCTCCGCCTGCCCTGCCGGAAGCTGGCCCCGCGGTTTGTGGGGCCTTTTAAAGTCCTGAGGAGAGTCAACGAGGTAACATATCGGTTACGCCTTCCCCCCGACTACCGTATTAACCCCTCGTTTCATGTGTCTCTCCTCAGGCCGGTGGTGGATGGTCCCCTCCAGGGGTGTGAGGTGCGGGAGGTTCCCCCTCCCCCTCTGGACATCGAGGGGGCCCCGGCGTACTCGGTCCGCTCCATCATCGACTCGAGGCGCCGGGCGGGGGGCCTCCAATACCTCGTGGAGTGGGAGGGGTACGGCCCGGAGGAGCGGAGCTGGGTTCCGGTGAAGGACGTCCTGGCTCCCGTCCTTGTCCGCGAATTCCACCAGCGTCGGCCGGATCGCCCTGCTCCGCGCCCCCCGGGTCGGCCCCGAGGCCGGTGCCGTCGCGCGGCTGGGGCCGCGCGTCAGGGGGGGGGTACTGTGACGACTACGACCTCTGCTGGTTCACCTCCCCCTGCAGCGGGCGGGCCCCGGCGGTCGACGTCACCGGCTTTCTGACACCACCGTCTCATCATGCATTTCACCTGTGTCTCGTTTAGTGCACCTGTTCATCATCACTGTTTCCCCCGGTATATATGTTCCCTCTGCTCCCCCTGTCTTTGTGTGTGATTGTGCTCTGCCACTGTGTTTATGTATGCGTCTATGTAAGACGCTCGTGCTGTATATTTTGTTCCAGTTCTATATAAAAACCTTCATCCGCCGCGCCTTCTCCGGTTCCTCCTTGCTTCCTCAACCTCCGCCGTGACATTGACTAAAATTACTAAAGTGACTAATACATGAGGGCATTTGTTGACTAATGTCTCACTTTTTTCATAATTTTGGCAATTACTAAACTAAATTATTATTCCTATGATGATAATGTGACAAATGTCCATATATTTTAGGGACTAAGACTGGACTAAATAAAAAAAAAAGGGGGTGCTACAATTTACACAGTTTCAGCTATGGATTTGGACTGTAATCTGACATCTGTTTAGTAGATTTTCAGTTAAATTAGAAAATTCAGTTTAATTTTGAGGTATAAGAGAAGATATTTAGTGTGAATAGATCACTGCATTTACTGCATTCAGTTACAGATTTGGATCCAAACACAAATCTGACATCTGTTTTGTAAAAGGTTATCAATGTTACATGGTGTCTTTTAATGCATTCATCTTTTGCTGTCAGCATATTCATGAAATATTACCAAATTATATGGGTTTCAGAAGGTATGATGAACAATCTTTGTGGTCTAAGATAATGGAAACAATGAAATTGAAAAATTCTGCAGTTCATATATCAAGTCTAAACTTGATATGTTGTCTGTTAATATTTTTATTGGGAATTACTCCCTTTCATTGCATTTCATTGCATTTGGATACTTCATATGAGTTTACAAAGTAATTATTAATATTTTGGAATAGAATATTTTTTGTGTGTATTGATCACTATCATAGCATTCTGCTACAGCTTTGAACATCCTATTCTAATAGAACTTCAGAAGCATTTATTAAGATGTAAGTACCAATCTTTGGGATCTAAGTCTGCAATTTAACTATCTACTCTAACCCTTATGTGTCTTCTGTTTAAGAGAAGGTTTTTAGTGTGAATTGATCACTTGCATTGCGTTAAGCTACAGCTTTCAGCATCCTATTGAAATATTAAATGTCAATTTAAAATGTGTAAATTAAAATGTTTAGGGTCTAAGATAAAAGTGGAATAGTAAGGTCTGAAAATAAATATCTACGTTTACCCCAATCTTTTGTATGTGACTTTGTGATCATGTTCATTGCTTTCTGCTACATCTTTCAGCATTCTATTGAAAAATAAAACGTCATGAGTTTATAAAGATGTAAGTAACAATCTTTGGCGTCTAATATACTCTAACCCTAATCTGTCTTCTTTTTAATAGAATAATTTTAGTGCAAAAGATCACTTTCATTGGAGGTGGCTACAGATTTTGACCCAAACACTAATGTGACATCTGCTTTGTAGAAGATTTTCGATGTTAAATGGTCTCTTTCAATGCATTTGGCTATTGTTTTCAGCAAATTCAGATTTTATTCAATATTACCAATTATATGTTTTGAAGAAGCAATCTTTGTGGTCTAAGATAATGGGAACAAAAAACTGAAAAGTCTGTAATTTAAATATCAACTCTAACCCTAATCTGTTGTCTGTTAAAGAAGATTTTAAGTACGAATTGATCATTTCCATTCCATTTGAGTACAGATTTCAGCATCCTATTGAAATGTTAAATATCAATTTAGTTTACAATTTGGTGATTAAAACATTATAAGTTATTGGATGTTAAGAAAAAAAAAATTGTCGGAGTTTAAATATTAGATAAGATTCAACATTATTGTCATTGAACACTTACCAGTACAGTACTACAAAATGCAGTTAGCATCTAATCAGAAGTTCAAATAGAAGAGGGCAGAACATTTACAAGACATTGAGTAAAACCTTAGGGATTTAATTCAACTAAATGACCACTAATGTTGATGTGCATTCCTTGTACTGGTGATCATGTATGTTTGTGTGAGACAATGTCTAGCTAAACCCATAGTGTCCTCTTTGTTCAGGGTCCAGTCACATCTGTGTGTGAACCAACGTCCAGCTAAACCCATAGTGTCCTCTTTGTTCAGGGTCCTGTCATGTATGTGTGTGTGTGTTTGAAATAACGTCCAAGCTAAACCCATAGTGTCCTCTTTGTTCAGGGTCCTGTCATGTCTCTGTGTGTGTGAGACAACGTCTAGCTAAACCCATAGTGTCCTCTTTGTTCAGGGTCCAGTCACATCTGTGTGTGAACCAACGTCCAGCTAAACCCATAGTGTCCTCTTTGTTCAGGGTCCTGTCATAAATGTGTGTGTGTGTGTTTGAAACAACGTCCAAGCTAAACCCATAGTGTCCTCTTTGTTCAGGGTCCTGTCATGTCTGTGTGTTTGTGTGTGTGAACCAACGTCCAGCTAGACCCATAGTGTCCTCTTTGTTCAGGGTCCTTTCATGTCTGTGTGTGAACCAACGTCCAGCTAAACCCATAGTGTCCTCTTTGTTCAGGGTCCTGTCACGTCTGTGTGTGTGTGAACCAACGTCCAGCTAAACCCATAGTGTCCTCTTTGTTCAGGGTCCTGTCACGTCTGTGTTTGTGTGAGACAACGTCCAGCTAAACCCATAGTGTCCTCTTTGTTCAGGGTCCTGTCACGTCTGTGTTTGTGTGTAAGGCAATGTCCAGCCAAACCAGGAAGGTCCCATTAAACCATATTTCTGCTTGTCCCGCCCTGTCCCCATAAGCCTGTGAAATGTCAGGTTGTCACTTTAACATAAACACATTTTTTTAATGAAAATTTGAAGTGAGATTGTTGTTACGACGATCAAAAACTGTTGTTTGATGTTTCTCTTTAGTCTTTAGGACCATCAGAATCAATAGTCCCCTTAAACCACCAAAGCACCTATTTTTGAAAAATGTCCTGCTAAACCATATAAACCAGTATGTGTGTGTGTGTGTGTGTGTGTGTATGTGTTTGTGTGTGTGTGTGTGTGTGTGTGTGTGATGCAGGGCTGGAACAGTTGCACCATGTAGAAGGAAATCCTGGTACGTCATATTTTCATATAATCTCTGCAATTACAAAAAATAAAAATTAGATTGCACTAGAAAACATATACACAGAATAATATTCTGTAGTTGTAGTATTAAAAAATACAGCTCTGGAAAGAATTCAGAGACTGCTTTTCTTGCTCTTTTCCTAACAAAAAACGTGAAGTGGTCTCTTAATATTTTCACAGGGCTGTATTTCTGATATTGTGTGTCAACATATAACTTACAATTCAATTCTGCATCATAAAGCAGCTGGAGAATTTGCATTTTTACATAAGCCTTCTTCTAATAATAATAATAATAATACATGGGATTTATATAGCGCTTTTCAATGACCCAAAGACGCTTTACAAAAACAAGCAAAACAAAGAACACTGAGAAATAAAATATACAACAACAAAGGGGCTATGGGAAGGCTTGTTTAAACAGAAATGGCTTAAGGCGGAGTCGGAAGGTGTTAAGAGAGTCAGAGTCAAGGATGGATTGTGGCAGTGAGTTCCAGAGCCGGGGAGCAACCCTGGAAAATGCCCTATCACCAAAGCTCCGTAGCTTGGATCTGGGGATGATGAGGTGGCCTGCTGTACAAGAGCGGAGTGAGCGTGAAGGTTGATAGTGTTGAAGAAGGTCCGAGAGGTAGGGGGGAGCAAGTTTGTGGAGGGCTTTGTAAGTCAGGAGGAGTATTTTGTATTCAATGCGCTGTTTGACAGGGAGCCAGTGAAGCTCACAGAGGATGGGGTGATGTGCTGCCAGGACTTTGAATGAGTTAGAAGCCTCGCAGCAGAGTTTTGAACCATTTGGAGCTTATGGAGGTATGAGGAGTTGATGCCGGACAAGAGGGAGTTACAATAGTCAAGACGGGAGGAGATGAATGCATGAATCAGAGTTTCAGCTGCAGGTGGGGGGAGGGAGGATTTGAGTTTTGCAATGTTACGAAGATGAAAGAAAGATGATTTGACAGTATGTTTAATGTGTTGCTCGAAACAGAGGGTGGAGTCAAGGATGACCCCAAGGTTGCGAGCACAGGGGGAAGGAGAAACTACAGTGTTGTCAATGGTGAGAGAGAATGTGCCAGTTTTACTAAGGGTGGATTTGGTGCCAATGAGAAGAAGTTCTGTTTTTTCACTGTTGAGTTTGAGGAAGTTGTGATGCATCCATTTTTTTATTTCAGAGAGACATGATTCAATATGGGCCAGAGGTGGGTTGGTGAGAGATTTGGTGCTGAGATAAATCTGTGTGTCATCAGCGTAGCAGTGGAAATTAAGGTTGAAGTGGTGGAGGATCTGACCAAGGGGGAGGATGTAAATAATGAAGAGTAAGGGACCCAGAACAGAGCCCTGGGGGACCCCCTGCGTGACTGTAGATATTTCAGATTTTTGGTGACTGAGGGAGATGTAATGGGTTCGATTTGTGAGGTAGGTTTGCAGCCAGGAGAGTGCGGTTCCCTCAACACCCAGACCCCTTCTTCTGTGTTGGTAGTCTTTTTAGTGAGGGCACAATGGTTTTAGCAAAAAGCTCATCCTCATCATCGGGTCTTGGTGGAATGGTTGCTTCTACCTCAATGGCAGTCAGAAGGTGCTGCTGAAATGGCTTCATGTTGGATGTGGCTTGTCCTGTCCGATGCCTCCGTGTATGGGGTCTGGGTCTGGTAGCTTGTGAAGAGCTTGTGGCTGAAGATGAGTCTTCATCAGACATGGGTTCCTCATGGACAGTAACATTTTCTAGCTCAATGTTCTCTTCTCTAATCTCATCTTCCGCTCTTCTGCTCTCCTCTCTCCTCCCCTTCTCTCTCTTGTCCCCCCCTCTCCTCCCTTTCTCTTTCTTGTCCTCCTTTCTGCATCCCTCTCCTATCCACTCCATGCACCTGGCTGTCCCCGGCAGTCATGTTTCCACTTGTGGGACGTGACTTAATGAAAGGGTCGAGGAATGACAAAATTGTCAAGAAACGCCAAGGACGGTGGCTGCTGGCTGCAGCCCCACTCCTCTTTTTCTCCTTCTCTGCTCTTTTCTCTTTTATGTATCTGTCCCTGAGGTTTCTCCATTTCTTCCTACAGTCGTCTTCTAATAGTGAAAAAAAAATATTTATCTTATGCACTTTAAATGTGTTGATTACTCATACTTTCTCTAGCTCTCTACCACACCTAGCAGGTTATTAGCCTATACAACGTTACGTGACAAACAAGAGCTGCTGTTGCTAGCATGATGAGCTAGCTATAACAAATTAAGAATTTCACAACTCTACAAACCTGGCATCTTTGCTTGCATGGCTACACTTTTCCACGCAGCATTTTTAACATTTAGGTCTTGGTAAACGTCCGAGGTAGTGTCATACAAACAAGGGTGTCTAGACACTAGCAAAATGAGGCTCTCCTCCATCTTTGCAATACTGGTTATGAAGATGCAGAAGATTGATTGCGTTTTTTGCGTAGATTGATTGCGATGTTTACGTTAAATTACCGTACGGTAATTTCATGCCGTGTCTGGTGTGAACGAGGCTTAACTGTGTTAAGTAATTTTCAAAACACAGCACCCTTGTCAATAGCTTAAAGTTTAGGTTTTGATGCTTTTTATGGCCTGGGGAGCATATTGATGCATTTTGAGTGACCACCATGTACCCATCCTCTGATGGCTACATCCAACAGGATGATGCACCATGTCACAAAGCTCGAATCATTTCAAATTGGTTTCTTGAACATGACAATGAGTTCACTGTACTGAAATGGCCCCCACAGTCACCAGATCTCAACACAATAGAGCATCTTTGGGATGTGGTGGAACGGGAGCTTCGTGCCCTGGATGTGCATCCCACAAATCTCCATCAACTATCCTATCAATATGGGCCAACATTTCTAAAGAATGCTTTCAGCACCTTGTTGAATCAATGCCAAGTAGAATTGAGTGTATAAGTGTGCACACCAGTAAACTAATACTTTCTTGAAGCCCCTTTAGATTTTTTACAACACTCATTCTTTTTGGGCAGAAGTCTATTAGTATGGCACATCTTGACGTGGCAATATCTGCCCACTCTTCTTTACAAAAGCTCTCCAAATCTGTCAGATTGTGAGGACATCTCCTGTGCACAGCCCTCTTCAGATCAGCCCACGGATGTTCAGTTGGATTCAGGTCTGGGCTCTGGCTAGGCCATTCCAAAACATAAATTTCCTTCTGGTGAAGCCATGCTTTTGTTGATTTTGATGTGTGCTTTGGGTTGTTGTCGTGCCGAAAAGTGAACTTCATCTTCAGCTTTCTAACGGACGCCTGAAGGTTTTGTGCCAAAATTGCCTGGTATTTGTAACTGTTCATAATTTCCTCCACCCTGACTAAGGCCCCGGTTCCAGCTGAAGGAAAATAGCCCCAAAGCATGATGCTGCCACCACCATGCTTCACTTGGGTATGGTGTTCTTTGGGTGATGTGCAGTGTTGTTTTTGCGCCAAACATACCTTTTGGAATTATGGCCAAAAAGTTCAACCTTGGTTTCATCAGACCATAACACGTTTTTGCAAACTTCAGCCAGGCTTGGATGGTTTTCTTTGTAAGAAAAGGCTTCCGTCTTGCCACCCTACCCCATAGCCCATTCATATGAAGAATATGGGAGATTGTTGTCGCATGTAGCACACAGCCAGTACTAGCCAGACATTCCTGCAGTTCCTTTACTGTTGCTGTAGGCCTCTTGGAAGCCTGCCTGACCAGGTTTCTTCTTGTCTTTTCATCAATTTTGGAGGGACGTCCAGTTCTTGGCTTCACTGTGTTCCATGGTATATCTAATGCTTTGGAAATTATTTTGGACCTTTCTCCTGACTGATATCTTTCAACAATGACATCCCTCTGATGATTTGGAAGCCCCCTGTGGACCATGGCTTTTGATCTGAGATGTAAGTAAGAAAATGTCAGGAAAATCCTACTAGAACAGCTGAACTTTATTTGTGATTAACCTGAACCATACTGGCGTCCCGTCTACGGGACGGTTCAGACTCATTTGCGGCATGTGGTAAAAACTGCGACGATTCGTAAAAATTTTTTTTTGGCATAGGCATGTCTTATATCGCCAGAAAGCTTGGAATCTCGTAAAACTAATTATAATATTCAATTTAAAAAAGCTATTACGACGACCAAACACGGTGCAATTGTTTCAGGACAGTCAACAAGAACAAAATACTTTACTGTAGGCACTCGGTTTCATTTTTCATGTAACACGGAAAATATTGTACTTACATTACTGAACCTCCGCAGATTTCTTATCCCTCTGTTCCCAGAGAGGACGGGAAGCATATTTTTGCTTGGTAAAATCCGTTTTAATTTTCATAGTATCCATGCGTCACAGAATGAAAAATGACTCGATCAACATGCAACCAAACTATTCATGCTATCCAGACCGTAACACAAGTATTTTCCCCGTGACATTTGGTATGTCTGTAATGATTAGACACTCAGGAAGATAACTAGCCTTATTCCGAGATTCTACACAGCGAATTGGCTGCGCAATACCTCAGTAAACCCTAGTAGCGCGCCTCACGTTACGCACCAATAAGATGGACCAAGACAAACTTAAAGGACAATATCTTCCTCCAATGACGACCAATTAATTTGAAACATAGCTAGCTAGATAGCCAATGAGCTGGCCTTTCTTGTGATGTGGGAATGTGCACTGTGGGAAGAATGGGCTGAAATCTAGAGGTGTGCTCAACCGGACATCCCTGCATCATTTCGAATTGAGAGAGCATCAGAGCACGCTAGTATTTTCGTTACGCACATTGTTGCTAGTACTTAGTAGTTACTTCTTCTTGTTATTTCGATAATTTTAAACATTTCGAATTTGAACATGGCTCCTAAAAGTGGGAAAGCAAAATCCAAGACCAAGTACACAAACTTGGAGGAGATTTTTGAGGAGATTCAGCGAGAGAGTGACCGAGAGCTAGACAAGGACTCTCTTAGTGAATAAAGTTTTGATTCTGGCGAGGAAGAATTGTTCTTGGAAGGAAAGGATCCCGTTTTAGATTGGTGAGTAAAATAAATTATTGTTCTTTATATGTATGTTCATATGTATGTGTGTACGTGTATATGCTTGTGTACACCTGAAAAATATTTTTATTTGGGTAGTAAGTGTAGTAATATGTATATATTACAAATATACAATTACAGTACAAATAAACACATACACAAATATATATTTCAGCTAAACTTTCATATAAAAAGTTATATAAATACAGATTGAAAGAACTGTTCTTTGTCCTGTGCTATATGTGAGCGTCTTGTTTTGTCTGGGGTTTTTTCCGTCCTGTTTTGGGCCCAGTTGTAAAAGAGATCTTAGTCTCAGTCTGCATGCCTTGTTGAAATAAAGTTTAAATTAGAATATATATATAGTTGAATTATAACACTTCCCCGAGTTGGTTTGTTGGAAAGGAGAATAAAACACAGGGAGTCAGGGCAATTACCGTAGTTATACGTCCATTTATTACAGAAGCTTCTGGAGACACGTGTCGCCGCACAATGTCTAAGGATCAACATTCAAAACATCATCTTTATACTTCTACTACGCCCAAAAGATAGAGTCGTTAAATTCACAGAACAAGTATGCTATTGGTCCAGTTCCAATTCTATTCCTTATAAGGATAAACGCAAACATCTTCTTGTCTCCTCCTGGTATCTGTCTGGCCTGTCAGACTATGTGTGTGTGTGTCTCTAACCTGTGTCCTGTTTCTCACAAAACAGACATACTAAATCTTTCTCTCCCCGGCAACTGCTTAAACAGGGTTTCCTATTCTCCTACTTGCTCCTTCAGTTTCGGTTCATATTACAGACATTTAATATTTTGTTTCATTGGTTACAACAGCTTATAACAGTTCACTAACTTATATAATCACTACATCTACAATTCCCCCTTTTGATCTCTCCCCAGAGAGATCACCCCTATTCGCCAAGCTCCAGTTCTCCCGGGTCATGCTGCTCCAGTAGAGGCATCAGCATCCCTGATGGCGATCCTGGAGCCTTCTCAATGGCTGTAGAAATCACTCTCATGGCAAGCCCTCTTATGCATGGGATACAACAACACCCACAAGTAACCATTATAGCACCAAATGTAGAAAGCGATAAAAGAACAGACATTATCAAACCTTTCCACTGGCTGAACATCGAGGTCAGCCATTCCTCCAGCGGATTATCTATCCCAGAATGCTCGTATGCGACCCCTTGACATAGTCCAATTCAATCCCCCAATTTTCCTCAAACAGGTGTCCTCAGGTGGGGTCGCTGACCTCTTCGCTGGGGGAATGAAGACCCGATGCCAACCTGGGAAACCTGTAACAACACACAACACACATATCATTATTCTACCAATTCCCATATACTACTTCATTCTACTATCATCTCCCCAGACCTTTCTCTGTAACCCTGTCATCTTGGTACGAGTGGTATGAGCCACTCGGTGTCCTATACCCCCTTTTGTTACAGTATTCTTCAGTTCTTTCCCCTAAGAGTCTATTCCCCTGGCGCCGTCCTCTGTCTCCTTCACTCGATCGTGGTCCTGCCGTGTCCTGGGGTCCGCTCCTGGCACCGGTCCGGCTGGTGTTGGTCCTTCTTCCGTCCCCGATGGGGAAAGCTCCTCCTTCCCGGTTTGGATGAGGTCCGTTAGCGACCTCCCTGGCTCCTGCGCTGGTGTACACTGGCTCCAATGGTACCAGGTCTCTCCTTTGTCCCTCATGTGGACCGCATGACTCGTTCTCTCCACCACCTGATGAGGACCCGTCCACCTTGGCTCCGACCACTTTCGCTTGATGACCTTCAGCAACACCCACTCCGCCTGGGGCAGGTTCTGGTCCAGCGGGTGCAGGTCCCTCCGTTCTCCGACTCTGTTGGTGAATTCTGAAACGAGATCTCGCAATTCATCAAAATACACTTTATGGTCTTTGGGCCACTTTTCCCCTTCCGGGACCGCAGGCCCCGCGGCTGGTCCTGGAAACTGTCTCCCCGTCAGCAGCTCGTATGGGGTGAACCCCGTGGTCTGATTTAACGAGCATCGAATCGTCATGAGTGCCAGTGGCAGTGCGTCCACCCAGTTCAATTTAGTCTGTGCACCTATCTTAGCCAACTTGTTTTTTTAAGTTTTGGTTCATCCTTTCTACCTTTCCCTGGGACTGTGGATGGTACACAGTGCCAAAAGCATGTTTTAGGCCCAATAAGCTCTCTACCTTCTGTAAATCACTGTTCTTAAAGTGAGTCCCATTGTCTGACCTGATTTTCTCTTGGAAGCCGTGTCTGGGAATGTACTGGTTCACTAAACACTTGATCACTGTCTGACTGTCCTCCCTTCTTGCCGGCCAGGCTTCTGGCCACCCTGTGAACATGTCCACACACACTAACATGTAACGGCACCCCCGTACAGTTTCCCCCATGTCCGTAAAGTCTATCACTATCTCTTGTCCAGGTCTCGTCGTCATGGGGAACGCCCCCATCTCAGGTTTGATCGTCGGTTTTGGATTGTGGTGTGTGCAGATGGTGCATGTCCTAGTGTAGTTACGTACCATGTCTACCATAAACGGGTGCCACCAATGGCACAAGTTCCTCAACATCTGTGCTGGCCCTACATGGCCCAACCCGTGGGCTTCTGCAAATTTATCTCCCCGCATGGCTGGTGGAAGTATTACTCTACCGTCTGGCCCTCTCCAGAGCCCGCTCGTCTCTGTTGCTCCTCTCTGTCGCCAAATTGTTTTCTCTTGTGGGGAAGCCCCCTTTTGATGTCTCACTAGCTCATCTCTCTCAGGGCCTTCTCCCCACCCCACTTCCTCTTCTGCTCTTACCACCATCACTCGCGGAGTGTACCCTGCTGCCTGTTTTGCTGCTGTGTCTGCCGCTTGGTTTCCCTGAGCTACTACACTATTTGAATTATCGTGTCCTTTGCATTTTATGATGGCTACCTTTTCGGGCAGGTGTAGGGCCTCAGCTAGGTCACTCATCTCTGCCTCGTGTTTAATCGGTTTGTCTCCTGCTGTCCTAAACCCAGCTTTTAACCACTGTCCTAGCTCCACGAGTGCTGCGCCTACTGCGTATGCCGAATCAGTGTAAATGTTTACTGTTGTTCCCTGGGCCAGTCTAAGGGCCTCTATTAGTGCTCTAACTTCTGCTCTCTGGGCTGACTGCATCCCCTGGAGCCTCTTTGCTTTCAGCGTGACTAAACCCTCTGGTGTTAGTTTCACTACCGCAAAAGCCGCCCTCAGGCCGTCTTGTTCGTGTCTGAAACAGCACCCATCAGTGAAGAGGTCCTCTGCCCCTGGGAGGGGTTCTGCCTCCAGATCGGTTCGGGTCTTACTCTCCCTCACTACCTCTTGCGCACACTCATGTGGTAGCCCCGTCCCCATTCGGTCTGCGATATTTATCCCTTCATGTGTGAAAAAATCAAATTTGGAGCCCCGAGAATTTTGTTTAGGTGTTGTTGCCTGAGGGAAGTCATAGTGAACATCTGTGAATTTACATACGCCACTACACTGTGTGTTGTGAGTATCTGAAGGTGATGCCCCATCACTATGTGTGCGCATTTTTGAATGAGTCTCGCTACTCCCGCTGCATGCTGTGTGCAGGTGGGGTGCCTTTTTTCGGTTTTGTCGAATCCTACGCTTATGTACATAAGGATGTTCCTATCTCCCCCTTTTTTCTGAAACAGGACCCCGTTCATGACTTGTCCTGTTTCAGAAACATCTAGAAAAAAGGGTTTTGTGTAGTCCGGTATGGCCAGATCAGCTGCGGTGGCGAGTTGTTGTTTCAGCAAAATGAAGGCCTTGTCGGCCGGGCAAGTCCAATCGAGAGTGGCTTTAAGTTTACGCATTCCCTGCTCCTTAACTAGCGCTCTAAGTGGCTCTGTGAGCCCTGAATAGTTTGGGATGTAATTGCGGCTGTACCCCGTGAGCCCCAGGAATGATAGCATTTCCTGAACCGTAGTGGGTTTAGGATGGTGGAGGATGGTTGTGCGGTGAGCTGGGGAAAGCCCCGCTCCCTTCTGCGAGATTACTCTGCCCAGAAAGGAGACATGCGTCCTTACCAGCTGTAGCTTTTCTTTTGACACCTTGAACCCTTTCTCAGCCAGTCTGGTGAGGACCGTCATTGTAGCTTGGATGCAGGCGGCCACCGTCGGGGCCGCCAGCAGCAGGTCATCTACGTACTGGACCAAAGTTACCCCTGTCTGCAGGCAGCATCCCTGCAGCGCTTCTCTCAGTTCTCTCAGTGCATTCGACCGCCCTTTTAACCATGGGCCCCAGGTCTTTTGCTTGGTGTTTAGGATGCAGTGCCAGTGACACATGTGGGACGGACACCTCCGCCATCATGTACCACTGATCCTGCTCCTCTGTCAACTGTACATCTGCCGCTACCCCTTCAGGGCCTACATATATGAATTTAGACCCGACCTGCCACGTGTCCCCACACACTACATCCCCAAACCCCTCTCTATACACCTCATCGCCCTGCCGATCATAAAATAGCGTTACATGTGGGGGGTCTGGCGGAGGAAAGTACGGCTCGAGGAGGGAGATCCACGGCCTCCACTTGAAGTCGATGTCCCGTCTGGTAACGTGACAGTTAGTCCATCTGGAGAACACAAGATATTAGCACCCAGTTTTATCAACAAGTCTCTCCCCAATAAGTTCACTGGTGTGTTTGTCGACACCACATACGGATGGCTGAGGGCCTGTTTACCCAGTATCGTTTTAAGAGGAAATGTCACTGGCAAAGTCTGTCCCACTCCTTCAAACCCCACAACTTCCACTGTATTGGAGGATAGTAGTCCTGTGACGGGAGGGGCGGTGATGGTGGAAAAAGTGGCACCTGTGTCAACCAGAAAGGAGAAGTCCTTCCCGTCGACATTCAGGGACAGCATAGGGTCTGCCCTTCCCCTGCTGTCCCCTCCCCTCCCTGTAGACCGTCATTCCTGGTCCCACCCTCCCTCATAAGAGAGTGGGTATTGTCCAGGGGCGCTAGGTGGTGGAACGGCGTGTGGGTTGGGAACTGGAGCTGCCCCTTGGTTTGGGTATCCTCTGCCCCCTGCAGTGTTCTGTGGGCAGTTTCTGGACCAGTGGTTCGGGTCACCACACGTAAAGCAGACTCCGTATGGGACTTGGGCTCCTGGAGCCCCTCTGCCTCTACCCCGCCCCCTCCCCCTACCATAACCTCCCCTCCCTGATTGATAGGGCGCGGTGAATGCCCCCCGGCCACCGTGAGGTTGGGGTGCCCATGTGGGAACAGGGTATACATCGGGTGTGTCAGGTTCTCCTGAGCCTAGAGCTGCCATCTGTCTGTGTTTCTTTTTCCCTTCATTGAGCCTCCCTTTGGCTTCACCCAGCTGTAAGCGCAACAGGTTCTCTTCCAGTCCCTGTATCTGTTTGTCTTTCTCTGTCTCCTCATCTTTTGCCCTCTGTAAATGATGTACTATGTGTCTTTCCCATACGTGTGATTCACTACCCGGCAAGTCAGGATTTGCCATCATTGCCTCTTTTATTTTCTCTGGAAGTCCCTCTAAGACCGCCCTTCTAAACCACTCCTGCTGCAGACCCCCCTTCCCCGGGTGGTGCCCTGTGTGTTTGGCCCATGTGTCCTTACATGCTTCTAGATACTGTCTAGGGTGTTGCTCTTTTTCCCAAGGTAACTTGGGCATCGGGGCCCCAGCGGGCAAGGGAAATCGTCCCCTCAGGGCCGTGGCTATGCGCCCGACCACCTGACTGAAAGGAGTGTCGTCAGGGCTCCGCCTAGTGGCGGCCCCTTTTTCTATCTCAGTCATAGCCTGGGCGGACATGGCTCTGGCGGCTACTGCCCTCCAGTCCCCCAGTGCCAACATTTGACCAGCTGTGAGTTTATCAAATTGTGACAACCATAGTCCACCTCCCTCTGCATTACCCGTGAGTACCACCCGTCCTCTTTGTGAATTCCCTTTTTTCTGCCTAGTTCTGGTCCTTCTGTGTCACTATCGTCCGACCCCGACCTTGAGTCCTCACCTAACCTGCCTTTAGTACGGCCTGATCTTTTCTTTATGGCCCCTGTAATCTCCTCTTGTTTATTCTTTCCTAGTCGTCTTCAACTTCTCTCTCACACTCCCCGTCCATTTCAACCTGACTTACGTTACTGTGAGTCCCAGACTCAGAATAATTAACAAATGATTAACGGGTACCTGACCCAACACTTTTGGGACTCAAACCCAGTTTTCTTATAAAGAATTTGGGGAGATCCAAAACTCCCCGGGCCTCTAACCCAGCTGAACGGGTCCCTGACCCAACACTTTTTGGGACTTGAACCCAGTTCTCTTATACAGAATTTGGGGAGTTCCAAAACTCCCCGGGCCTCTAACCCAGATACAGAATTTGGGGAGTTCCAAAACTCCCCGGGGCTCTAACCCAGATACAGAATTTGGGGAGTTCTAAAACTCCCCGGGCCTCTAACCCAGATACAGAATTTGGGGAGTTCTAAAACTCCCCGGGCCTCTAACCCAGATACAGAATTTGGGGAGTTCTAAAACTCCCCGGGCCTCTAACCCAGATGAACCTTTACACACAATAAATACTTCGAGGTGCCCCTAAGTCCTCGGGCCTCTAACCCGACTGGTTGCCGAGACTCTAACTCGCAACTCTCCACCGTCCCCGTCGGGAAGTGGCGTAGGGTAGTCAACCCTAGAACGATTAACGGGCCTCTAACCCGACTTACAGTGAGACTCTAACTCACACACCGGTAGCGGGCCTCTAACCCGACTTACAGTGAGACTCTAACTCACACACCGGTAACGGGCCTCTAACCCGACTTATAGTGAGACTCTAACTCACAGACCGTTCCCCTGAATTTAAACCAGTCTCCCAATACGTTTTCCACAGGTCCACAATTTAGTTCATAGCCAATATGCAGATTTAGATATAACAGGCTCTGCTTACCTTTATCATGAGCCGGCTCGGAACCTGTGAATCTCGCGTAGGTTGTCTGGACAAGATCGAATTCCTTCTCCTCTTTCCAATCCCGGACGAGCCCCCAAATTGTTGAAGTATAACACTTCCCCGAGTTGGTTTGTTGGAAAGGAGAATAAAACACAGGGAGTCAGGGCAATTACCGTAGTTATACGTCCATTTATTACAGAAGCTTCTGGAGACACGTGTCGCCGCACAATGTCTAAGGATCAACATTCAAAACATCATCTTTATACTTCTACTACGCCCAAAAGATAGAGTCGTTAAATTCACAGAACAAGTATGCTATTGGTCCAGTTCCAATTCTATTCCTTATAAGGATAAACGCAAACATCTTCTTGTCTCCTCCTGGTATCTGTCTGGCCTGTCAGACTATGTGTGTGTGTGTCTCTAACCTGTGTCCTGTTTCTCACAAAACAGACATACTAAATCTTTCTCTCCCCGGCAACTGCTTAAACAGGGTTTCCTATTCTCCTACTTGCTCCTTCAGTTTCGGTTCATATTACAGACATTTAATATTTTGTTTCATTGGTTACAACAGCTTATAACAGTTCACTAACTTATATAATCACTACATCTAAAATATATATATATATATATATACACACACACACACATTTGTTATATGGCTATAACATGTTGTTGTCCCAATATATAATTGTAGTATTTGTCCCCATATGTAATTCTAGTCATTTTTTTAACAGTGGAAGCGACTCAGACTCTGATGATCTCTGGGAGCCGGCTGCAAAGAGACAACCACAATCAAGCAGTCCTGCCCTCACTACTTCAGGAGCATCTACATCTGCCATTGTTTCTGGCTTTACAACAAGCACACCTTTTGTCTCCAAAATCACTCCAGGTCCGATGTCATCCACACCTACCCCCGTCCGGCCATCCAGAGGTGTGAAGAGACCAGCCCAGAGACAAAGACGGGCCAGTGCACCAGCTGACACCCCCACTGAGGGAGAGGACCGTTGGCACACACTCCTTGAGAGAGGATGGACTCTTCACCACTCTGGAGTTGCCCATGGTGAGAGGCGGCGGGCTGGTGTGGGTTTGCTTATAGCTCCCCAGCTCTGCCGCCATGTGTTGGAGTTTACCCCGGTGAACGAGAGGGTCGTTTCCCTGCGCCTACGGGTCGGGGATAGGTCTCTCACTGTTGTTTGTGCCTACGGGCCGAACCGCAGTGCAGAGTACCCGACCTTCTTGGAGTCTCTGGGAGTGGTGCTGGAAAGTGCTCCGACTGGGGACTCTATTGTTCTACTGGGGGACTTCAACGCCCACGTGGGCAACGACAGTGACACCTGGAGGGGCGTGATTGGGAGGAACGGCCCCCCTGATCTGAACCCGAGTGGTGTTCAGTTATTGGACTTCTGTGCTAGTCACAGTTTGTCCATAACGAACACCATGTTCAAGCATAAGGGTGTCCATCAGTGCACGTGGCACCAGGACACCCTAGGCCGCAGGTCGATGATCGACTTTGTTGTCGTCTCATCTGACCTGCGGTCGTATGTCTTGGACACTCGGGTGAAGAGAGGGGCGGAGCTGTCAACTGATCACCACCTGGTGGTGAGTTGGATCCGATGGCGGGGGAGGAAGCTGGACAGACTCGGCAGGCCCAAGCGTACTGTAAGGGTCTGCTGGGAACGTCTGGCCGAGTCTCCTGTCAGAGAGATCTTTAACTCCCACCTCCGGCAGAGCTTCGACTGAATCCCGAGGGAGGCTGGAGATATTGAGTCCGAGTGGACCATGTTCTCCACCGCCATTGTCGAAGCGGCCGCTCGGAGCTGTGGCCGTAAGGTCTCCGGTGCCTGTCGAGGCGGCAATCCCCGAACCCGGTGGTGGACACCGGAAGTAAGGGATGCCGTCAAGCTGAAGAAGGAGTCCTATCAGGCCTGGTTGGCCTGTGGGACTCCTGACGCAGCTGACGGGTACCGACAGGCCAAGCGGGCTGCAGCCCGGGTGGTTGTGGAGGCAAAAACTCGGGCCTGGGAGGAGTTCGGTGAGGCCATGGAGAAGGACTATCGGCTGGCCTCGAAGAGATTCTGGCAAACCATCCGGCGCCTCAGGAGAGGGAAACAGTGCCCTACCAACGCTGTTTACAGTAGAGGTGGGCAGCTGTTGACCTCAACTGAGGATGTCGTCGGGCGGTGGAAGGAGTACTTCGAGGATCTCCTCAATCCCGCTGTCACTTCTTCCATTGAGGAAGCAGAGGATGAGGGCTCAGAGGTGGACTCGTCCATCACCTGGGCTGAAGTCACTGAGGTGGTCAAGAAACTCCTCGGTGGCAAGGCACCGGGGGTGGATGAGATCCGCCCTGAGTACCTCAAGTCTCTGGATGTTGTGGGGCTGTCTTGGTTGACACGCCTGTGCAACATCGCGTGGCGGTCGGGGACAGTGCCTCTGGGATGGCAGACCGGGGTGGTGGTCCCTCTTTTTAAGAAGGGGGACCGGAGGGTGTGTTCCAACTATAGGGGGATCACACTTCTCAGCCTCCCCGGGAAAGTCTATGCCAGGGTTCTGGAGAGGAGAATACGGCCGATAGTAGAACCTCGGATTCAGGAGGAACAGTGTGGTTTTCGTCCGGGCTGTGGAACACTGGACCAGCTCTATACCCTCTACGGGGTGTTGGAGGGTTCATGGGAGTTTGCCCAACCAATCAACATGTGTTTTGTGGATTTGGAGAAGGCATTCGACTGTGTCCCTCGTGGCATCTTGTGGAGGGTGCTTGGGGAATATGGGGTTCCTGGGTCCTTTGCTAAGGGCTGTCAGGTCCCTGTACAACCGAAGCAGGAGCTTGGTCCGCATTGCCGGCAGTAAGTCAGACTTGTTCCCAGTGCATGTTGGACTCCGGCAGGGCTGCCCTTTGTCACCGGTTCTGTTCGTAATTTTTATGGACAGAATTTCTAGGCGCAGCCAGGGGCCGGAGGGTGTCAGGTTTGGGGACCACACAATTTCGTCTCTGCTCTTTGCAGATGATGTTGTCGTGTTGGCCCCTTCTAACCAGGGCCTTCAGCATGCGCTGGGACGGTTTGCAGCCGAGTGTGAAGTGGTGGGGATGAAAATCAGTACCTCCAAATCCGAGGCCATGGTCCTCAGTCGGAAAAGGGTGGCTTGCCCACTTCAGGTTGGTGGAGAGTGCCTGCCTCAAGTGGAGGAGTTTAAGTATCTAGGGGTCTTGTTCACGAGTGAGGGAAGGATGGAACGGGAGATTGACAGACGGATCGGTGCAGCTTCTGCAGTAATGCAGTCGATGTATCGGTCTGTCGTGGTGAAGAAAGAGCTGAGCCGCAAGGCGAAGCTCTCGATTTACCAGTCAATCTACGTTCCTACTCTCACCTATGGTCATGAGCTTTGGGTCATGACCGAAAGGACAAGATCCCGGATACAGGCGGCCGAAATGAGCTTTCTCCGCAGGGTGGCCGGGCGATCCCTTAGAGATAGGGTGAGAACCTCGGTCACCCGGGAGGAGCTCAGAGTAGAGCCGCTGCTCCTCCACATCGAGAGGGGTCAGCTGAGGTGGCTTGGGCATCTTTTTCGGATGCCTCCGGAACGCCTTCCTGGGAAGGTGTTCCGGTCCCGTCCCACCAGGAGGAGACCCCGGGGAAGACCTAGGACACGCTGGAGGGACTATGTCTCCCCGCTGGCCTGGGAACGCCTCGGTGTCCCCCCGGAAGAGCTAGAGGAAGTGTCTGGGGAGAGGGAAGTCTGGGCATCCCTGCTTAGACTGCTGCCCCCGCGACCCGGCCCCGGATAAGCGGAAGAAGATGGTATGGTATGGTATAATTGACCTGACTCCTGATGTTTTATTCTCCTTTCCAACAAACCAACTCGGGGAAGTGTTGACTTCAAAAATGTTGGGGGCTTATCCGGGATTGGAAAAAGGAGAAGGAATTCGACCCGGTCCAGACAACCTACACGAGATTCACAGGTTCCTGAGCCGGCTCATGATAAAGGTAAGCAGAGCCTGTTATATCTAAATCTGCATATTGGCTGTGAACTAAATTGTGAACCTGTGAAAAATGTAGTGGGGTACTGGTTTAAATTCAGGAGGGCGAGGCAATTGGTATTTGTTCTCGGGTTGACTACCCCAGACCACTTCCCGACGGGGACGGTGGAGATTGTAAGCAGGAGACTTGACAATCAGTCCGGTGAACGGCCCGAGGAGATAGAGACACCTCGAACATAACGGGTGAGATAGAATCTCACATATAGATAAACACTAGTAAGGAGATGGACGGGGAGTATGAGAGAGAAGTAGATGACGATGGGTGGGGTCCAGGTACGGGAAAGTGGAAACAATTGGGGATACAGGTGGCAAATGTAATGACAGTTGTAGGCAGGATTGACCCAATTCAGAAAGAAAAGGAAGAGATAGAAGAGAAATTGCGACAAGTGGTGAGTGAGACAGGACTTGGTGATGGATGAAAGGAGACCATTACATGTAATTTTGTGGGATAAAGAGAAGGATTGTGCTAAGAATCGAGATAGAGTTAGGGACAAGAGGGAAACAGCAAGTTTGGTCAAGAAAGGGAGAAATAGAGATGAGGAGAACAGTGAGCCGCTAGCCCAGTCAACAGAAAAGAAAGAGGAAGTTGAGTAGAACCACAAAGTCAGAGAGCGAGACAGACACTGAGGAGGAAGGGAGGCCGTTTAAGGCAAGAGCAGTGAGAGAGTACGGGAGGTATGAGGAGAGGAGTGAAAAAGCTAACAAAATAGGAAAGTGAATAAACAGGATGAGGTTAAAGGGGCCAGGAAGAAAAGGTCAGGCAGTACTAAAGGAAGGTTAGGTGAGGACACAAGGTCGGGGTCGGACAATAGTGACACAGTGAGAAGGACAAAAAATAGGCATAAAAAAGGAAATTCACATAGAGGATGGGTTTTACTCAAGGGAAGGACCCGGTGGGAACTGAACCCTAACCCTAACCACCCTTGGGATGGAATGCTCATAGAAGAACCCCCTGACCTAACCTAAAACAAGTGGTATAATTGGAAATATTTGTCGCCTTTATGGATTACATAGGTGACACGAAATATGGCAGGTGCTGCCCTCCATATTCCATGTCCCTGTCAATCAGAGTTTTTTTTCAGATAATGTCTTGAGATGTTTCCTGTCACTCTTTCACCAACACTTTCAACAGGTTCACCTCATTTCAGAGTAGATTGTAATAAAAAAAAAAATTATATATATATTTCTGTCAATAACTGGGACAGACTATGCCCACATGTTCATGGAAAGTGATTCTCAAAAATAACTCTAAAAAGGTAGAGGACCCGGTGGGAACTGAACCACCACCCTTGGGATGGAATGCTCATAGAAGAACCCCCTGACCTAACCTAGAACGAGTGGTATAAATGGAAATATTTGTCGCCTTTATGGATTACATAGGTGACATGAAATATGGCAGGTGCTGCCCTCCATATTCCATGTCCCTATCAATCAAACAATGTGTTTTTTCAGATAATGTCTTGAGATGTTTCCTGTCACTTTTTCACCAACACTTTCAACAGGTTCACCTCATTTCAGAGTAGATTGTAATAAAAAAATAAACTATTTCTGTCAAAAACTGGGACAGACTATGCCCACATGTTCATGGAAAGTGATTGTCAAAAATAACTCTAAAAAGGTAGCGGAACCTGTGGGAACTGAACCACCACCCCCGGGATGGGATGCTCATAGAAGAACCCCCTGACCTAACCTAGAACGAGTGGTATAAATGGAAATATTTGTCGCCTTTATGGATTACATAGGTGAGACGAAATATGGCAGGTGCTGCCCTCCATATTCAATGTCCCTGTCAATCAAACAGTTTTTTTTTCAGATAATGTATTGAGATGTTTCCAGTCACTTTTTCACCAACACTTTCAACAGGAAAGTACGGCTCAAGGAGGGAGATCCACGGCCTCCACTTGAAGTACTGGGACAAAATACCCTGTTTGTCTGGCTTTTCCGGTATCAATAGTCCCCAGTATATCTCCGCTATTTCACCCTTCACCGGTTGTACCAGGTTGTACACCCTTTGCGTGTGGTTTCAGGTCCGCACACCGCCGACGTCCCGTCTGGTAACGTGACAGTTAGTCCATCTGGAGAACATAAGATATTAGCCCCCAGTATTATGAACATGTCTCTCCCCAATAAGTTCACTGGCGTGTTTGCCGACAACACATACGGATGGCTGAGGGCCTGTTTACCCAGTATCGTTTTAAGAGGAAACGTCACTGGCAAAGTCTGTCCCACCCCTTCAAACCCCACAACTTCCACTGTCTTGGAGGATAGTAGTCCTGTGGCGGGAGGGGCGGTGATGGTGGAAAAAGTGGCACCTGTGTCAACCAGAAAGGGGAAGTCCTTCCCGTCGACATTCAGGGACAGCATAGGGTCTGCCTTTCCCCTGCTGTCCCCTCCCCTCCCTGTAGACCGTCATTCCTGGTCCCACCCTCCGTCATAAGAGAGTGGGTACTGACCAGGTGCACTAGGTGGTGGGACGTCGTGTGGGTTGGGAACTGGAGCTGCCCCTTGGTTTGGGTATCCTCTGCCCCTTGCAGCGTTCTGTGGGCTCTCTCTGGACCAGTGGTTCGGGTCACCACATGTAAAGCAGGCTCTGTATGGGACTTGGGCTCCTGGAGCCCCTCTGCCTCTACCCCGCCCCCTCCCTCTACTGTAACCTCCCCTCGGAGTCCCTGGTCGATAGGGCGCAGTGAATACCCTCCGGCCACCGTGAGGTTGGGGTGCCCCAGGGTATAAGTCGGGTGTGTCAGGCTCTCCTGAGCCTAGAGCTACCATCTGTCTGTGTTTCTTTTTCTCTTCATTGAACCTCACTTTGGCTTCACCCAGCTGTAAGCGCAACAGTTTCTCTTTCAGTTCCTGTATCTGTTTGTCTTTCTCTGTCTCCTCGTCTTTAGCCCTCTGTAAATGATGCACTACATGTCTTTCCCATATGTGTGATTTACTACCCGGCAAGTCAGGATTTGCCATCATTGCCTCTTTTATTTTCTCTGGAAGTCCCTCTAAGACCGCCCTTCTAAACCACTCCTGCTGCAGACCTCCCTTCCCCGGGTGGTGCCCTGTGTGTTCGGTCCATGTTTCTTTACATGCTTCTAGATACTGTCTAGGGTGTTGGTCTTTTTCCCAAGGTAACTTGGGCATCGGGGCCTCAGCGGGCAAGGGAAATCGTTCCCTCAGGGCCGTGGCTATGCGCCCGACCACCTGACTGAAAAGTCCGGTTCATTGGTTGCGTGTTAGGCTCACGTACGTGGGTTTAGAGGTGACCAGGTGCTCTGGGGGAACAGCTACAAAAGAGGTTATACAGGCTCCATATTGGGGAGTTATTCTCACGGCCCTGTGTTGTGGAGCCTTGGACCGCTGGTCGCGTGAGCTAGAGAAACTCTCTGAGGTGTTGAGAGTAGACTGTCATTTACTCACGAGTGATCGAGATAAAGCTGAGTTGTGTCAACGCTGCGGGTACGCTTACCGCGCATCACCCACTGTCTGTGAAGCCGAACCTGTAAGAGTTGCAGCTGTGCTGCAGATAGACAAGTTGCTCCTGGGTGGCATCTGCACCACTCTGTGCGCTACTGTCACCCGAAACACAAGTGATGAATTGATTGTGTCAGGATCTGACAGACCCGTAAACCGAGCAGATAGGGAATCTAGATTTTGCCTCAATCACCGTCGGGTGTACAGTGCGAGCTATGAGGAACAATGGGAACTCGAGCACTGCAAGGTAGACCGAGAGGAATACTCTCGGATACGAGCTCAACTCGGCCAGCTGCGAGGACAACAAGGTGCACAAACACCCAATCCCACTGTCCTGCCTCCGTGTGACAAAAGAGCTAGAACAAACCATATCGCATCGTGGTGGGATCATGGATCGCGGTGCTACTGGGGACAAGGAGGGTGGGAAGAGAAACAAGAAGGGCCAAGATACAGAACCAGGGAAATGCTCTCTGCGTACAGGGCACGCGAAGACCGGTACAAGGGCCAAACAGGGAATACGAGAGCAATCAGAAGGAAAGAAGCAGAGCGGGAACCAGACCCAGGCTGGTGGTTATGGCAGAAGGAGTGTCGAGAGGTACAAGAGCAGAGACTCGGATTCAACACGGATAAACAAACGATCCTCAAACACAGGTTCTGGGAGCTCTACCTCTCAGGATCGCAACAGAGGGGAGATGAACACTGTAGACTCTCCACCTCGATCAGACATTGGAAGCGGTTCTCATGCCAGGTTCTTGGATATCATATCAAAACTCTTCCCTTTGGCTACCAAGGTGGAATCCTCACGATCTAGCACAGAGCCTCAGGTGTCCACATCCCAGAACCCAGGATCCTCCATATCTATCTCCCTGGATGAGACCATAGTAGCAGTAGAGGCGCTGTTGAATAATTTCCAAGGCCTGGCTAAGTGGTTTGAAGCGTTTGAGAGTACGAGAGCTCGGGACGTTATAGGTTTCGATCTAGCTATGGAATTGTGTGGATGTTACGATCTCATACTCCGTAGGCTGTGGAATGGTCTACGGGACACATTCCGAGAGTGTACATTTATACAAAGCGCACAACAGGTCAAACACGCGGACCAAGCGCTCAAGTACACACAGGATATTCTAAAGGGGGACATGACCCGTGGACTGAAACCTATCCTCCAAGATCTGTTGTATCCTTACGTAGACACACTGTGTGATGAATACAGAGTCTTAAACACTACTGTCCAGGAAGTGTTACATGATACAACCAACATATCTACCGCGCTGAATGTCGAACAGGCCCTCAAGGTGCAATGTGGTGTAATACTCGATATAGGACATGCTCTCGGACAGATGATCCAGGAACGCAGTGTACAGCTTCAGAGTGCACGGGGTGAGGCCACACAACTCCGGAGTGAGATTACGGAGAATAGACATGAAATCAGCCGTGTGCTCGCTGAGTGTGAGAAAGCAAGGGAAATCGCAAGAGACCTGGAAAATGCTCTCTCTAGCTTGAAACAAAGTGCGAGCGCAGCAGAGTTGTGCCATGGCGATACTGAGAGGACGTGTACTGATACAAACAATCGCATCCGTGCCCTAGAACAGCTGTATGACAATTCTCAGACTAAACATGAGGACCTAGAGGTTTACGTGAGAATGATCACAATGGCATACGAGAAAGAGAAGTCTGAGTGGACCGGAAAACTGCTTGAGTTACACACGTCGCTAGGAACAAAAGAGTCCACAATCCAGATGATCAAGAAGGAACACGTAAGGGCCCAGGGTGAACTTCAACAACAGATCACTACTCTGTCAGGGTGTAATGCCAACTTGAGAGATGAGGTGTCAAAGCTGACCTGTGCTATGGGAGAGGCTGAGGGTGTGCACGCTATAGAGATCAGTAATGCTCGTTTGGAAATGGATGAAATGAGAGACAAGCTGTCTAACCAGCAATACATCGCTGAGGAACTTAGGTGCACAATCCGCATGGGTGAAGAAAAGGAAACGCAACTCCGTAGTACCATTGCAGAGCTTGAAGAGGACAGTGAAGCTCTGGTAACTGTAACCAAAGAATCGCTCAGATGTAAGACAACGTTGAGCTTCCTTGCTCAGTTCTTCGGGGTAGATATGTACACAGGTGAGCCTAGGGCGGTGTTAGATAGAGTCAGGGTTCAGAAGGAGGCTTCAGTTGAAAGGATAGCGGACGTGCTGAAACGAACGTGCATTCAGGTCATTAAGAAAGAGTATGATCCCTATGGCCACTATCCTGGAGAACAACACGAGATGGACACTACATCGGACCCGGGTGAAATGTTCAAGGAGTACGAGAGTCAAATACACACCATCATACGTACTCTGAGTACAGAGCATACGGCCATGGATGTGAGTGGTTATACCCATTCACGACAAAGACCTAAGAGAACCAGCGTAAAACGGAAAAAAGAGCCGAATGTCAGCATAGACAGTGCAGCGGACCACCACCCAACACTTAAGAAACAAGAATGCAAGCGTAAAGGGGCTCACAGCACAAACCCCGGATACCGTGTTTACTCTGATATAGAAGGAGAGAATCCTGGATTCCAATTAAAGCCAAAATCGAACCATGGTGTTAAACATCTGGGAGATTGCTGCATGATAACGCAACCAGACACATGGGTTTCGTCGGTCCAGAAAGGTGTCAGTGTCCACAATGGTGTTCACACGTTTGACATTGAACTCTGTGCCAAGGAAACCATCGTGAGGACACCGATCCCAGAGTACATAGCAACAAGCCTGGTTGGACACGGGGATGTGAAGATCATCAATTTAGGATATCTGTACCCTATCCACACTCTACTGGGTGTATTACAAGTTAAAGAAGATGAATATGAGGCATGCAGTGAAATTACACAAAGCTTCTGTCATTGCTCACAGCTGAAACGGATCTCCGAAAGACTCAAATGTGCTCTTTTTATATGTTGGACTCCAGGTGGGGAACACGAGTTATACGGGAATGATCATAAGAGTGCATGTGTGTATACTATCATAGTATACAAAACTGAGAATGTGAGATTGTACTACTTGCTTTCAGTTCGACTAGATAATTCGTACACATACAACCTTGCAAAGCTACCATTTGCAGCGCAGTATCGCCCACACACCGGGGCTTTTGTGCATAGATTAGATGGTGTATGTCAAGGTCCCAGTTCCTCCAACCCCACACATCTAATAGATACCATTAACACAGAACAGATTGTATTACATGGGGATTTGTAAACAAAAAAGTGGACTATGCTCATATATACAACATTGTGTACAACATGGTGATGTCTCTATTTTATTTTCCACAAATAAACGTACACTGAACCGGGTTTCTACACATAGGATCTGTGTAAGAAACACCTTTTTGAAAGGTGAACTTGTAAATGATCTCGGTGCAAATCTTAGATATACACAACGGCCATTCATGGTCGACGTCCGCGATCCCGCGGACAGTGCTAATTTGCGTAAATATTTCGAAAAATAGATTCTCCATAATCGTCCGATTCCAATGGTATATTATTTGTAGCCACTTTCCTGAAGCGTTCCGTGTATAATTGGGGTTTTCCGTGTATAATATGGGTTGTATAGTTGTATAGTTTGGGTTGCTATGAGAACTTTTCACCAGGCAACGACATTGCCTATTCATCTTAGAAAGGCTCATTTGTACATCAGTATAAATATTACAAGCGTGTACATCACTATATATGATGTTTTTAACCATAATACATCGTTTGTATTATATATAAGATATAAAAATTAATATTTAGTCAAAATAGTATGGGGATGTTCTTGAGTTTTTGGGAAGAAGTTGGTAATTTTTCTGAGTTTATAAAATATATAAGTCCAAACGTAACTAGCGATCTAGTGCTGCCATCTGCTGGCCGTTTTGAGTCATTACACCTATTACATGGGATTTTACATTCAATCTTATTTATTTCATAATGTTTTATTTCTAGGTAGAAGAACCACATTTTTTGGGGGTGCCTATATTTTTTACCTTCTATTATATTATTTTTCATTATTTTCAACCCAATTACAGTGTAATTTGATAGTAAAGGCATGAAAGTATGAGGAAATACCATTGACAAAAAATCTCATAATGCTTCCAAAAAAAAAATCTTGATGCTGAATGGCAGAAATGTTTTCCGAAAACAATTTTTTTGCCTGTCAAACAGATGAGTTTTATAAATAGTGACCCAGAAGTCTGTTTTTATGTGTTTTTATTGTAGCCAGAGGGGTTGCTATTAAAAGGATACATCATAATAGGTTGTATCTGTTACAGAAATGAATCTAGGACCCAAAATGTCCCACTAGTGAAATCCGGCCGAAAGCCCCATAGGCTACCAAGTACAATAAAGCATTTATTTCAGATACAAAAAAGCATTTATTTCAGATACAGAAAAGCATTTATTTCAGATACAATAAAGCATGTATTTCAGACCTGGCTCCTTGACTCATTGTTAATATGACATAAACACCCTCTTAAGCGTAGTGACCGGGTTACTACAAACAGGACATCGTCCAATGTAGCATTCGACACATATTAAATGGCCACATTCTGTGACCCACTCTTTCCCTTTGCAGCATGCGAAGCACGTAGACTCGAAGTTCTGTGGTATTTCAAGGGGTCTGTAAGAGGTGGTTTCTTTCTTGCAAACACCACAGGCCAGAGAATTCTTCTTCTTAGCTCTTCTTGTACAGGACACACAACACAGGTGTCCGCATTCAAGGTACGCATTTGCGTCTTCGAGACAGTAGGGGCATGTGTAAGGTTCCACATGCGTTGTCTCAGCATTCGAGCCGTCCGGGAGCACCGTGCCTTTAGGATAAGAAACATGAGAATTCATTTGTGGACTTTTAGTGTACATCTCTGGCAATAAGAGTTACTGTTACACCAAATGGATATAGATTGTTGTGTTCTTACCCGTAATGATCACGTTGTTGTCTGGTTCCAGTTCTAACACATATCTATCCCCAGACCACTCCTCTGGATTTGAATACTGGACAGACGGTACGAACCGACCGTCGGACTTGATGACATCTCCCAGTTTGGCCATTCGATCGTAGTAGTACAGGGCAACTGATATGCAGTCGGGCTGAGTCTCATTCGAGCAGGTTCCGTCAACACTGGCTGATGGCAGTTGTGCTGCATCTACCACGCTGCGGTGATGTGTGCTGTAGGGTCTGTGTTTCAGCGCGTCTCGCTTTGCTTGTATTCGGATGCATTTCATGTTGTGGTAGAAATTGGACACCTCAGGTTCCTGGCCCAAGGCATCATTCTCCGCGATCCTGTTCACATTAACTGTGGTCATGTTGTGGTCACACAGTGCTGTACAAGGAGCCGTGGCAGACAGGGAGGTTCTGGAATCCCAGACATTGGAGCATGTCAGGCCATACTTCTTGAACAGCTCGTATATTCGCTGGGGCTCGGTGCATCGCACATGTATCATCCTTGTTGCGGTCCCGGGCACTAACAGCGTAACACTGTGAGGTTCCTGCAGGGTAGAAAATACAGAAGTAATATAAACACGCTTGGTATATACAGCATGTCTTACAAACTTACATCTCATACAAACTTACATGTTTGCTGTGCAGCTTAAGTATGGTCATCTTGTCCGCGATGGTCAGTTCCCTCCTGAGTATCCACGCGCGCCCTTTTACTAATTCCACCGTGTTACACACATGGTAATAAAAGCTGTCCCCTGGTCTCATGGTGGTGTGCGTGACACTGTATTTGTTGGTGCTGACAGGCACTAGAGGTGTGTCATCCAGCAGTGTATCCAATGCTTCCCAGTCCATTGAGCCACGTCCCGGTTCCACCCATAGAGCTTTCATCACACTTAGGAGCTGTTTAATATAAGCAGAGACTCTTTTAAATTCTACTTGGACACAAATGATTGTCAGATTTTTGGTTTTAGAATGTTTGTATATCCATCTGCTCATATACCACTTTGTGATTCCATCGGTCACAAAGTTGATGTGTGCCTGTGGGACACAGCACCATCTCACAGCTATTGTTATGGTATCCATTAGGCTAAGGCTCCGCACAGAGAAGGAGTTTCAGCCCTTGTTGCTCAGAGTAGAAACCCAGAGGATGCCATTTAGCCCGGATCAGCGAGGCTTCTATACACGCAGTGGAGACTCCAAACGCCCGACCGCGGATATCTCTGCTGACTTCTCATTTTCTTCCCGGTCGGCCGTTCCCAGTGCTGCTGGGGCAAGAGCAGGTCCACTCCTCTGAACTGTTGGAACGGCCGACCGCGGATATCTCTGCTGACTTCTCATTTTCTTCCCGGTCGGCCGTTCCCAGTGCTGCTGGGGCAAGAGCAGGTCCACTCCTCTGAACTGTTGGAACGGCCGACCGCGGATATCTCTGCTGACTTCTCATTTTCTTCCCGGTCGGCCGTTCCCAGTGCTGCTGGGGCAAGAGCAGGTCCACTCCTCTGAACTGTTGGAACGGCCGACCGCGGATATCTCTGCTGACTTCTCATTTTCTTCCCGGTCGGCCGTTCCCAGTGCTGCTGGGGCAAGAGCAGGTCCACTCCTCTGAACTGTTGGAACGGCCGACCGCGGATATCTCTGCTGACTTCTCATTTTCTTCCCGGTCGGCCGTTCCCAGTGCTGCTGGGGCAAGAGCAGGTCCACTCCTCTGAACTGTTGGAACGGCCGACCGCGGATATCTCTGCTGACTTCTCATTTTCTTCCCGGTCGGCCGTTCCCAGTGCTGCTGGGGCAAGAGCAGGTCCACTCCTCTGAACTGTTGGAACGGCCGACCGCGGATATCTCTGCTAAATATTACTTTGTCACAGGTTGGACTTTCGCAATGTGGCTGGACCAAGAGCAGGTCCACTCCTCTGAACTGTTGGAACGGCCGACCGCGGATATCTCTGCTAAATATTACTTTGTCACAGGTTGGACTTTCGCAATGTGGCTGGACCAAGAGCAGGTCCACTCCTCTGAATAATTCTATCTCTGTGTGAAACTTTTGCTACGGTTCAGCTGTGGGTAATCTAGAAGGGTTTTCATCAGTGAACTACAATACACTTTTGTCTCTTAGGAACTATCCCACAAGCAAAATAAATTACCTCTGCCTTTGTACGCTGAGAAGTAAGTACGTATGCCATTGTAGTGGCTCTTACAGCGTACATGATGTTAATCTCGGTCACATGGACCTAAACAAGCTTTACATAACTTGTGCTCTCTGACATGTCAGGTTTTGAAGCCTACAAGACACGAAAGACTGAGGTGGATTGAGAAGCAGAGGACCGGTCATGACTGGAATAATTTCCACGGTGCCTAATACCGCCACAACCTGGGACCCGATCACACAAATCGCTGATGATGGGCTGTTCCTATGGGACATGGCACTGATTATAATATTAGCCGGGATCGCATTTATTTCCAGCTTGTACTACATCTATGTGCTAAGTGTGATAACGAGAGGCTACACCACACTGCCTCTGATAATGGTATGATTGAATTTGCTAATAAACATCCACACGGTTTGCGTGACTCATAGTTTTCTTTATTGGCCATACTCAGGAAGTGCAATGACGAAGCTCGCACCCGCTTCTCTGGTGTTTGAGCGAACGAACCTTTCCAGGTTCCGGATTACAGGAGGGGCACACAACTTCTGTCCACCGAACTGATGGGTTCTGTTGAGAGACTGAGTGTGAGTACCCAAACAAAACTGTGACATCCATTGCTTTTTATACATACAAACATCAACTACGGTTACCCGTGTCCACACCGCCGGTCACCGAAGAGTCTGTAGCCTGGATGAAATGGTCATTCACGTGATACAGCGTTTCGTCCAAGGCACATGTTGTGGGAGCATACACAGGTTCGTACAGAGGAGAATAGACACGTGAGCATGGTTTGTGAATAGGGGGCCTTGACCGTGTGCTATAAATCCTGTGGGTGATCAGGCCCAGCCCAAAAACAGCCATCACTGGAACCGCTATCAAGGTGACCGTGAACCAATCATTCTCGTTGGCAATCCACCAATAATTACTATAGTGCACCATTGCTAAGAGTTTAGAGTCTGCTCCGTTCGTGAAATGTACTGACTGTCTAGTCTACTTGAAACCAGAAATCATGTCCTAGAGAAAGGTTATTTTCTTAGGGAATGGGGTTTTGTATCACAGAGACTGACTCTGTTTCCTCTTTACATCCACTATGAGAATGAACACTCGCCACACACTGTTAGTACACAGGGATTTCATCTGTTTTTTTTATTGTTCAGATCACACACGGTTCACATTTATTATAATTACAGTAAAAGCAAATGCAGCTCAATGCCATTGCCCTTCGCTGTCGTAGTTCAATCCCGGATCAGTAGACACCCAGAACCGCTGTAGGGTTACCAACTCTTAATGTCAACAAAATCAGTTCCTCCACAAGGTCCATTCTTTCGATTTGCGTGAAGATCAGACTCGTAACAAACACTGTGTGATGAAGGTACTTAGACACAATGTTACGGGATAGGTCCCATGCGTTTACCTCCTCAATCTGTCCGTAGGGAATATAACCATAACCCCTCACGATCTCCCATGACAGCAAAAGTTTCACACGTTTCAACTCAGCTCTACTCAGGTTCCACATTGCCTGGTCAAAGCCCAGTGTCATCTGGTGATTCCAGCGCATATCACGACTCGCAAGCTCCTCGAGACAGTGCGTTTCGAGATCGGTCACTTTGAATTCAGGATGGTGCTTTTCGAGTATAACCATCAAGATAGACCACACGACATACTCGGACAGATAGCGGCACATTTCACCGATCAAAGTCTCAGGGTGTTCCAGACACGTGTCCGATCCTCGCTTCTTAAGCATCCGGGTAATTGTCTCTATTACTCGGCCATCGAGTGGCAGATTCGTATGATCTTTTATAGCTGCCACCAGCTTAACAAAGATCGTATTGTTTCTCATTAGGTAGATGACCATTTTGAATCTCCGAGTGAGTTCCATGTTGCCTGTGCACCCTGCTCTCTGAGCTTGGTAGAGATGCGCTTACATTCCGTATGTGAGTGTGTTTATACACACAGTCTGCTACATACCATGGCATAGGATCAGCTTGTCCGACCGAGGCTGGGCTCTCCCACAGCACTAGAGTCAGTTGTAAGGACCCATAGACATATAGCCGGCCGGCCGACTCGCCCGTGGTTGGACACACAGCTCCCATAAATGTGCCCTTATAACGGAATGTGTTGCCTGGTAAACTTGATCATCACTTGTGTAGCAAACCAGGGTAAGAGCCAAAAGTGGATACGTGTAGCGATCCCAGAGCTATTTGTATTTACCATTTTATATATACATCGACCTAGGTTCATGAACATCACCTAACTCAGCAGGTCATGGCTGTACACTCTTATCTGAAGAAATGGGGCAAGTCTCACTTGAGTGACAGATTCAAGTATTTCAGCTTCGAAAGGTTTCTAGCCATACCACACAAACAGATGAGGGCTGAGTTCGGAGGACCTTTCGCTGGGCAACATCAGGACCTGTGTGATACTCTACATAAGGTGTTGGTGAAGAAACGTTGGTTAGATAAGCGAGAGTGGATACCACCTACTCCACGGAAAAAAAGAACCTCAAACCTCGACCGTTTAACGCGGACCATCAAGAGACTCTCGGTGTGTGATCACGTGAGCTCAAAGAAAATACTCTTCCCCCATTCAGCTGGTGACACAGACCCGATTCTCACCGAGTACGAGGATACAGAGGACCAGGATACAGAGGACGAGGATACAGAGGACAGTGTATCCGTAAAGGCTGGGCAGCCCCATGAGATCGCACAATCTGAGCGGGAAGCCGGGGTCTTTTAACAGATTAATTCACCTAATGAGGTATAATGGGGAACGTGGGTGTCCCGGTACCAGGATGCTCACAACCAGAGTGGAAAGAGTTAAGCTGAGGCTTCCACCCGCGCTCCGGAGCTACTACTTCAGGAAAAGAACTACAGTAACCGAGTACCACGCCTACGTACCTGTGAATGGTGCCTTGTGATGTAAGAAATAAAAAACGCTTTTGTACATCGATATGTGAATGGTCAGTTGTCTTTTATTTTTTGACAAATCTGTTTCCACATGATAATACAGAATTGCAGGTACACCAAATCGCATACAAATCATCAAATGTTTTTATCACATAACCTATTGCATATACAACATATCATAGAATAACATTCCATGACTTAGCATTAGACCTGGTCCTGTGTCCCTGTGAACATGTCAACGTTCATCACTGAGTAACTCAAGCAGCATTCCAGAGTACACACTTGCCCACGTAGTGCTAGATCCGTAGGGAGACACATGCCGAGGTTCGTACATTCCGGGGTGCTCACTTCCCCACGTATGCGTAGCTCCGGGTTGATATCTCTGCCAAGGTTCGTACATTCCGGGGTGCTCACTTCCCCACGTATGCGTAGCTCCGAGTAGACTTCCCTGCCACGGTTCGTGTATTCCAGGGTGGGCACTTTCCCATGTAGGCCTATATTCAGGTGGATACGCGTGCCTAGGTTCGTGTTTGTAGAAGCACCTAACTCCAAAGTAGCATGTTCCCTGACCTTCAGCAAAGTGTCGACATGGTATACGCGCCATACCACCCATGTATTTCTTGATAAGTTTCCGCTTTTCATGTATATCTTCGACCCAGTAATCACTCGGTACGAAAAAGGGTGATCTGGTTCGACACACAGGGCACAATTTAGCGGTTTTGTTATAGCGGGACGCTCTCCACATGCGGATGCACCCGAGACAATAACAGTGGCTGCATTTGGGCAGAATTCCGAATCTACGCTCCTTTGGAATGTCTTTGTCGAATACCACCTCCAAGCACACATTACACTCCTTCTCTCTACTGCGCTGGATTGCAAGCGAGATCTCTTCGTGTGCCTCTATGCGTTCCGTGGGGTACCCAGAGCGCAGTCCCGCTACCTTAATGCTCTCACCCGGACCACGGTGCGGCTGCCCTGGTACAGAAGCAAGGTGGTTCACACTGTACACCATCCCTGGACCTCCGGATGGTGCTGCTGCTGCTGCTGTCATTGTTACTATTGCTCTCTGCAGTGCTTAGCCTGATTGCCCTGCTGAGGCCGACTATTAGTGATCATAAAGCAGCGATCCTGCCCAGGTCACTATTATCCGACCGTCGTTAACCCAGCTCTGCGTACATGGTATGCTGTTACACAGTGTAAAGTCTACAGGGGCATCGTGTGCCAAAAGATATGTAACGTTCCATATGCGATTGATATACACTGATACTGTGTTTACATGTTTTTCCAATACACACCTAATACTCATCCTCACTGTCAACGTTTGAATCGTAACATCCTGTGCTGAACACACTTTTTTTCTTTGCTTTATGGTCCGGACCCTTGAAAGGTTTGTTGCGTGACGGTTCATTTAATTGTTGCTCATTTGGGTCTGTGTATAACTGCTTGTTGTTTCGGTGCAACGGGAGCGGCTGATCATGGAGCTTGGTGTAGTTCATCTCTCGTTGATACTCGCCGATTTGATGAGGTGGCCGCTGTGCTGGATACCGATGATTCTCTAAAGATTTAGGAGACTGTTGATACTGCTGTTGCGTAGGTGGATACCGATGACTCTCTAGAGATTGAGGTGGCTGTTGCTGCGGCTGCTGCTGATGATGATGGTAATTGGGGAACACACTCATGAAGTTGCCCTCTGGGATAGGTGGGGCCGAAGGGTAGTTCGTACACACTTTACTATCGAGCCAGCTCCCGGGTACATCCACTAAGGGAGCCACGGTTTTCTTGGGTTCCCATGGAGACATGTGGCCATCGCGTTTACCAGTGAAACCCTGCTGATTGTAGGTCATAGGTGCCGCTGAACTCATGCAGTAACGAAACAACAGGTATATGTAGTATCTTGAGAGTTTACGGGTCTCCAATGCTATCTGATCGGGAATAGGCCTGTCCTGAGACACAGTAGTACTGTATTCCATGTTGTGGAGAGACTCTAGATCCGCTCTTGGTATGTACAACGTGTCCGCCCTCTGCCACATATCCCGCAATAGCTGCAGGGTCATCTGAAGCGTGCCCGCTTCTTTGAACCCAGTCTCTTGCAACAATCCCGTAGCAGGGGCACCTGCCACTATCAGGCATTCGAACAGCGATACGGAAGCGTGGTTGGAGAACACGATCCGTCTACGTATCGAGCCGTTCATCTTCTATTTACTACTACCCTACAGGTGCTACAGATAGGCGCGTGGTCCGTAGGATTCGGGTGATAATGGCTCCGGTCAGGGATCTAAACAGATGCAATGTAGAAAGGTTGTTAGCGATGGTAGAGCGTTACAGTCTCTATCACGTTAAGACCTTGTGTTACAACGATGTGCAAGGTGTGCTCGAGTGGCTCGGGGGACCCGGTGGCAATTTCACCTTCACACACACCGAAGATACCGTACAGGTACTTAATAGGTTTATCGGACTGCATAACCTAAATAAAGTAGTAGTGATGGGTATCGACGAGGACCCTGTGGTCGAGGGGAAAGATCATATAGTGGTACACACAAAACGAAAGAGCGTACCGACAATCAGGAACTGTACATCTGACTCGATCATACTGTTCCTGGTGGTGAAATGTAATGCGATAGCCCCGTACACTCAGGAGCTGTACACGTTGATAAGGGACGCGCATAACATAGTCAAGAACACCCACACTTCCCTATTCCCGAAGTTCGAAACGTGCCCAGTTCAGCAACTCGAGGTCGCCACATCTCAGCAAGCGTATCCGGTGATAGACGGGTTTCTACCCTCGAGCTACAGTACAACTGAACCCAGGATGCCCCTCGTGGCCGTAGACAGCTTTGGTCGACGATACGAGCCCCTAGAGTGTACCGTATCCTCGGACACAAATCCGTGGAGCCTCTACGCGGGGATATCCATACCTACCGATCCTACATGTGACATTGATATAGAAAAGCTTGTAACCACCCCCGGGAAAGTCCTGGGTCGAGGAGGATTTGGGGTCGCTGTTCCGATCAACAAGCACCAAGTAGTAAAAACCAACCTGTTTCCAGAAATGGTGAACTGGAGCCTTCCTTTCATAGACAGGGAGTTCAATCGCTATGCGCACATCGCATCCCAGGTAGAAGAGGTGCTGATCGGGGTTTCAATAAAACACCCAAACATCCTGCGCACATTCGGAGGCTTCTGGTGCGAGATCCCCAACTACCAGTTAGGAGGTAGAGCCGTACACGTAATGGAACGAGCCCTTGTCTCGCTGCAGGAGTTCATGTGGCGTATAGACGAAAGAAGGATCGTACCCATGGTTGAACTAGACACCTTGCGAGGGTTGGAACACCTGAGATCCAAGGCCATCCAGCACAGGGACTTCACCTTCAGGAACGTGTTGGTCTGCCACCAGCCTAATAGAAAGCCTGTACCTTTCACTTTCAAGATCAGCGATTTCGGTACCGCTTGCAACTTCACTACGCCAGACCAACCGCGGGGTAACCATACTAACATGGCCCCTGAGGTACTATGGTGTTGGACCTCATCTACCGGGAGTGACATATTCAGCTGGTTCTGCGTGATGTGGGAGTTACACAGCGGCTTCCCGTTGTTCCCGTTCAAGAAGGGCAAGCTAGGTTACTGTAGGAAAACATATGCTGAGAGTCTATCCAATCTGCTTGGTGTTTACAGCCCGGAGAACACGGACTCGTTCGAGCTCGAATACATGAAAGCTATCAACGCCCGAGTCCTTCACGCGAAATACAAAGACAGCAGGCCTACTGTCCATAGGATACAGGCGAATCTTGATAGAATGGGTGCAAACATTGCGGACAAGCAGTTTATCTCATTGGGAGCGCTGTGCATTACACTGTTCCCTCAAGAGAGGTGGTCTCCTTCCAAACTGCTGAGCCTCACTCGGTACCAGTTATTGAGTAAGGATATAAGCGAGGCACGGTCACCCTCGGAACGGATTCCCTCATCCATTCATCTCGGGGAGTATAGACCGACCGATATAATAGTGGGGCACGATTGTGTCCCAGTGGAACTCATTACACTAGTGAATGAAAGAGACCAGAAAGGATTACCGGTTACAGTGTTCCGTTCCGAACCAAAAGTTCACTATGGCATAGACACCCTGAGATTGGCACCTGATTTCATCCAGCCTTACGAGTGGTACGCGCAAAAGGTTGCAATGCTCACAGGTGTATATGAGAGCGAGTATACAAGCATGTGTAACAAACGCAAGGCTAGTGACCTACACAACCCGGCTGAGGTGATACACGCAAAAAAGGCCCCGGGGTTACAAGTAGAAAATCCGGACGACAATGAGACTATCGTGGTCCGAGGTCAACAATGTGAGGTTACTCCTGGAGCCGTGGTCTACGATGTGACACAGAGAATCGAACGGGAAGAGGAGCTTCCGTCCCTTATACTCAACGAACCTGATGGCATGGAAAGTACGTTCAGCCACATTTCTGAGACTATAGATGCGTGCCTGTACGATGCGCATGAGTTGGCTTTGGACAAAAACCCGCTCCCTGCGTTGACATGCAACGATATACGTAGAGGGATAATCGAGGGTCATGGTTCAGACATGTGTTCGTTAAGCGATATTTTGAATATGGTTCAACACACCAGCCATACGCAGCTAGCATCCGGAGTGGGCAGCCTAATCGGAGATGACGCACAAGGGAACGATATCGCTGCGAGTGTCGAATCTGGAGTGGGCAGCCTAATCCACGATGACACACAAGGGAACGATATCGCTGCTAGTGTCGAATCGAGCACAGAGCCAGACCGGGGACCCGTGGACGAGCCGTGTGGTACGGTGACTGTGCGAGGCAAGAAGATGGATGGGGAGATATCTACAAACATCATAATTCTCAAGAGTCACAACGAGAGGGAGATAGCACGTTTCAAAGAAAACGTGATCCTCCTGTCACAAAGCATGACTCGAATGTACCCTCTCATATTCGCTGGTCCCCGGCACGGATTGTGTAAGTGCTCTAAGCGCAACGATACGCTCATGTTCCAGTACGCGCAGTTGTTCGAAGAATGCAAGCAAGTGTCACGCTGGAACATTTCAGATTCGCCTAATTCTGTTTACGTGTTCCTGATGCAAATCTTTCTGACACTTAAGGCCGTGTTAGACATAAAGCTGTTACCCGTGTACATGACAGAATGGCAGGATCTCCTGATCGGTAAAGGAGCTGTGATGATCGACATTGTGCCTTATCTCAGCAGGAACTTCAACAAACCACAACCCTCCATGTTCGGGGAACAATGTAGGAGCTTGGTCAGTCTCTGTACCACTATGGTGGAAAAGCACTTACCCTACTCGGGACTTTACAAAGTGCTTTGCAATCTGAGCATCGGTACACCTCTCGCGCGTGTGCTGACCACATCGATCGAGTGGTTGGAAACTTTCGCTGCCAGCGAAAGGACTACGCCACTCCTGTTTACCCTAGACGGTAACTATTTCACGTTTAGGGATTATACGTGCAATATAACCAACTGGCTTACGTGCGTGGGTGAAGAGGAAGAAGAGCGTAATATAAGCAGCTCCACACTGCTGGTGTACGGAAACCCGAAGCCTTTCAGAGGCAACCAGACAGCAGAGAGTGTGGGTGACACCAAGGTGAATCCAATGGTTAGGAACATAGTGCTTAGGATGAGAGTCAGGGTATTCGGATCATCGAAGCTCGAAACCGTGGCACTGGATTGCACACAGGGGTTAACCAAGGTGAATCTCAACAACTCAGCACTAGCTGGGGTTCCAGGGGTAGATCAACTGGACCGGTCGACGTTACACGAGGAAAACAGGAACTGTTTCACACACGATGCCATTTCACATACCGAGTCCAACTGGGCCCCTGTCATAATGTTCACAAAGTTAAAGAGGTATGGACCTGTGCCTGAGTTCACTCTTGAATATTACAGGATCACGATCCTCATGGTTCTACTGAGTCCGCAAGGATCGGTGCGATCTCTCAGAGAGCTGTTCAAGAAGGTGTCAGTGTACAACGTGACAGACTACTAAATGCAATCATTGTGATATGCAGTTTGACACCCAATCCCGTTGTACACCTACTGATACACAAAACTAGTCCTTGACTTCACACACTCGTACTCGTGGGTCTACCTAGCCAGCTTGCCACACTGCTCAGGACCTCTCTGTCCACCTTCAACCATGCGCGGCTTGATCAATTACGGGACCCATTGCAGCATAAACAGCATTGTCCAGTGCTTATACGAGACACGCGAGCTACGGGATCTCATTCTGTGCGTGGACGAGCAGGAATACCAGGCTCATAATACAGTGGCCATGAATCTCAAGGCTCTCATCCGCGAGATGGAAGAGAACGACCGGTTACCGTGCGACCCGGGCTTTCTCATAGACTCTATGAGCGTGTATAGTGGAATGTCTTTCAAAATTCAGGAGGACTCTGACCTAGTGTTCACGTGCATCATCAACGCTCTAGCGGACGGACACAGGACCGGAAAAGGCATCGGAAAACTGTGGGACATAGAGTGCGAGGAACATATGCGCTGTCTTAGTTGTAACAAAGTCCGGGCTGTACTGAAAAACGCAAATTCAATCCCCCTGTTGATCGATGGGGCTCTCCCAAACGAGCTGCAAGAATACATGAAGCAGTACGCTGACAACACGCGGACAGCATGTGACTGGCATTGCACAAACTGCCACAGGAAAACCCAGCTCGAAATCACGAGCAAAGTGGTGTCATTACCCCCGGTTGTGTGCATGAAGCTTGGACGGGTTAAAAACACAGGTAGAGATACCGCTCACATTGTAAAGATGGGAACGCGATTCGCGTTCCCGGAGACTGTGGATCTGAAATACATCATGAAAGGACCCGAAGCCAGCGTAAGCGCTATATACGAGCTGTACGCAGTTGTAGCCCACTGTGGTACTCACTATTCTGGACATTACACAGCTTATCTGCGTTGTGGAATTCAAGGGTGGTATCTTGCAGACGATGCTCACGTGAGGCTGTGCTCCTGGGCGGATGTCCAGAATACCTATGAAGCAGGATCTAACTTATACGACAGGGTTGCGTACATGCTCATGTACCACAGGAAAAGCAGCTCCACTTGAATCGTATGTGACAATAAAGCTCTGCACAACTTGTGTAACGTAATGTGTGTCCCATTTTTCAAGTAATAAACAAATGATATGTGTACCATTGTTTTGCCTCATTATCATATGACAGGAATGATCAGTACGTGATGCATTATAGAAACAAGAAACGGAGACAATCAAAGCCATTGTTACACATGCACCGGTGTTTAACGTCATTTTATTAGCTCATACAGGGATGGGTACCAAGCAGTAACATAGGTATATACCATTGCTCTAGGTTACACTGCAAATTAAACAGGGATGGGTACCAAGCAGTAACATAGCTATAAACCATTGCTCTAGCTTACACGGCTAAACTAAACTAAGCGATGCGTATCACTTTTTAACAACATATTTATCCAGAGTATTAAGGACAACCTTCAGTTCATTTGCTTTATAATCTGGATTTGAATAGGTAGATGACAGTACAACAGAGGAGCAAGGTTTGTCTAACTGAGACACACACACCGTGTTAGCCAGACCCTCTAAATATCGTATCATACAAGCACTTTGGGGTCCGGGTGCGGGCTGCTTCTTTTTCACCATACGGGACGACATGATAACCAATCTCACATTGAAACAAAATACTCAGTTTCAAGTTCACTACACCTATCAGGTTTTTGGTCCGGTGTATCACTCCAGTCCGATCTGGTATCTGAATCTTCGTCTGACCACTCTGCGGCAGATCCAGGTTCGGCCTCGTCAGACCGATCTGAAGCAGATCCGGATTCGGAAGCGTCGCTCGGGTGCACTTGTCTGTTTAACTGTTCCTGTTCGCTCTCTTGCGTTCCATCGCCCGTGTAATCAGGTGTGACTTGGGTCTGATTAGCAGTAGGCTGCACAGCCTCATTGGTCGTATCGGTCACTTTCTTAATACGTAACTTCAGAGCATGGACCAGTAAAGGTGGAGCACCTGATGGGATACCGAAATCTTGTTTCTCAAGAGACTCTTGTTGCTCCAGGTACGCGACGAGCTCTGTCTCTTCTTTCTCAAGAGACTCTTGTTGCTCCAGGTACGCAATGAGCTCTGCCTTTTCTTTCTCAAGAGACTCTTGTTGCTCCAGGTCCTCAATGAGCTCTGCCTTTTCTTTCTCAAGAGACTCTTGTTGCTCCAGGTACTCAATGAGCTCTGCCTTTTCTTTCTCAAGAGACTCTTGTTGCTCCAGGTACGCGACGAGCTCTGCCTCTTCTTTCCCAAGAGATTCTTGTTGCTCCGGGGACCTGAAGAGCTCTGCCTTTTCTATTTTATATCTGAGCGTATTCTCCGGAGTAGAACTTTGGGCCGTTTCACGCGGTCTTATCTCATCTTGCTCAGAGTAATTGTCGCTAACGGGAGAGCATTTATTACTCTTCTTGGAAGACCGGACACGCTTTACACCTCCGTCACGTTCCTCGTCATGTTCAGAGTCACGCTCAATAAAGGGAGAGCGAGTGTATTTAGAACTCTTCTTGGAAGCCTTTACCCGCTTTATAGCTTGACCGTGTTTCCCCTCCCCTTCGTAGTCATCGGATTCAGAGTCCGACAGCTTGCTTTTGTATACAGGGGAATCCTGATCACGGGTCTGTGTGGGTCGGGCATACTTTACTCTTGGGCGCCCCGTGTTGCACATGTCCTGTTTTCGTTTAGCATGCCTCTTAACCTCTTTGGCAAAGCGAAGGGGTGAGGTTTCCTTACACACCTTAGCACTCGTGGTACGCATCTCCTCACTCTTGTCAGGTCCACGGATGTTCTCCTTTGTACGTTTGATGCGCTTTACATCGGGCTTGATCACGTCCTCGTTGGGCTTGGATTGCAGGGTGCGCTTATACCCCCGAATTTCCTGTTCCTTATCACTACGGTGGCCTTCGCTTTCTGAACGTGACACGCGTCCATGTTTGCTTGCACAATGTACATTCTTCGTTTTATACATAGACTTTTTGCCCCTGCTTCTAACCCGGGCGCAGAACGCTTCATCGTCCTCGGGTTCGCTGCTGTAGTACTCTTCGATGGGAATGGGTCCGTCGTTTATGAACTCGTCAGTTAAATCGTACTCACCGGGACTCTCGTGATCCTCGGACATAGCAGCTACCAAGTCCTCACCGGGGATATTGTCTACATCAAAACACTCTTCCTCATCTTCACTGGTCACTTGACTGGTTACTTCCTCAGCCTCACTTAGGAACATATTGTTTTCCTGGTGACTGTACCTGTGGTGCGGCATATGGGCTTGTACATCGCGTGGAGTATTGGTACTCCTGGACCCGGGTGACTTACGGGGTGACGATCTGTTTGACTTGGAGTCCGACCGGGTTTGCTTCGTGGCTTTGGGGAACCGAACCGATGCTTGTTTCTCAGCACGTTTGTCAACTCTTTGACCGTACCCATCGCTTTTAGCACGCTTCATCGTGTTGTACAGTTTAGCCACCGGTTTGTCAGAGTGCTCCCTCTCTCGATCCCGGGTACCCTGGAATGAGTCCAGTACTTTGTGTCTCCAGTTGTTGGTGTCAATAGAGTGCAGGCAAGCAACTAGCGCTTTGCTGAGTCTATCCTTGAACTCGTAGCTCTCGAGTGTAGTAACAACGTATCGGTTGTTAATGACCCACGCGCGAAGGATTTCACCATTTCGTTCGTCCAGCAGAGTGTTATCCAATCCCAGTATAGTGCAAACCGCATTTCTCCTTACATTGGCTCCGGTCAACCAGGGTTCACTCATCAGCAGAGTCCACATGTTCTTGATCCAATTTGAAACTGGAATGGATGCTGGTGTCACGATAGAGTACAGTCTGTCACTTGCCCCATCGGACATAGACTTATCTTTGCTATGCTCCTTGTTCTCAACCATATCTGTACAAGCCACATCGGTGTCTAGAGCATCTACTCTCGATCTACTCTCCGGATTACAGAGCTCTCCTTCTCCGCCCTTGAGCGCTGTCTTCAGGTTGTTGTTATAAACACGGAGTTTTGAAAAGAGCACCTTAGCTTTGGTATACATCTGGACCAATGCCCTTTCCTTGATCTTGTTCGTGTCATGTTTTACTAACGCGTGCCACAACTTCTGAACTTTGACTACATTGTCCAGGGTATTCTGTTTGAACAACTGTTCACACTCAGAGACCATTGAGGGGTTGTCCCCGTATCTCTTTCGCACATACAAGGAAGCGGAATCTGCCAATTTCACCCAGTCCATTCGCATCTGCTCCTGTATCACACTGACACGCTTCTTGTTTACGATGTTTCGAATGCTCTTGTCAGAGGAGTACATGGCCCAAAACGCCTGGTATTCCTGCACTTGCTTAAGCGGGCAATGCAGCAACTCGGCCACAGCGAAGGAATTGGGGATCTTGTTCTCCATTAATTTGATGGCTAATCCCACCACCTCCACCATCACCGGGTCCACGATCATGCTCTCCACGTGGTTAGGTATATAATTGCACCAGCTGTTTGG